>NW_011888837.1:8251121-8310182 GCF_000151845.1 Pteropus vampyrus
CCTTCTTTCCTTCCTCTTGTTTCCTGCTCGGCTACCCAACCACCCCTGCTTCTTCGTCTCTCCCTCCGCTTGCGGGTTTGCGGATTACTCCCCTTCCCTTCTTTCCTGGCTGTAGCAGAGTCCAAGCTGCCTGCGAGAGAGAGGGCGAGATTGGCTGCGGACTGTACAGATCAGCCAGAGAACGAAGTCATTTAGTGATCTCTCTGTCTCTCTCTGTCTCTCTCTGTCTCTCTCTGTCTGTCTCTCTCCAAACACACACACACACACACACACACACACGCGCGCGCGCGCGCTCACTCACACACACACACACACGCTCACACTCAAAACTTGGCCGGGCCGCAGCGCGGCTGCTCCAACCCTTGGAAAAGGCGAGCGAGCGCCCTCCGGCTCGCCGCGCTTACCCAGCTCCGGCACTGCGCCCGACGCAGCGCTAGTTCCCGTCCCCAGTGCCGTGCTTTGGCCGGGTGTGCCCGAAAGTGAAGAGGGGAGGGAGGCTAGAGACAGATCCTGAAAACACCCTGGCCACACACGCTGTGGCTTAAGCTCTCTCTCAGCGCCCGAGCGGAGACAGCGCCTGCAGCGCTCTGCGCCTGTGAGGTCCGCGCTGCTGCCGGGGAAGAGCCCACCTGCCCGCCCGCGTTCCGCCCGCGCAGAAGTGGGACTCGCAGCTGTACTGCTCCGGCAGCGTCCCGGCTCCGGGCGCCCTCGCTCCAGCTAGTTTGGAGTTCAACCCTCCGCTCGGCCGTCGGCCCCTCGTGCCTTTGGAGTGTACCCGCGCGACGCAGAGAGCCGACGCGCCGCCAGGACCTCGCTATGGCCGGGGCGCGCAGGCTGCTCTGTCTGTGGCTGGGCTGCTTCTGCGTGAGCCTGGCTCTGGGAGAGAGACTGAAGCAGCATTTCGTAGAGCTCCGCAAAGCTGTGCCAGGCGACCGCGCGGCAGGTGGTGGCCCCAGCCCCGTGCTGCAGCCGCACGACAAGGTGTCGGAGCACATGCTGCGGCTCTATGACAGGTACAGCGGCGGCAGCGGCAGCGGCAGGGCCGAGGCGGTGCGGACACCAGGGTCCTCTGAGCGGGGCTCACAGCCTCTGCGCCCCTGGCCCCTGCGAGAAGGCAACACGGTTCGCAGTTTTCGAGCCCGAGCGGCAGGTGAGTGCCGGAGGAGCTCCCCTTCCCGCGGTCCTGCCCTAGGTCTTTCCCCAGACCCCCCACGGCTTTCTTGTCTACCTTAGAGTACCCTATAGTGCTACCTAGAGATTTTCCCTCTAGGAAGCTGCCCTCCGAGCCCCTCCGTCCCGTCACACTCGCATTTCGCCAGCGAGTAAGCCAGTTTTAGAGTCCAAATTGGGAGGGAGATGTGGAGAGAAGAGAACCCAGCAGCAGAGAAGTCGTCTGGAGGAACAGCGTGGGGGAAGGGAAAGGGCTACCCCCAAGCCCAGCGTATCCCTCCTGCCCTGGGTGGCTGGAGCACCTCCGCGGTTTCTTAAGTCAGTCGATGTTTCTTAAGTCGGTCAGAAAATTTCCCTTGGACTGGGCTTTAGCCATGTTTACCTAGAGGCAGATGTCACTTTATGCCAACCCCAGAGCACCACAGAGAAGTCATACTTGAACTAAACGCCTTCTCCTCGCCTTTTAGACAGTTGCTTCTCAAGACCTTGCACCCCTCTTCACTCGCGTCATCTGTGTTACTGTAGTTGACACTTTCTACTTCATGATTCCTTGGTGTCGAACACACAAACTAAGCCAGGTGCTTGGGTGTTTCTACTTTTTAAAACCCACCTGGGAAAACAGTGGTCGTGCCATCCACCCTGGGAGGAGTAGGGGTGGGAGGGGCCGTCTTGGATGTAAACATCTCTTGGAATCTGCCGATGAAAATCTGCTCATCCCATTTTCAACATACAGATCACTGGACTAAAATTCGTGGCTTAACAAGGTTTCTCCTGGCCCCTGTGGTGAAGGGAATAACTTATGCTAACAACGTGCATCCCTTGTGCTAACAGCTTTAAGGAAAGTTTCCTGGACACTAACTCCGTTTATATGCTTTGAGGATGCACCAGGCTTTTTGTTGTTGTTCACTGTATGCATGATAAAGGGAAACATAACTGCAAAGCCTGTCTTCAGTGAACCATTGAAAAATAGCCAGGAATCTTCAAGTAAGGAGGCCATGCCTCATGCTCTATCAAGTCTGTCAAAATCACTAGAAAGAAATCTCCCAACGCTTTGATATGTAGGACTCCTGGAAGAAAGGAAAACCAAAGCATCCATCAAGGAAAGCCCTAGGCTGACACTGTAAATACACTCTAGAGCTCACAGGCATGATGACATTTACAATAAATATGAATTATGCCTTCTAATGTAGAAGTCTTTAGCTAGAATCTGAGCTGAACCAGATTTCACTTTCTTCTTCAAACCGTGAGCATAATCTGTAGGAGCTGGCCTTTGCTAAGGAAACAGAAACCTTCTCTGGGTTAGCCACTTGAGGAGGCTGTCCTGACAGCTGACCATACCAGTGAATCCTGTTTACTTTAGTGCAGCTCTGAGGGCAGAGCTCAATGAAACAGAGCTGTGGGAGCAACAAGAATTAGAAGGAAGCTGAGTGGGCAAGGCAGGTGGATACATGACGATACTCTAATCTCTCTTACTTTGATATTAATTTTCTTGGTGATATTCCTAGGGAGCGGCTGAGGCACCTAAGAGACATATAGTATTTTTCGTATCAACAAGTTTCATTCTTTGTATGAATCACAAGGTTTGGAGATGGAATGTGATTTTGTTTCATTCACACATATTGTATAGTTTTTTTGTATGTTTGTTTTAGGCTGAGTGAAGTATGAATGGAAGATGGATAAGGATTTGGATAACTTAGCTTCCGTATGCTTTTTGGCTTCAATTCATTTTGTGCATTATAATTTCAGTGCCCTTTATCAGCCTTACTGTAGTTTTATGCCATTAAATGGTAAACTCTGATATAGAGGCCAGAAGTTCCCTTGAAATGATGAATTGTGGCTTCGAGCATATACACAAGGCTGTGTGTCCTGATAAGAAAAGTAATCCCTTTAGCATCCTAGAGACTGTCTTAATGACTTATTCATCAAATGTAGACACTGGTTTTTGTGGAAGCTTAAGTGTCATGTTACTACATTGAAGACTCATGGAGGGGTGGTTCACGTTGGACCTCTTCCAAGAGTGTTTAGTTACTAACACACTAAAAAGACCTTATTAGAAGGCAGTTCTGGCTCTAATAAGGCAGGACTCCGGGAAGGTGCTAAGGCTTTCATGTGTGTCCTTCTTTATCCATATCAGCATTTTCATAACACCCTTCATGTGGTGACATATGTTTTGATGCAGGTGAAAGATGCTGTCTGCGTTAATAAATTAGATATGTTTTCTTGTCTATAGTATTTAGCTTTCACAACATATGGGCTTCTCTGTACCAGTGGTGTTACAGATTTTAGTGGAAGATCAGGTGGTGTGCTGTGTATATGGAGTGGCTGCTGATCCGGCAGACTTTCCTAGTGCTTATTCAGGCTGAGTTATAGCCTTAGAGCCCTATTTGCTCCTTGGAACATACTTGATTAAAATTATTTATTGTTCTAAACCTAGAATATCTTTGGTTGAAATTTAGCTGCTGTGGTCTCCCTCTGATTACTTTCTACTTAAACTATTACTTGATGGTGGGTGGCATTCATCCTAAATACACTTTCTGCCAACCCCTTTTCTCCTTCCTCAACGCTATGCAGTTGATGTGCCAAAACCCTAAGTTTGAACTGCTCATAAGTCTTTTTGTAATGTGTAAGGGTTTACAGAGAGATAGGTTTTATCTTTCCTTTGTAAAACGTAATTTATAAAATTATCGATGACTGAGAAGTTCAGCTTAAAAAAAATACACCATCTTGAAGGAAGACAAGGAGGATATGAAATCAGCTTTTATATTAATATTAGTTTAAATTGTCCTTGGTTACTATGTAATGAAAGAAGAATTGTTTACATGAGGTTTGCTCCTGGCTTGATCTTTTAAGATGCTTCGTGTTCATGATAATTTCTCATCATTCCCATAGTCGGTTAATCCTATTTTTCTTAATCATAAATTTAACCTCTTCAGGAAAAGCCATTAAAGAACACATGTTCTTATTAGGAAATTGTCATTATTTTAATTTATGGCATATACTACAAAAAGATTGCATTTCAGTGGATATGTGTCACCTTTAAAAAAATCAGACTTCATAGATAAAAGAAAACTCAAGTAATCTCAACCCCAAAGTGAATATTTTTCTTCATTGACAAAGGAGAGAGTCTTTCCTAATATGAGCAAAAATCTAGAAAATTAAAATATTTGACATATTTCTGAAGTGCAAGGCTAAAATATAAGGCTTTAGGAAAGACGTAATTAAAAAGCTAAATGAGCACTCCAATAGGAGCCATTGCTGTAAAACACACGGCCAGTGGGAAAGCATCATTTTTGATGGGTTTGATGGTAAGAGGCTCTAATAACTTTATTAAAACATGGTTACCTTCAAATTCCTGGCACTGAAAGACTAGGCTTGAAATTAAAGAGTACTTAGATTATCTGACGTTTTTATTCAAAAGACAATAGTACATCTGGAGAGGGGGGACTGGATGTGCAGCTGCTTTGAATTACACACTACTTTGAATACATGATAGCCCTTAATGAAGTTTTTACTGTAATAGGCAAGACAGCTTTACAATCTCTGACATTTAAAAATCCATAATGCCATGAATTCTTGATTATCCATGCTAATGGAAAGGAGAAAGAGAATGAGTTACATAAAAATAATTTAAATTTAGCTTTTTAATATAATTAGACACACTCAAAGAGACCAAGAGATCATGCGGGTCAATGAAAAACTCGCTTAAGGAGATAATTTACTCAGGGAATAGTGGTACATTAAAAATATATAGGTAATTAAGAATATATTAAGAGGATTATATACGTTTTATCTAAGCAATAGAAATTTGTAAGCACTTTATTGACCCGGTTCAGATTTTTCTAAAAATTAGGTAGGGACACTAGCGTCAAATATGCTTGTAAGCGTTTTGAAATTATACAATTGTGTATTTGGAAGAGGCATTAAAGAAAGCAAGTCCAACCCCTTTCTCACAGGGGAGAAGAAATGGGTGTCACGATGTATTTGCCAGGCAATTTTCAAACATACTGAGCTAATAAACTGATCTAATTTTCTAGGAGAAAATTTTGTAAAAATGGGATCTTTGGAAGATGTTAATAGGTGTTACAGAAAATTGGATTCCGTGGTCAAAGTTTGGAAAAATGATCAGTTTTTTCCTATGGGATCTTTCAGGGCCTTTAAATGCTAGTGAGTCCCCTTAAGATTCGATTGCTTCCTTCTCAAGAAAGCATGTTAATGTTAGAGAATTGTGGTTCTAAGATATCTAGTTGGGGAAACACTGGTTCAGAGCCTTCTTAATTTCTCAAGAAAAAATATATGCAAAATTCAAGCGAAAGCTGTCTTATTTTTTATTTCTTACTTAGTACCTATCCCAAGATGTTTACTTACATTGTTATTTTGGGGACTTGGGTCTAGTTTTCAGTGTACTATCTTCCCGCTTTCATGTTTTAAACTTTTGTGAATGTAATTTTAAGAGTCTGTCATTAAATTCCATTTTTGCTGTTTCTTTACGAATTCTTGTTCATTGTTTTCTTCTATAGGATTAATATTTATTATTTTACAACTAGTATTATTCTTTTAAAAGAAAAGCCACTTTATTTGTGGAAGAATTCATTAAAGGTCATATACATCACTTTGTTAATCTTTTGTCACCATCATTACCTTGATTAAAGACACATTTACTCAGGACACCCATGAAATCCCATATATAATTCCCATTGTTTGTTGTATTTATTAGATAAAAAACAATCATACCTAGAAAAAAACTTACTGAAAATTATTGAGCAACTTTACGTATACTTTCTATTCACCATTCAGGATTTTTGTACTACAACATCAGAATCTTTCTCCCAAAATTTTGATGGTTTCCCCATCTATTCATTTTGTATATCCTAGTAATCAGTATCTCAATAACTTTTTTTTCAGTGGTAGTAGTGGAAAGAAGTTTGGCATCACAAATAGTCTCAGCTTGAGCTTTCCTATGCCAAGTTTCAATTCAGAGCAAATTTTTAACATTATGTTATGAACCCATGAAAAGAGAATTTTGTAATGGAAACACTGACATAATATTAATCAAGTGATACAAGTATACCAGGATAATATCTACTTTGGACTGTCCTAAATGATGACAATGTGTCTGAAGAACACTCAAATGTGGAATATATTTAGAAATCCATAAAATTGCTACTCTACTCACATGTGAATATTTGTAATTCACATATTTGTCCTAGCACAAAACAGTACTCTTAGTAGCATACATTTTTCAGGGATAATATTTTTAAAAGCATGATGTCTCTTTATCTAAAACATCCACACTTAGGTCATAGAACCAATTGATCATGGTGCGTTTATGGACTCCTTCAATAATCTACCTTCCTTTAGGATTCATCTTTTCTTGGCAACAGGATGACAGTAAATGTAGTTTCTTGATTTTATTTGGGCACACTATGAAAAAAAGTGTTTAGACCAATTGATCTTACTGTATTCCAGCTTAAGTAAGTTCTTTGACTTTATTGCATGAGGTTCTGTTAAATGTTTCTTTTATAAAATAATTGCATCTAATGGTTTTAGAAATGCAGAGTTCTTTGTCCAGTCCTCTGATTTTACAGTTAAAACAACTGAGGCCCAACATGACCTTACTTGCTTTTCCTTCAAAGAATACTTTAATTGCATGGAATTAATTTAAGACTGAATTGAGTATAATAGCTGCACTTAGGCATCAGTTAAGAAAAATGATTTTCAAGTAAAGAAGAGATTATTAAGAGTTTTGATTTTTCATTTATCTGAGACTACGAGTTAAGAGATCTAAATGCTTATCTTGGCTGAACTGATAATTAATAAAGTCATCTAATATTGCTAGGCCTAGTTTCTCCATCTATAAAATTGGTTGAATCATACCTACTGTGCCAGTCTGACAGAAAAATGGTGACACTCAATTGAGAAAATGAATATGAAAATGCACTGAACATTTAGAAGCCCTATGTAAATGAGATAGTCTTAATATTCTTAATATTTTGAGAGATTGTCTCTCTTTAGCTTCCCACAAAGCCTTAAACATAACTACCATGTTGATAGTATGCGGTTTTTTGGAGCACAAAAGATATATCTGGGTGGGAATGTAAACAGAAAGGTGGCAGTCCTCTTGTAATACGATCTATATCATCCCAAACCTACATTCAAGAAGTTCCTCTTTCTGTCCTGGTCTTGGTGGCTGAATGGAGCAGGCTTATACCTTTTTATAGTGATTTCTTGAAGTTAGTTCTCAAATTATGGTCTCTGAGTTAGCAGCCTCAGCATTGCCTGGGAACTTGGTAGAAATTCTCCAACCCACTCAAGACCACCTGCTGAAAGTTGGAGGGTTGGATACAGAGATCTCTGTTGTGACAAGCCATCGAGGTGATTCTGATGCGTGTTTGAGACACACTGCTCTAAGCTCATGTCCCTAGAGCTTTGAGTATCATATCATAACCAGCATCTGAATCTAAGTTGATTAACGTGCAAATCCTAGCCCTTTTTGTGGGCCTGCCCATGAACAAATGGCTCATGAATTTATGTAATGGTAAGCTTCATTCACTTTGGAAGGTATCTTATTGTCTTTAGGACAATTTTTGCCCTGTAGAGGGCTTCAAAAGTAAGTTCATCAAGACCTCTTACCCTTCTTTCACAGCTGCAGAGAGTTTGTGGCCCAATAGAACTGCTAGGGGGAAGAGATTGGGAGCAGAGGCCTATAAAGAAAGTCTCTGGAGGGCAAAGAGCATATCTCATTTCATTCTTGTATTCTGAGAACTCGCATAGTTTGCCACATAGCAGGCACTCAGTAAATAATTTAATTGGTCTGAATTAGATGTTCAAGGGACTAGATAAGAAAAGATGGTAGAAAAGCTATCAGCCAGACAAAAATGCTTTAAAAATAAATTTGCCATAAAAGAATTTCTCGCAAGGCATTTTAACATGTATACGTTGCATGAAAATACAATTCTACTTTATATACACTGTTCTAATGCTTCTTTTCTGATGAACTGGAGAGAAACCCCACACAGTACTTACACCCAAGAAAGGCTTTTGCTGACTTTGGGAACTTGAAACTACTTGAAAGTTTTTTCACTTTGGTGTTAAATAGGCAACACTTTGAATCTGGTAAATGTACATATTTGTTCATTCAAAAAGTTTAACAAATATTTTTAACAAATATTTTAACAAATATTTTAACAAATATTTTTCAGGACATAAATGCTCCATTCTGTGCCAAGTACTAGGAGTTCAAAGATTTATAGGACATAGGTCTGCCCTCTGAGAGCTCACAGTCTAGGAATGCCCTTGGGTGGAGGCTAAGAGTAGATAAACTGATTAATGAACATTTTGCTATTCTAGAAAAACATACATTATATCATCTTTGGCCTTGTTTTACTTTGGACATAGAGAATGGTTGTTTTGAGAGCCCATAAAACTCAGTCATTTGACTGGGACTCTGTAAGAAAAACAAAATTCTGCGATTTGGTGTCCTATTTAAAAACGTTCCATCTTGCCTTTGCCTGGAAGCTCAGCGTGGCATAGAAAACTGCGGTCTTGACTCAGCGATATGCAGCAAGTGTTTCACCGGGACTGCGGGTATATATGGCCCTGTTCTAGGCACCCCTGGCATTTCTAGCAGCTGTACTTTGTTTGGAGAAAGAAGTGGGAAAAACATTATTCTTAGTTACATATTTTCTGTATGACTAAAATGTTTTTCCTGCTTCCTGGGGATTGAAGTAATCATCAAGATTTCATTTTTGTCTATTTGTTTTAAAATCGGACTTTACATAGAAAGCTTTCCATTGTATGTTCTAATTCCCTTTGAAAACGTTCTGTGTGGGCCAGCACGAAGGTGAACTTCCACTTACCACTCCCTGGGCACTGCCTCAGCTACTCCTTGAGAGGGGCTGAACTATTGCAAGAGTACAGCTGCTCCTACGTCACAGTTTTCTTGCTGAGTCCTTGGTGTCATTCGGTGCAGGTGTTTTGTTTTCAGATGAAAACAGAAATAAATTTTCTAGCTTATTTAGCAATCAAGCTCCTCAAATGCCATTAGGTAATAGAAGATCTGGCTTCCTCTGCAAAATCCATTGCTATATGGCTAACTTCTATGGTCCTTCATTTTTGTTTTTTCTATAATGAGTAGTGGACTACGTCTGTTTCTTCATGAAAGAAGCATTTACTGAGCACAGCTTAAGAGTTAAGCCCTATGCGAGGGGCTGAAGAGTCTGGCGTTAATTTCTATAGGGTCTTTCTTGTCTTTAAGGAGTTTATGGTGTTAGGAAGGAGCAACGATATGATGAAAATGGTAATAGAGGCAGAGTCCGAACGAAAGGAGTGGGTGATCGTGACAAATTTGCTTCAAGAGGTGGTACCTGTGCCTTGCCTTGGAAACAAACCTGGAATCCAAAGAGAACAGGGGTGGGTGAAGGCATTTCAGGGAGAAGCAGCAGCAGGTGCAGAAGTCCTAACAGGCGTGCAAAGGGTAGCGTGGCTTGTTTAGAAACTCACTGGACTTCTAAACCCCTTTTCAATTCACAGATATTATGATGCTAGGAAATTCAAAATAAGCTTATAATTCCAGTGACAACTCCTAACTAGACTGCGGTAGCTGTATCTCTAAGGAAAATCCAAGCTTGTGCCAGTGCCAGCAAACAGTGAGAAAACAGCACCACCTATTGGTAGTTACATTTTGGCATCAAAAATATTTCCTTGGAAAGAACTGGAAATAAAGCTGGTGGTAGTTCCTCGCAAGGGATCTCTGTGAGATTACCAAGTTCACCTTTGACACCCTCTCTACCATAAAGAGAACCTCCTGTAATAGTCCTGAATTATGATCATCTATCTTCTGTTTGCCCAGTCCCTAAAAAGGGTCTCAGTGTCAGACTAGACACTTAAAAAGTCATGACATATTGGCCTGGATCCTACCTCCATTCAACTGTCACCTTTATACCTCATTCTCTGACCTTAAATGAAGTATAAACATGAGAGTGAGGTATAAACACTGATCTCTCTTCAGCCTTCACGTATTTGTAAACAATTCTCATGTCATTGCCCAACTGTTTTTTCTTCCTCCAGGCCATGTATTTTCTATTTATTCAACTCAAACTCTGGAGGAAAGTTTCTAGACTCTTCGACATCTTGGTTACTTTCCTAGTTGCTTCTTTATTAATGCTCTTCGTAAAATGAGAGCACTTAAAATTAAGCATGCAGCTCTGGATATATTTGGATTGGTGTGGCATACGGTTGATATTTCGTAGTACCCGAAGACTATAAACAGCCTGAAAAAATGCATAAACTATTGTTTTGTAACCTGATAAACCTACCATTTTAAAATATCATTATTATATCAGTTTGATATTATTAATCAGAAAGTATACCTTGTGTTTCTGGTTCAGTAATTTCAAATAGATATATATTGGAATATTTCAAAAGAATAGAGGTGAACGTTAAATCATTTTTTATTCATTATTTGAACATAGATATCTGTGTCCATACGTAACTCTGCTATCAGTCCTGGAGAAGGGAGGAGCCTGCTGCAAAACTCCTGTTATTAAGTATGGGAAGATACTCATTTGAAAAGTTAAATTAATTTAAAAATTAAAAAATAAAAAATCAGAATAATTGAATAGATATTATTATCACATATTTCTACTTGGAAGGAGGTATTGTCTCATTCTTATTTATTGCTTCGTACTCATTTGCTCATCTCCATGCAACTCTCTTACTACTATTTTTGTCCATTGTAAGTACTAAGTATTCATTGAGTTGTTTGGGGGGAAAGAACATTGACTTGCTCAAAAATTAAGTGCTTTAAGGTCAGAGAGGGCAAAAATAAAGTGTGGGTTAGAGAAATCAAGGAACATTTTGTGAAATGGTTGAGATTTCAAGCTAATTAATTGTTTAAAAAACTGGGGGAGGAGGGACTCTCGAATAGGCAGAGATTGTGTGTCCCCTAGCCTGTGTGCAAATGACAAGAGCAAAGTCATCAAGAGCTGGGCATAATGTAACATCTTGGGTTAGGAGCTAAATGTGAATTGACCATTCCTTTTCTGAACTTAGGCAGCTTACATGTCTGTTAGGACTTCAAATAACTAGATTAATTTGTAATTTTTTATATGTTTCTATTTAAAACATTGGAAATATTGCTTATGCAGAAGTTTCCAGATATCTAGCATTGCATACTGCTAGAATGTGCTCCTTGCATCCCCTCCCCAACACTTTTTTTCCCTTCATTCTTAAAAGACTGTTTCGGAGGTGACCTCCTTCCTGGGTGTCCCTCTTCCCCTTACTGAGCAAAGTTAATCGCTTGCTCCTCAGTGTTCTAAGAGCATGGTTAACGCCTTTGCCAGCGAGTAGCATCATCATGGCATAGCTATCTACATATTGCTTATTAATTTTTTGCCCCGCCAGCAGTGATCATTTGTGCAGCCCTGAGACCTAGCCCAGGGTCCAGCACTTTATAGGTGTTCAATTCATATTCCTTAAGTAAAACATTTGTTTTGCTTAGGTTCCTGTTCTTTTTTGGTTGTAGTGGATGTGGATGTGTAATTCACAAATAGCACAATTAAAGCTATATATATAATCCCTATGACATAAAGCACTGATGCTAAACTGCCAATTTAACTCTATTTTACAGCAGTTTATTGATCTTAGACTTTTGATTGCAGATTGAACCAATCAAGGACAACTGGAGGAAAAATTAAAAAGTAATCACCAAAATTATCTAATATGTCCTTGATAAAGGTTAGTATGTTTCATTCTAAAAGGGGAAATTTTTTTGCTTGATTTACTTTTTGGTGTGCATATTCATGTTTAGCAAAATCCCAATTCTTCATTGCATTTGGAAAAAAAAGATGCTTTTTTTCTTTCCTTTTGAGCTGTATAACTACTAAAACTGGTGGTTATTCTGGACCACCACTGTCCAACAGAAATTTAATTCGAACCGTAAATATAAGCCACATATGTAATTTTTAAGTTTTATTGTCCACATTTACAAATATGAAAAGCAACAGGTGAAATTAATTTTAATAATATATTATCTTTAAAATGTTCTTCATTCAATTCTGAAGGGAGAAGGGTTCCCCACACCAATAAGCATTCTCACTCAGTTCTGACACTGTATACCTGGAGGTAGCATCAGATTCCACAGATATGCTTCTAACCAACTGCCTAGAAATTGGAGGCTCATATGACCCCTCCTTCAATTCGATTAATTTGCTGGAGTGGCTCAGAGAACTTAGGAAACTCATAAACTCATAAAATTATCAGTTTATTACAAAAAGATATTTCTCATAAACAGACATATGGGGAAAAAATGCATAGGGCAAGGTAAGTGGGAAGGGTGTGGAGATTCCATGCCCTCTCCAGGTGCTCCAGTATCCCCCAAATATTCACGTGTTCATCAACCTGAAAGCTCTCCAAATCCCATTCCTTTGGGTTTTTATGGAGGCTTCATGACATAGGCATGATTAATTAAATCATCAACCTTTGGTGTGACCTTCAAACTCAGGCCCCTTTCCCTTCCCCCAAAGAGGTCAGGGAGGTGGGACTGAAAGTTCCAATTGTCTAATCACTTGGTTGGTTCCCCTGGCAACCAGCCCCCATCCTCACCTGGCCTCCAAAAGTCACCTTATCAACATAACAAAAGACATCTTTGAGGCTCTCTTAGAAAATTCCAAGGATTTTAGGAGCTCTGTGCCAGAAAAGGGAAGAGGATCAAGGATATATTTATTATAAATCACAATATTACAATACTTAACCAAACATATCCAAATATTATCATTTCAATGTGTAATCAATATAAAATATATTAATGTGATATTTCACACTCATTTTTGTACTAAGCCTTTGCAATCCAGTGTTGTGTATTTTACACTTACGGAACATCTCAATTCAAACTTCAGTGGCTAATCACTATCATATCGGACAGTGCAGTTCTGCTTAGCTAACATTCGTTGAGTTTTTACTATGTGCTGCTTGCTTCACCTCCATCCTTTCAATTACTTTTGACAACTCTGCAGTTGATATTATTGGGCTCATTTTGCAGGTAGGCAAACTGAGAATTAAAGAGTTTAGATTATTTGCCTGAGGACAGCTATTGAGCGCATTGGAGTTGGGACTGGGCCATAGGGCTTTCACTTCAAAATAGTGCTCTGAATTAAAATAAAAGCGATCAGAAGAGGCCATATGGCAGGTTTCTGGAACATTTATGGGACGATATTGACGATTAGACACAAAGGTGAGGGCCGGTTAACAGCAGGTCACAAGGTGACTGGAAGCATGTTTGAAAGATGGAAACAGTTTGAAGCAAAATGTGGGAGAAAGGAGCTCAAGTGGTTTACCCATTAAGACAATACCACCCATATCCCTCAGAGTTCATTTCTTCCCTGCCAGGATGTCTTGTTTGGCAACCATTTGATTGCCACATACTTGGAACAGAGTGACTTCTCTTCCTTCCATTTTAAACTTCCATCTGCTACACAAAGTTTGGGTATATATGATATGGTGACTGGTATGAACTAAGACTAGGGTCTCAAAAGGTCTGTAAAATATCCTGGTGTCATGGATTATACAGATGTGCACAAATGTCAGTTTCCTTCTTTTTCCTTCATGCAGTGTTGAAAATGAGTAAAATATATTTCTCATCGCACTTCCCTTGTGCTTAAGGACTCAATAAACTCATTTTAAGTTTCCACATCTTTGTAAAAATATTTCGTTTTTACTGAAATCTGTTTTTGATCAAGAAAATAATTTTACAGTTGCGTGTATGTTTCTGAAACAAATATGTATATAGAGCAAGTGCAGAGAGGAGGGCTCCAGCTCTGGTGACCGATCCCAGGACTGGGGATTCTTGAGTTCACCCTCAGCCTTGAGTCTAACCTTAGCCTTGAGTCTCACCTGCTAACTCATTAGATGATCTTAAGAGAAAAAAACAGCTTCTGCCCTCACTAATCAATCTCCCATTCTGTTACACTCTCTCATTTCTGAATTTGAAGAATTAGAAATATAATTGCCTAGTTTAAATTATTTAAATTAATTTCAACTATTAAATTCATGGAATATTATAAACTTCCAATAAGCTCCAAACAACATTAAGTCTTTATGACACTTTTGAATATTCAGTTCATTTTTTCAGATATATTATCTGAATATTGAGATATATGGTCTTGCTTACCCACTCTCATCTTGCACTGTAAATTATTGCAATAATAATAATAATTTCTATTAATAAACACTTATTGGACCCTTTATAAACTGCTATACACACATTTCATTTAATTCTGATTATCTCCATTTTATAAATAAGAAAATCAGCTTGTCCAAAGCGACTAAGCCAGGACTGAATCAAGGTAAGTCTAATTCCACCAATGCTTGTAACCAGTAGGCTGTCCACTGCCTCAGGTAAGAAGCTATTACAATACTCTGCCAAATTTATAGGAATGGTTCTTGGTAGTCTCATAATGAATGGTAATATGTATATAGAGAGATATACATATACACGCAATGGAATATTACTCGACAATAAAAACGAATGAAATCTTGCCATTTATGACAACATGGATGGACCTAGAAAATCCATAAGTGAAATAAATCAGACCAAGGAAGACTAAACCATATGATTTCACTTATATGTGGAATCTAAAAAAACAATACAAATGAATAAACAAAATGAAACAAAGCAGAAACACGCTCATAGATATAGAGAACAAGCTATTGGTTGCCAAAGGGAAGGGGAGTGGGGAAATAGATGGAATTTTAAAAAATGAAAACAAATTTTGAAGACAGGAAAATGATCACAGCCCACTGAGGGAGGGCAGGGGTGACCTAACAAAAATAATAATATTAATAATAATAATAACAATAATACCCAACAAATCCAGTTGTTTAAGTATAAAACAAGATAAAGCTTATAAAACACAATCCAGAAAAAAAATTTTTCTACTATTATTATTTTGTCTTTTTTAATTGAGATGAAATTGACATGACGTAAAACCAACTATCTTTAAGTGAACAATTCAGTGGCATTGGGTACCTTCAAAATGTTGTGCAACCTCCAAATCTATCTAGTTCCAAAATATTTCTATCATTCCAAAGTAAAACGTCGTACTCATTAAGCAGTCTCTCCCCATTCCTCCACATCTCCAGGCCCTGGCAAACACCAATCTGCATTCCAGCTCTATGGATTTACTCGTTTTGGACATTTCATGTAAATGGAATCATATAATATGTGACCTTTGGTTTCTATCTTCTTTCTTTTAGCATAATATTTAAAAGTTCATCCACACCATAGTATGTATCAGTCCTTCATTCCTTTTTATGGCTGAAAAATATTCCATTGTCTGGATATACCACAATTTGTTTATCCACTCATCAGCTGATGGACATTTTTGCAGTTTCTATCCTTGGCCATCATGACTAGTGTTACTATAAACACGTACTTGTTTGAGTACCCATTTTCAACTCTTTTGGCTATATATGTAAGGGTAGAATTTTTAGGTCACATGATATTTCTATGTTTAACTTTTTGAGGACCTGCCAAACTATTTTCCAAAGCAGCTGAAGCATTTTACATTCCCACCAGCAATGTAAATGGGTTCCAGTTTCTTCACATCCTTGCTAATACTTGTTATTTTCTTTTTTTCCTTATTAATTTGAGCCTCGTATGTGTCAAATAGTACCACGTTGTTGTTTTGATTTATTCTTTTCGAATAACTACTACTGATGTCGAGCATCTTTTCATGTGCTTGTTGGCCCTCTATATCTTCTTTTGAGAAATGTCTATTTGATTCCTCTGCTCATTTTTTTATTAGTTTGTTTGACTTTTTGTTGTTTAGTTGTAATTTATATATTCTGGATACTAGATTTTCTCAGATATATGATTCAAAAATATTTTTTACATTTTGTAGGTTGCACAGCCTTTCCTGATAATGTCTTTTGGTTTATCAGTTTATGTTTTTTCTTTTGGTGCTTGCACTTTGGGTGTCATAGTTAAGAATACATTGCCAAATCCAAGGCCATGAAGATTTTTACCCCTACGTCTTCTTCTAACAATTTCATGGTTTTAGCTCTTAGATTTAGCTCCTTTTTTCATTTTGAGTTAATTTTACATATGGTGTGAGGACCTATTTACTCCTGTTTACTCTCTCTTTTCTTTCCTTCCTAGGAACTCTTGAAAGCAAGGGACTGCATATTTTTAACCTGACTTCTCTAACCAAGTCTGAAAACATTTTATCTGCCACATTGTATTTCTATATTGGAGAGCTAATAAACATCAGCCTGAGTTGTCCACTGTCTAGAGGATGCTCAAATCATGCTCAGAGGAAACATATTCAGATTGATCTCTCCGCATGGATCCTCAAATCCAACAGAAATCAAAGTCAACTCCTGGGTCATCTTTCAGGAGATGTAGCCAAATCTCACCGAGACTTTGTGTCCTGGCTGTCTAAAGACATCACTCAGCTCTTGAGGAAGGCCAAGGAGAGTGAGGAGTTCCTCATAGGATTTAACATTACCTCCAAAGGACACCAGCTGCCAAAGAAGATGTTATCCTTTCCTGAACCTTACATCTTGGTGTATGCCAATGACGCTGCCATTTCTGAGCCAGAGAGTGTGGTGTCAAGCTTACAAGGCCACCGAAATTTTCCCACTGGAGCTGTGCCCAAACTGGATAGCCACATTAGGGCTGCTCTTTCTATTGAACGGAGGAAGAAGCGTTCGACTGGGGTCCTGCTGCCTCTGCAGAACAATGAGCTTCCTGGGGCAGAATATCAATACAAGGAGAAGGGGGTATGGGAGGAGAGAAAACCATACAAGACCCTTCAGACTCAGCCCCCAGAGAAGAGTAAGAACAAGAAGAAACAGAGAAAAGGACCTCACCAGAAGAGCCAAACACTCCAGTTTGATGAACAGACCCTGAAGAAGGCAAGAAGAAAGCAATGGATTGAACCTCGGAATTGCGCCAGGCGCTACCTTAAGGTGGACTTTGCAGATATTGGCTGGAGTGAATGGATTATCTCCCCCAAGTCCTTTGATGCCTACTATTGCTCTGGAGCATGCCAGTTCCCCATGCCAAAGGTAGCCATTGTTTTTTGTCCTGTACTTCTTATTTCCATAGATTGGTAAGACACACTGAGCAAGTTGAATGTGTTTCATTTACAAAATCCACCCAGACATTTATTTCATCCTAAAGTGTAATAGGTAATATGATTATGCTTGTTTTTTCTTTAATGATTGTTAAAATAATATGAAATCAGTATGGGTATGAAGAAGGATATGAGAAAAAAATGTATGTGCAAAGTTCGTTTATATGTTGCTTACAAACATGGTGCATATTCAGCCATGTGTTCTGTTTAGCTATGTATGAGTCTGCACCGGGTCACAATAAGCAAGTCCTGAATGGCGGAAGGCTGACTTTGGAGGGGCATTCAGAGAATGAGTGGATGTCATGGGAGCAAAGGGGAGGGCAAATTGAATTGATGTCCTGATGCAGAATATTTTTTGATAGAAGTATGTCAGTGCAGCAGAACGATTAAATGTATGTCCCTTGTGGGGTGAGTTGTCCCCACAGGGGTCAGGATAAAGGTTGGGCCAGGTAAACTCACCTCATAAAATCTACCAGATGTTTATTTCATTTGCTGTCCTGATAAACATCAAAAAGGACAGTAGAATACGATACATAGACCCTGTAAACTCCTAAGACTCATTTTAAGTGATTAGTTCCTACCTGTAACTCTTTCCAAATAAATAGAGACTGTATTGTTTATCATATCAGTACTCAGTATTCTGACAAATATATTTTCAGAAGCCTCCCAAATACCATCCGCATCTTGCTCAGCAAGTCCAGATGACTGTTCACTTCTAACTTAGAGTTAGTAAAATACAGTGGTGCCCTCTGGCCTTCAGTTAAGCTTACTGCTGCACTTCCATTCCTAGCTTGTAATAGTTTGAATTTCTGTTATATAATAAAAAGTGGTTCTAGAAACAGAATTCAGAAGAACAGAGTTTGATTTTTTTTTTTTTTTGCAAAACTTGAAGTATATCAACTTTTGCTGTTACATGATAAAGAAGAAAAAAAATCCTTTGCTTATAAATCTTTAAAATAGCATATTCATAGTCCAGTCCTGTGATCACTGGGACGGTAACGTAACACGCATAAAGCAAACGACCAACTGAACAAAGCCATGTCAGCCTCAGGGCCAGGAACTTGATTGAAATTCCATTTTCTTGTTAGAAGGATAGGCTTTCTTGTCTAAAAGGATAGGCTTTCTACATCTTCTAAGACTTTTTCAAAAATTTTTGCTGATTTCATGTTGTATAAACCCAAACACAAAGTAAAGATTATATACATTTACAATTATATAAAAGCCTTATCTTGCTTAATATTCATACAGGACATTTCACTCATCACTCAAAAGTTTTTCAAGTGGGGATAGAATTTAAAAACACACAACAAAGATGACAAACATAACAGACAGTGATGAATCTTTATTTTAAAGAGTGGCTTGCTTTGTGGCGTTGAGAGGAAGAAATGGATTCAGAGTCTGTCTCTAAACCCAGGATGACTGATTTTAAGTGGGCCTCTGAGTCTTCCAAATAACTGTTCTCACTCTCATAAACTATAATTTCTCTGGGTAGCCTGGGCAAGGAGTTTTTCTCTCCCCTTCTGACTTCCAGTTTCAGGGCCCGGGAAGCTATGATAATGCCGAGATATTAAGTCAGTTAGCTTTTCAACCCCTACCTCTAGAGAAATGGCCTTGTCGCCACACTTCAAAATTACCCCATCTCCTCTTGGCTCTGCCTGCTTTTTCTGTTCAAAAACCTTGCTGTTGCTTCAGCAGAAATTTACCATGGTTCTCAGTAAACTAAAGAATATAATTTAAAAACTTATGTGGGATAAGTTAAGAATGGCAGAGACAATTTTAAGGAGAGAAGTATGTCAGTGCAGCAGAACGATTAAATATATGTACTTGGTCATAGCTGAGGTTCTTAACCTTAACGTGCCTGCAGATTGCCTGGGGATCATGTTAATATGTAGGTTCTGATCCAGTGGCTCAGGGGTAGAACTTGTGATTCTGCATGTCTAACAAGCTCTGATGTTGATATTGCTGATGCTGATGATCCAAAAATCACAATTTGAGTAGCAAAATCGAGAGTTGAATTCTTTTGGCTTGAATCTTGATTCCATCTCTTATCAGCTATGGTTTTGGGGAAGTTACTCAAACTCTCTGCATGTTAATTTTCTCATCTTTGAAATGAGTATAAGAATAAGTAATAAAAGTAATAGTATCTACACAATAAAATCAGTGGGAGAATGAGATACTAGATTACCTTGCACATAGTAGGCACTTCATGAATATTTGCTACTGACATTATTATTAATGGCCATTGTTGAGACTGAGAAGAACAGAAAATTAAATGTAGGGGGCTGAAGAAAGACCACATAGGAAAAAGGATCAAGAGACCGAAAGATGTAAGACAAGAAAAAGTTTGGTAAATGTTTCCAGTCTCTTTTTGAACATCACAAAGCTTAAAATAGGATTCTCCCTGTGGGTTCAACAGCCCGTAAGCTCCTCCGGTAACGGTTCTTTGGAGAATAATAGAATCAGGAGAGCATCGGCTTCAGCAACTGAACTCATCATAATATTTATCAAAACTTGGAATGGCATCAGAACTCCAGGGAGACATAACAGGGATAAGTATGGAGTTTTCTCTCTGAGCTTGAGGTTTCCTTTTGCCAAATTGAGAGTGGAAGTTTGGCTGTTACATGGAGTTCTCAGTCTCTCATCACCTAGTGTGGATCTGCTTAACTTTTAAAGCATTCTAGTGGTTCCCTTTAAGCCTTCCAGGTTTTGTGGCTGTCAAGTGGCACGGTCACCAAAAGGATGGGAAACATGAAGCAACATAAAGCTGCTACATTAGGGGTAATTAATTGGCATGGTCGTTATTAGCACAGTGTCCAACATGGTAACTGGAGTGAACTGTTTAAATAGAAATATAGTCAGAGCAGTGGAGGAAAATGAGGTCTCTCACCAGACCAGTACAAACACATGTGGAATAACTGAGACGCCAAAGAACTTTCAGACTCTAGATATACATTTTGCCCCAGAGAAAAGTCCTCCCAGGCCAGACTCCTCTGCTGGCCCTCCTTCTTCTTGGCCTCCTGAGCAAAAGCCTGCTCTCTATGGCGGGGCTCTGTGTCTGCAAAAGTCGGCAACCTGTTCTGTAATTCAGAACAGCTGTGTTCTGCCTTTCCCAAATTCCAGGCTTTGCCCTTTCACTGATTCCAATTAGATAGTTTCTGGGCTATCACACCCATGTGGGCTGGACTGGAAGAGTGTGGAGCAAAACCTCATGGCCTGGGTCAGGAGTGAAGGCCCTTAGCTGATGACATACTCTCCCCAGCTAATGCATTTGTAATCAAATTCAACTCGAGGACATCATACACAGCTTGGCAGGTGCGGGCCTGACCACTGCAGATTTCATTCACAGACACTGCAGTTTGGATATTTCTGATTTCTAGCCCCTACAGCCAATCTGTTCTCCTAGGGAGAGACCCCTGGAATTCTGCCATGAAATGAAAAATACCCATATAGCTAAAGCCAAGTCGTTTGCCTTTGCCTCTCTCCTCACCACCTTAGCAAAGATGGAAAACAGAGATTTCAAGTGAAAATGATTGAACCGTTGTTGCTGCCAAAGATCCAAGAGAACCAACAAGGATTGGAGGAATGAAGTAATTTTTCATGGAATAGCAAAGACAGAATCAGGCAGCTGAGAATCTAAACACTTTGAACCAAGCATGCCCTATAAAAAAGAAATTCCCATTTAATGAGTTCAGAATGATACACCCTCGATTAATTTCCTGAATTTTCCAATTCCCATCTCTTATCGTAATCATGAACTCTAAAAATCTTAAGTCTTGATGTGCTGAATTACCTAAGGGGAAACAAACAAACAAAAAACCCACCTAAACTAATAAGAGTGAAGTCATATTTCACCCTCATTAAAAAGAGAGACTAGGGAGGGAAATAGCACAGATTTGCATTTGTGATTGATAGATTTCTCAAGCTATATGAAGAGAGTCATGAGGAATGTGATCAGAATTCAAAACAACCAAAAATTATAGACTGCTAATATGCTTCAGACGAGCATTTTACTGCATGGATCTTTTGTGCATGACATAATTACTTCTGCTAATGGCAGCTTGATCAGGGGATTCCATAGTGAAGAAAAAAAGGAGGAAACTCCCTGGAAAACTGAGAAGTTCCTGATAAGACGCACCGACTCGGAATCACGGGCTTGCGCTGAATTCCACGAGCCCACCAGAGACTGCTCAAAGTTTCTAAATCTATCATTTGTGAGTTAGAGCTTTAAAAAAAAGGACAAGAATTTTCCTAGGAAACACCCATGAATATTTTCCATATCTACTCTGGGTCATTTGCGCAGAATCTTTTATTTTTGTTGTTGGGGATTATTTCCATAGAAATAGGTAAAATGGAGGGTATGCTCTTTCTTATAAGTACTTATTCAGTGCCTAAAACATGCACTGTTCTAGGCACTGAGGAATAGCAATGCATAGCAGTCTTCGTCTACTTAAATAGATCCACTTAATATGAAATTTAAATATTATAGGAGTCACCAACAATAACAGAATAATGTCAGAAAAATCTGTTAATTAAAAAACTCCTTTGGGACATTATCATAAGCTGTTTGGATGATTGAGTCTTAAGAATAAATCAATGGAGAAAAGGAAATGTCTGCAAAAGTTTTCTTTGGAAATTACCAATACTGACGAAATAACAAACAGTAGCTATTGACCTCTATTGTATAATACCGATTGCATTTTGTGTCAGTTACGCAGATTTTTATCGATGTATAGAGTACAGGATATGAAAAATAGAACAATGTGGACTTCCTTTCTTTAAAGGGAGAATACCTTCCTTTGCAAAACTAATTAATTGAAAGTTAACATTCTTTTTTAACATATATTTAAGGTCTCTAGGAAGAAAGAGTAAAAACAGTTGTCTATCATTAAGGCTAATTTTTAAAATAATTTATGCTTATTCACAATAAAATTGAAGGCTAATGTATGGATAATATTTTCACTAAAATTGAAATATGGGATGAGACAAATCAGATTTGCCCTTTCTCTGACAAAAAGAATTCTGTTTGGTTTTTTTTTTTTATAGTATGCCAGATTTCTATATTATTTGCCTCTCTCTTGGCTTGTATGTACTCTTAACCTTTTCTTTTTTTCCTGTTTCCTATACTAGGAGTTTTAGAAGTATGAAATTAAAATACCAATTCACTGGGGCAGAGCTGCCTCTGAGCCATGAGAAACATGGCTCAAAATCCTGAAATTAAAAAGCCAGAGTTTTGTCCTAAATCTTACTCCTGAATTCACATGCGATCTCTGGCAAGTTACCAAATTTCTCTTTCAAAATATGCTTAAAACAATACTGGTTTCACCTGCCTCAAAGAGATATTGGGAGAACTAATGTTGTGGTGCCTCTTGCAGAAAAGTTCTTCCCACTCTGGCAGTACCCAGACATTCCGGGCTTGGGAAGGTGACCGTCCTTCAGTGCTGAACAGAGCTGTCCAGTGCTCGCTAAATAAAACCGCGTGTTTCTCAGGAACAGAGTTTACCCAAGCTTCTTTGGTCAAACTTCTGATATACACGGGATAACCTTAGCCGCCCTAGATTATTCTCAGATCTGGCCCACTATTAGAGCACTTTTAACTCTACTGCTTTGAAGTCTGAACCCATGGAGCAACAGTGACCCCCAGTGGCCAATGGTTTGGTCTTATTTTGTGTTCCTAAGGAAAGGCAAATACATACTGGAGTAATTATCCAATTTATCCTGGTGGCAACTATGAAATAAATCAACTGCCCCTTGACACTCTTGGTTTTATTTTAACAAAAAAGTATAAATATCACTATAGTAGCAGTAATAATGTATCAGTGTTAAATAGGGTGCCTGTTAGAGTTATGATTGGCAAAGGATCAAAAACAAGTCATTTTTGTTGCAATCCCATTATTGAAAACATCCTAGGATATATTAATCCTGTTTGGGGATGAAGTTGTTTTTAATTAAATGGTTCTTGCTTAGATAACTGGGTTTAAACCTTCACTCTACCACTTACTAGCTATTTGACTTTAGACATGTCATTTAACTTTTCGAGTCTATTCCTTTATGTAAAATGTAAGAAATGGTAGTTTTGTCATAAGACTAGAAATACTACGTGCCTTAATTACATGCCTTAATAAATGATAACTATTTTGGTGGTGGTGATGTAGGAGAGAGGGCTGGATGTGTAATGATGCCAGGACTTTATTAAATTGTTGAAAGGAATTCATTACACATGCATTTTAATGATAAGGAGTGAAGAGTAGAAAGGCAGTTCCACTTAATTTACATGTTCTTCTCCCATTTCTTTTCTAGTCTTTGAAGCCATCAAACCATGCTACCATCCAGAGTATAGTGAGAGCTGTGGGGGTCGTTCCTGGAATTCCTGAGCCTTGCTGTGTGCCAGAAAAGATGTCCTCTCTCAGTATCTTATTCTTTGATGAAAATAAGAATGTGGTACTTAAAGTCTATCCTAACATGACAGTAGAGTCTTGTGCTTGCAGATAACCTGGCAAAGAACTCA
This sequence comes from Pteropus vampyrus, assembly GCF_000151845.1. Lineage (NCBI taxonomy): Eukaryota > Metazoa > Chordata > Mammalia > Chiroptera > Pteropodidae > Pteropus > Pteropus vampyrus. The sequence continues at coordinate 8,274,930 of NW_011888837.1, forward strand.
TTTGAATACTTAATTCAACAGTTTATTTTTATGGACTTTTTTTATTTGCACTGCCAACACATTTCATTACAAAAGGTTTTTCAATAGTCAAAAGAGAATAAGCAAATATACTGACAATTTCCACCAAAAAGAATTGGACTGTATTTGTTTCTGAATGTAACTAAAAACAAGATTTTAGTAGGTATGGACACACACTCCTTTTTTTAATCACACAAGAAAAATGATAACAAACTGTTTTTAGAGCTACTAGATAACACAGTGATTTATTTTTATAATGAGTTTTCAAAATAGGTTGAAAAAGCAATAGCTTAACACTTATCTCTACTCACGGAGAATAATTTTGTATTTTGAAGTAGGCTTGTTGCCTTAGATTCCTGAGCAATTCAGCAAGTGCTAAATAATCCGACCAACTTCGATGTTTATCTTAAAATTTTCTGAGACTCTTGTTTACCTGTGTTTTTCTCCACACAGCTCTGTGTGAATAATCGAGTGGAGAGTGTGTGCTGAGTGTTAGCGTATGTGTGTGTGTGTGCACTGCCAGGTGCCTGTGCCCTCTGCAGGAAGGTTTGCTTAACATGGTTTTATAATTCGATCTACACATGATTCTTTGTTTTTTTAATTTCATGTTCTGGCAAGCACCATTCAATTATGAGAACTTTACCAAAAAGGGTAGAGTGATCCAAGAGCATGTGCAGAGAGTTACCACTTGGCCCAGCCACTTAATTGGAAATACAGTTGTTTTCATTTCATTGCCTCCCAGAAAAGGAAACCAGCAACCCAATTTTCCAAAACCCAGATGTAATTCCTCTTCTATACCTCTTTTTCACAAGTACTTTCATTTGTTCTTTTAAATTTAATTCAAAAATCCTTCCCGAAGCCATTAAATTTTTAGTTCTCTTGCTATGCTTTTACTTCCTATGAAGTAATTAATAGATACCGAGGCTCAAAAACTGATGGAATATTGAAGATGTCTTTAAACAACTGATTTAATCGCAATCACATGTTCAGTATCGTTCTTCAGTCACATCCAGGTTCCACTTTTTCACGTGGAACGAGGCTTTTGGCTCAGCCATGGAAGCTATTTTGCAAAATTCACTAACAATTATCCACCAAGAAAGGGAGTCAAATATAGACACTATGTTTTTGCCCATTTCCATTTGTAATAAATACCTCCTCTTATACTTTGGCCCTTGAATATCGTCTCCGATATCTTTCACTCATGATATTTACATATGTGACAGAAATGTTTTCAAACCGTGGATTGTTGTTGATGTTATATCTGTGGTTAATCCTCATCTTAGTTCAGTCTCACCTGATTATAGACAAATAATCCATTTCAGAGGCTGTGAAGTATCGGAAGACATGGAATTTCATTTAGTCTCTTCCTATAGCTTTCTATGGTGGTTCACCATTTAGTAAATATTTATTGAGCATATATTTTGTAAAAAACACCACGTTAACCATGTGTCTTTAGTGTCCTCACTGATGAAATGATGATTCTGCCTGGCTGACCTGGGACACTCTTCTGACATTGAAAATTTGGCTTTATAATACTAGCAATTTCATGCACATTTCCTTGAATGGATAAAAGTGAGATCTAAAAACCCGGTAGGCACTTCTTTTAATAACCAAAGGCAAGAACATTCTCCTTTTCAGTGTTGTGAGCATGGAATTCTCTAAGTGGTACTTCTATTTTATTGGAAACCCAGTAAAGATTACGATGAAAAGAAGCTCTTTGGCACTTTGAAGCACGCAAAGGTTGGTGTGCACGTGTGTTAACTTAGTGATTGAGACATGCCAGTTCTGATTAATGAATCAAGTTCTGGTGCCTGAGTTACTATGTTTTTTATGTTTATTTTTTTGTGCTGGTAGCATAAAGTTAAGATTCAAAATGAGATATGTGATAAAATTACTTTTTAAAACATTTTATCAAAGTTTAAAAGCAAAATTATATAATAGCAGCAAGCCAGCATGTGGCCACCATATTCTGGTCATATTGTTTTTCAGTAAATAAAACTTCTTTTTCATCGGTAGATTTGATGAAATTCTTAATTTAGTTTTATCTAGTGCTACTTCAGCCAAACCTCTAGCAATTCCTAGGATTATTTCTCAGCCTTCTTCTATCCAGATGTCTGTTCGCTACCCTTCTTTATTGGACTCGATGCCTACTTATTACAAATTAAATCCTAAAATGGCCAAAAAAATCCTGTAAATAATAAAAATTTCCAAGTACAAACTAATTAAGATTTTATTTTAAGTAACAATTTATATGGAAACACTGTGAAAGAGCTTGGGTACTCTCTTGGCAATCAAAATAGTTTTTGACCAGTAGTTATTTCTGAGTGGCCTTGTAACCATCATTTCACTACTGCATGGAGGACATATTATGATATAAACAGGAAAAGTATTATTCACAAAGAATAAAGGAAGATAACTTTTCAGTAGTGGAGTTGAAGTAAATGAGTTCATATTTTAATTAATAAAAAATACTTAAAATAGTTGGAAAATTAAGTGACTTTCACAATTTGTTAGGTACTAGCGTCTGTATAATTACTATGTAGACTTTTAAAAAATCTTCTGGTATAAAAGTGGCAGTGGTGAAAAGAGAAATTCCATTTGTAATGCCATTTCCTAAGTCATGATTCTCCATCTCTCTCTCTCCCAACCCCCACCCCACTTCGACTCCTAGATGTGAGACATACATGTACAAACACAGTCACTTAAAAAAGGAATCTTTTTTCAATAACTATTCTCTTGAATTTAAATTCAGGGGCTGCCAATGTCAATATAGTATTTTCAAAGTATTTTATTGTAACTTGTGTAAATAATACACAATTTACAAGATTTGGGGTTATAGAATTGAAACTGGAAGATTGGATTCCCCAGATCTTAGGACTACAATATCCCAGATACATTTTTACACTCACCTAGCTATATATTAACTGAAGATCATTTATTCATTAAGATTTTTACCTTAATATTTCTGAAAAAAACTTTTGTTGCCCATTTAATATTTTCATAGACAATCGTATGTATGTAATACTATTATTAGTCTGACATAAAAAAAGTTTATATAATTACATTATTCAGTTTAGTCTTTCTGCTTTCACTTCTCTATGTGCTAACAAGTAACTAATCTCTGGATGTTGATTTCTTGTTAAATCAAAGTTGGGTTAAAGAATAGCTATGCACGCCTGATGTGTAAGATTAACTATGAGATTAAAAAATCTTGGGTAAGTCTGACTTCTCAGTATAGTTTTTTTCCCTTGAGAATTGTATTTTAATGTAGTTTATAGGTGATTGAATGATCTCCCTTTTCTAAAAATGAATCCTTCCCTTCAGCTTTCTACATAGTTTTTGTAAATCTTTTAGTTGAGAATTCAATGCTTGTACAGTCAATGGCAATTTAAAATATATATATTATATGTGTATATGGAAAAACTTTAAAGATGCTTTTAATTTATTTAATGACTGTTGCCTTCCTATAATGGTAATAATTTTCATCCTTAGATGGTGAGGAAAAAAACTCTTTTTACTATAGTTATTACATGTAAAATGAACTTTGGTTCTTTAGTCAAATCCACTAAAGGGGCGCATTGCAGTGAGACTGTGAAGGACGCTTCACTACTGATGTGTAAGCTTTGCTGAATTTGTATCCTTTTCCTCCAGTAATGGAGAGCTTTTCATTATACACTATGAAAATAAAAAACAAAAAATTGCTTAATTGAACTTTTTCCCATTCTTTTCTACTTATCATTGGGAAAGACTGAATTTTCAAAACTTTTCAACTGTGCTGCATTTGAAAAGAGGCAATAAAACTTAGGCATAGAGTTGGACATTTTCAGATTCAAATGGTATCACAAATAGAGCATCATAATCTACCATCACCATACATGATTAACACTGTGAAATAATATTGAAATATACCCGTAAAGGGAAAATTCTTAGTTTTGCAAACTTGAGAAACTCAACTTGGAGGATGGGGGTTCTTGTTTAACCATAAACTCCACATTTCTCACTTTGAGATTGTTTTATTCTGGATGCCCGACTCACTATTTTGACTATAACTTTATTTCATCAGTCATTGTTACTGTTTTAGAATGAAAAGCATCTAAATTGAATGATCTCTGGCCTTTTTTTTTTTTTTAAGCCTATAGCTTTCAAATTTAAAAAAAATGACCTGAGGATAAGAAATAAAATATGCTTTTGTATTATTTTCACTTATTTGACCTCTCTGTTAGATTTATTCAGACTTTGATATTTAATTAAAAACCTTAGAATTTTGGAACTACAAAGCAACTTAAGATCATTTTGAGCATGTGCCTTAACCTCTCCATGCCCCACACATCTCACTTGTAAAATGGGGCAATAAACTTCCTGCCTCATGGGTTTATTACAAGGTTTAAGGCACTAATACCTGCGAATTACTTTGCCAAGTCCCTTAAACAGAATGATGACTTTATTACTATCAATTATTATTATTGTATAATTCAGTCTTCCTGTTTTCCAAATGAGGTGATGTAGACATGTTTTGTTTTACACTTATGTGGTTGTCTACTCATCATGCCCTACTCTAAAAAATGGCTCTAACAGGGATGGGTTCCTTCACACATAATAGATGGGCATGTGACAGAAGCTGGACAATCTTGGTAAAGCTGAGGGGCTATTTAGCAGCAAAGCTGCCGAGGAGGGCTGTACCTATTTTCCACCAGGCACATGGAAGAGTTTTAAAACCTAGTGTTCAAAGAGAGAAGACTGAATTGGACACCAGCAGATCATCAAGCCTTGCAGGGTAAGGTGAGTAGCTGCCTTGTTTCCTGATGATGTTCCAGTTTCTGTTCCTGTCTTTTGTAACTGCAAGTCCTGTCCTTAGATTACATGAACTATCTGTGTTAAGCCAATGAAGTGCTCACTTTTACTTAAGCAGATTTGAATTACTGTCCATAAATATGAAAGCAAAAGAATCTTGACTATAATATACTGAACTGCTGAATACTCCCAGCGCCATACAACAAACTACTGGAAAAACTCATAGAAGAACCCTTTGTGACCTTATGGAGGGAGCATGGTCTTCGAGGTTGAACAGTCTTGCATCTAAATCTTAACACTGCCAGTTACTACCAGGGCGACAAGTGCCTTTGAGGGATATTAACCAGGTCATCACACCATCAGGGTGGTCAGTTCTGTGACTAGTGAAGACTTTCCAAAAGAGTCACCATGCCACTAGGTTGACTCAGTTCTCATGCCAAAGGACTGCCTTGAAATACCTCATAGGATTGGACTTTGTAGCCATTAGAAGATATATGGTGAAGGTTAGTGTTAGAATAAGAACTCAGTACAAATCCACATTATCCTTTAAGTTATTTGTATCACTCAAGATGATTCATATTGTACAAAACTCTGTGTTATTGATGGAGATGTGCTTGATGATACAAGGAAATGAAGAGCCATGAGCAGAGCGAGAAACAGGATGCATATTCTACTCCTCTTTCCTTTTAGCAAGTGGGGTAAAAGTTAAGCCTACTTATGGAAAAGTGAGGAATGGAATGGAGTAAAAAGTGACTACCTTAACATAAATTGTGATATGAACTGTCTCCAATCACTTTTTAAATTGTAATCTAAAAAGAGCAAACACAATATACAGTAATCATTTCATGGTAGCTGTTGGGATTTGTTTCTGTAAGAATCCCCCTGCTCTATTTACTATGCCTGATTTCTCCAGGACCATCAGAAGATGTAGAAAGAAAATGTACCTTTGGTTTGCCTCATGTCCAAGACCATAGTTATTTGGGTATTTGAGCTATAGCCCATAGGGAGAGAGTTTATTCTGTGAGACAAATAGAGGCTGCTGAGAATTAACAAGATTAGAATATAAAGCATACTTCTACTCCTCCTCCCCACCCTTAATTTTGTCAATTTTAATTTGCAACGACTTGATTTTCATTTTCTCCTCATTTCCTTTGGAGTATTGAAACACTGTTCCTAGAGCAATAAGAAATCCAGTTCTAGAAAAAGTTAAATCAGAGAGTAGCAGGTGTTTTCTTCCCCTACATTCCCTTCACCACATTCTCTCTCTCTCTATCCCTCCCTCCCTCCTTCTTTCTCTCTCTCTCTTACACACACACACACACACACACACACACAAGCGCGCGCACATGCACACGCACACGCACACACACACGCACACACAGATGCTGGCTCCACTGCAATGTCGCTGAAGCAGGGAGATTATATTCCAACCCCTTGACTCAAAATATTAGCCAACTGCATTTTCAGACTCGAAACATGGGCAAACTGCCATCAGATTTCAGTCTAAACCAACCCCCACCGCATGGGGGCTCAGGCCAGATGTGAATGCAATAGTCCAGAAGTGAGGCAATTATGTGCAAGAACCATTTGACAGAGGTTTCCCAAAATGGACTTATTTAAGAGAAACATTTTGGTGTTTACAGGACTTCGGCTCTGCTTTCTGGAGATTTTCCATCACTATAAACACTGATATGCATACACACAAACATACATGGACTTTTAAAATTGGATCCAGCATATGTAATTTCATTAAGTCATCTTATTTTTTAGAAATGGGAGATATTAATGATACAATATCAAAATTTTGGCAGTTGAAACAGTTACATAGACAAATGCTATATGGACGTTGGGGCCTACTCTCTGGTATCAATAACATGAATAGGGAAGCGCAGAGCTTTGGGTAGTGTTAGGATGATTTTATAATGCAGAAGTAGATGGCCTGCCTGGCTAGCTGGTGTGCATCAGGAGATAGCTGAACACTCTAGAGCTATGCTTTCTAGTTCCTTTATCTGAAGCTCACTTTGTAACACTTCCAAGGGATAACAACATAGTACGAAGAGAAGTTTCAGGTTTGATGGGTTTGGCTGAGAGAGTTTTCACATTACAGTTGCTTCTACTATCATCAGTAGTTTCCATTTCCTCCAGCAGACTGTTATAGGAGTTGTTTTTAAATTCCGTCCCAGTCCAATTAGTTACAGAATTAAGATCCAGAATTCACCATCAAGATGAGACATTTCTGTCTTGTAGCAGGCGAACTCTGCTGCATTCTGTTTTGAACTACCTATTAGACACAAGAAAATGACCCATGCTTTGAGAACAAGAGAGAAATCACCTAAACATGAGTATATTAATTTAAATTTAAAATGTCATGTTTTATTTATATTAAAAATCTTAAAGACTCTTGGACTTTGTTACTGTACTTTCTTGGGTCTCTTGCAGCTTTCTGGAATAAAATCTGAATTTGTGAGAAGGCTCAGTAGCCTCAGGAGTGATTATCAGACACATATAGATGGTGGTCTACAAACCTGAATTAGGATATAAAGAGAAAATAAAGTGGAAAATGAAATGATTGCATTTAGACATTGAACATTTATTTATTGAAAGGATTCTTTTAAGTTTACTGGATTTATGAAAAAATAGCAGAGCCAAGTCCCAGACACTCAAAACTGATGAAAAATAATTAGCTTGATTATAAAGACTCACTTTAAAAAGGAAAAGAAAGAAAAATGTCTGTTTTGAACCACTGGGAATTTGAAGAGTGTTTCTATGATCACTACTAGAGACAAGAGGTCCTGAATAGTAATTTATTCGTCAATCGACATAAACAGTAGTGGCTGAAAGTGTAAGGACCTTAAATAAGAGGTTCTTCAGTAGTTTGAATGGCAGGCAGCTTGAGTTTTAGTTTTGGCTTAGGTTTTAAAGGTCTAGCATCTGATGACACTAAAACATTCATAAAAATGCCCTCAGCTGACAAAAAAGAAAATTAAGAGCGTTTGAATCTAAGGCGCATGAATACTGTAGCCAATAGCCATATGTGGCTATTTAACTTTAAATTAATTAAAATTGAATAAAAGGATTAATTCAGTTCCTCAGTTCAAGAAATCCCATTTCAAATGCTTAATAGCCACATGTGGCTAGTGGCTAACTTGTTGAACAACACGGATGTAGAACACTTCCATTATCATAGAAAGTCCTCTTGGTCAGAGCTGATCTAAGGGATAAACAGGAAATAGTTTAGTTTGACTCTGCAGAAAAATGTCTGTTTAATGTCCCTCATCTAAACAAATTGCATTATCGAATAGGGAGATCTTTGGCCTATGTCAGCTCTGGAAAGCAATAAAAGATGTGGCACCCTCATGGTTGATTAAAATTGAAAAACTATTACAGATGTAATTTATAATGCATACTTATTTAAGATTACATGTTAATACTCTCTAACCTAAAAGCTGCCTCAGGTCACTTCTCTTGAGACTGGATCTAGTTTTTACTCACCTGCTATTTATAATACAGATGTTAATTACCAAACCCAGCTGTGTTACTCTTCCCAGCATTATATCATATGCCTCAAAAAGTTCCCAATACCCTTCCTTTGACTCTAAACAACTTCACGTGATAACATTAAATTGTCTAGTTATTCCTAATTCATTCAGTCCACTTTTGCAGGAAACTTGTCTTTTGCCCTTTCTGAACATTTGGAATTTATGTAGATGACAGATAGATAGGTGCATAGATAAATAGATAACAAGTTAAATACCAATAAACCATTTTACTCTATTTTTTCATCAACGGTTATTTCAGTTCCTTTTTGACAATAACTCTGTTCGTTAATTTTTCCACAAGTGAATGATTTAACAAATGAGAGGCATTAGTCACAACCTTGTAAAATGTTATTAAAAAATCACATTATTAAACATATTATATATTTATATCTTATAAAAAGGTAAAATGTTTCCCCAAATTTCTCATCAGTCTTCCCTCTTTTGAGATAGGTTACTATCAAAATAAGTAATAAATAATTTAAAATAATTATGTCAGAAAGGTAGCTATTTTCAAGGCAAAAATAGAAAATTACGGTTATAGAGTAGACAAAAGCGGTCAGTTCCAGGCTCTTCCAGTTGCTTCTCTGTGTGATATTGGGTGTTTGCCCAGAGAAACCACAGTTTCAGAGGAGGAAATCTTCATTCTCTAATAACTCAGAAAATGTACTTGCTTTCTGTTTTCTGAAGGACTTATGTTCCTCTAAAACCCTTAAATTTTTTTTAACTTTCCAGGGTACAAAAGTCTGTGTCAACTTTCTGGAAATATTAAGGTTTTTGGACTAAAAATGAGATCATGTGTGTGAAATATATCTTACTTATATTTTCAAAATGTGTATATAGCTCTAGGATTTTTTCCTCAGTATCCCATCTAGAGAGATGAATGGATAAATGAAAATAAGTATTGAATTATTTATTCATGCTTACAAGCCACTTTTGAGTAAAAATGTAATAACTGAAGTAAGATTTTTGAAATGGAAACTAAGCAATAATAAGTTATCAAGATGAAAATATATAAATAATAATATGTAGATAATAAAGCGTTACGATTGAGAAGTGTTCATAAATTCTGATTCAGAAACCGGTAAATAAGTGGACTTCTTAGTAAACTAAGTAGACTTAGAAAATGAGAGACTCGTTAAGACTGGGGAGTAAAGAGTCCTAAGCACTTGCTTTGAAATTCTTCCATGGCTCAGAATAAGTGGTTACAATTCTTTGTCATAATCTTTCTCTCTCGCTGAATGCAGGAGGAGCTCTCCTCTCCCCATCACTTCTTTCTAATGCGTGCTAGTAGACAGAGATACCTGCGTGTTCACACACACCCACCCACACACACACACACACACACTTATAGAAAGTGTTTCTTCGAATATTCTCCCCCACCCAACAAATCTATGTTAAACTCTCTCCACTCTCTCTGATGCACCTGCATTCTGATTTTCTGGCTAGAAAAGAGAGAGTGGAAACTTTTGGAAGCTATCAGACGCCTCTTAAATCAACCAGGTAAATGAGTTACACATGGCTTTTAGTGTTCATGGTAACTCCCAAATAATATGATGAGGAATAAATGTAATCCACAGTAATGCATGGAAACCTACCAACGGCCCATAGTTTATTCCAGCATTGTGAATCTTGTGATTGTGGAAATACTTTACGCACCATAAAGTATTATACAACTTTTAGTTATTATTGGTTTCTTTGCATTGTATCTATCAATTCACTCTCAATTCCCAATAATCAAAAACTAGTAAATCTTCCCGGTTTTCTAATTGGGAATAAGAATATTAATAGCTCTCTTATTTTATAGGTATTACACACATAATAGAAACAAAAATTACAAAATTCTAAGACCTCGAAGTAACATTAGATGTGAATAATTATATTGAGAATAATATCTTTCATTCATTAAACGATAGAAAATACTAATTTCTTTTCACAACAGCTAGCTTACTCTTTATAGCAGCAGAACCCGAGACTTGGAGAAGCTAAGTAGAAGTTCAACTTCTAACAGTTAATAAAAGGTAGGTAGATTCCATTTGAACTCTGATTCATCTGAATCCAAAGCTAATAGCTTAGCTACTGTGACTGACAGACTTGCTCTATTAATAGCGCTCACAACTTATTATGATGACTGGCATACATGATACCACGCTATGAGATATTATTATCCCCATTCTATAAATAGTAAAAACAAGGCCCAAAGATGATAAATGAATTTTCTAAATTCATATGGCAAATTACAATACTCTTCTCCATTTTTATTTTTTTGATCCTTTTAAAATAAGTTTTCGTTATTACCATTTTTATTTAAATATTCTACAAATATTTATTGAGCTCTGTGCTGGGCATTTTGTAAGAGCTGGGAATACAAGCATAAACAAGGTAACATTGGTGCTTGCTCTCAAAGTGCTCACAGTCAAGTGAACTCCATAGGTGATGTGGCAGGCAAAGCAGAGTGACACAACAGGATGCCAAGAAGGCGGGGTAGTGTCCTACCCACCTCAGAAATTCCCAGTACATCCTATGAAGAACAGCAGTTAGCAACCTCTAGTCTTGACCCGACAGGCAGTAGAATTAATTGTTGCTGCCTTGGACTGACCATTAGAGCGCAATTATCCGACCTCTAGAAAGCTGGGCTCATTGCCAGAAACCACCCGGAAAGTGCAGGAGCCATTTCCTGGCATCTGAGATTAATGGCTCCAGGGCATGTGGTCATAAATTCAATAAACATTTATTATTGAGCATGTACAATATGCTAGGCACCAGGGAAGTAAAGTCACGTAATGCACCACAGGGACACTGACATGCAAGCAAATAATAATAATGCAACATCAGTGCATCATAGATATGTGCTCAGAGCATCGTCAGATTCTCCCAACCAGGGTCCCATTAGGAAGTCATCCAGATTCAGTGCTGGCAGTAAAGCACCAACCATTGTGAACACTGTACTGTTCAAGAGGATCAAATTAAGAACCTAAAAACCAAAATGACTGTCCATCCCAATTTGCCCAGGTTGGTTCCCACATTATATCTTGCATCTACATAACTAAAGGACCCCTCCCCGCACTTCACTTTCAAAAGCAATCTCATTTGTTTGGTAAATTATGTGGTCATCCCATTTATGTCCAATGGAGGTTAATGCCTACTTTACTTTAATATACTTTTCATTTCTGGAACACAGACTATGTACCAAGCATAGTGCCGGGTGCTCTATTTATGCCACCTCGCTCTGCACAAGAACTGTATTATCCCTGCCTTACAGATGAGGAAATTGAAATTTTAGCGAATTCAGTTACTTGCTCAAGGATCACGTAGATGTTAAATGGTAATGCTAGTGTTCAAAAACTTGTGCTGCCTCCTCGTAGTGGCAGATGGACTAAGTCTGACAACAGGGAAAGCTTCAGACAGCATAGTACTTGCTCCATGGAAGACATTCAGGACCTGGACCATAACTATAGACAGGAGGCCTATGGTCTTCACTGAGCCCATGAAAGGCCTGCATCCTCAGCCATCCTCACCCTCCCCTTGTCTAGGCTCCACTCTCACCAGCCATTTATTCAGTTCTAACACCTTGATTCTGACCACAGCACATGCACCAGCTTATGGAGGGAGAACTGCAGGCAAAAGGGGGATGGATCCTGACCACCTGAGCTCTCTTTGTTGGTCTTCCTCTTTCAGAGATTTCGCGTCTTTGCAAGCTTCCTTTTTACCTGCTTCCATATGGAGCCTTAATATAGTGCCTAAGGGATGTGAGAAGAGAGAATTTTTCACCAGTGAAATGGAACTTTTGTAGTCTGTAAAAATATACATCTTTTTTTGTTAGTCCCTTTATTTACCTCTGCAGTACTATAAACTAAAGCAGGAAATTATACCTTCAGATTAGGGAACATTGTGGAAGAGGTAGTTTGAGATCTTCATGGAAATTTACCCTAGTTGCTCAGGCTTTATTCCCATCTTTAATAAACATTTCTTAATTGTTTTATCTGATAATAAAAGTAATTTATAATTGTGGGAAATGCAGACAACAGGGAAAGGTATATAAAGGAAAGTAAAAACTGTGACTACCACCGAGAGACAACTATTAGTAATGTTTTAATTTACATCTTTCTGGATATTTTTCCATGATGATTCATGTACACACACAATTTACTATTTTAATAAAATCGTAGCACAGCATATAAATTCTTTTTTAAGCTATTTTATCCTTAACATAAATATTTTTATGATATAAATGTGAATCCAGATACATTTTCATTAGAGTATAATAGTCTATTATGTGACTATACCCCAATTATTTCACCACCCTAAACAGTAAAATATTTACAGTTGGTAGTTGTTTTTCTTTTGCTGTTCCTTTTGCTGTTATATAAAATGCTACAATGAAGATTATTATGAATAGGTTGCTTTGTAGTTGTCCATAAGTTATTTCTTTTATATATACTCTTAAAAACTGAATCTTTTCCATTTTGATTCATATTGTCAAGCTTTATTCAGGTAGATTGGCGATACACACTCCCATCATCAGTGTATGAAAGCCCATTTTCTCAATGGCCCATTCAATACAAGTGATTATCAACCCTTTTAAACTTTGCTGCCTTAACGAGAAATTTTAAATGTATTTTTATTAATAGTTAACTTTAGTTAACTGAATAATAATTAAAAAGTAATTAAAACTAAATTATTTAAAGTCAAAATAATTTATCTACTTGCTGGTAAGCTGAAATATAGTTTTACTGAATTTTTGAATATCTATAGTTCTTTTTTGAGTGATCTGTTCAGAACCTTTGCTCATTTTGTTACTAAAAAAGTTTTAAAAAATTATTTATTCATAAGAATTCTTTACACATTAACGATGTGAAATTTTTATCTGTGGTTCATGTGCCAAAGGTTTTCCCCAGGTCATCTGTCTTTTACTAATTGTGAAGTTTTTTAATTGACTATGCAAGTATATAATATTTGTATGTATATATTTATATGTATTTTTACATATTTATATATGTATATATATACACATACAGAGAATAGTTATGAACATGGACATAGCTATGGATAGACACAGACACAGATACAGATCAATGTCCTATGTCATCTCCTCATTCTTACCACCAATGAGCAATTATCTAACCCTCAGACTTTTACCTGGAACTCTCTTGTACCCTTCTAGTATGGAAGTTAAGCACCTTCTTATCATTTTTTTTTTACATTAACTTTCATCTCTTCTCTTGAACTTTAAACTCATTTGGCCCCACAAAACACCCAGCAGAGAACCCGACAGGTATTAAACAGATAAATGAAGGAAAGCTTTGTGTCTCACCCTCTCATCTTAGACCCAAGGAAACTGTCCCACAGACATTTAGCCTCATGGACCTGCCCCAAATCACATAGCAGAGACAATTCTCCTGACACTCTACCCAGTACTCTTCCCATCATCCTACCTTGTTTCACGGAGTAATAAAATGCATCACGTAAAACCATCAGAGTGAACAAAAGCATTGCATGGCCTTCATGGCCTCAATAGCCATAACAGGCTTCTACCTGCAAAAGGAGGTGTCAGAGCACCTGATTCGGAGGGCTTAGGGGATCTGTATTTTGTTGTTGTTGTATTATTTCTTTACCTTAAGACTCTGACAACAGGAACAAATCTCAAGAACAGTACCCACCTATTTGCTTTGCTCTGAAGCCTTTATGTAAGCAGCTAGATCCCAGTTTGTTATTCCGACCACTAGATGGAGTCCAGTTATCAGCCTGAAGAAACAAGAGTGCATGCTTAGGTGCATCCTGGCTTTTCGTATACATCCAACTGACCCTCCGGTTAACTAGAATGTGACCAGACACCATGCAGAAACAGTTCCCAGGTGACCCTTGCTTCCAATGACGACAATTCTAGATAAGGCTGGAGATCCAAGAGTCCTGCCTTTCTATCTATTGTGAACTAATTATCTATTGTGAGGTTCTCAGTGGAATTTTGAAGTTGTATCTAGATGTTCATTGGCTTTCTCGCCCTCTCTCCCTATTCGTCCCTCTCTCTCCTTTATCTTTACTGTTTTTAAAGAGGAAGAGTATTCTGAGCATCCCTGTCTTCAGTAGGATATTCTGGCCAAAAAGCGTTCTGAGGTATTATTAGGTTCTGGTGAGGGAACGTTGTTGCACCAAAATAAGAAAAATTTAAAAAATAGTTTCACCTCTTAATTAAATCTAAAGGATTAAATGCCAGATGGCTCTAGAAGGATATTCTTCTTGATCCCATGTTCAATTACAACGTTTTTAGGACCTAATATTCAGAGGTGCCTTTTGTCACATTATTTATGGTTTAGTCAGTTTCAAAGAAGACATGGCAAACTTTGCAAATTGCCATCCTTTTATATGCTTTGAATACTTCTTAAATTTGCAATTGTTTCTAGCAGTTGCCAGCATTTCCCTGACCTACCAAATATAAGCATAAATGAGGAACACAAGTAGAACGAAGAATGTCAATTATAACCTTGAGCACTCCCACTTTTTAAAATTCAAGATCATCCGCTTCACTTGTACAAAACTGAATCACCCCAGCTTCTCCACGAGGCTCACCATCAGTCAAGTTAACTTAATCCTCTTTTAGAAATAGAGAAAATATCAGCTTATAGACTTATACTAATATGCCTAAATATTGTCCCCCTCTAAACAGCTCAATTTCATAACACATGCGGCAGAGTTCCGCAGCATCAAACTTCATGGAACTTACCTTGAGAATGATTGAGACATTTAAAAGGCAGGCTTAGGGAAATAACCAATCATTTAACCAGTTAGAAATAGAGTACCAATAAGTATGACCTGCAAAACAGCAAGCTTTCAGGTTAAATCAAAAGTCCCCTAGTATATTTTTGATAATTTAAAAATATATAATACTGCCCATCCTTGCAGGTTTTATTATTGTGTATGCAATTCAGGTAGAAAAATAATATACCGCCTTTATTTTTTTTTCTCCCTAATTCCATGATAAACACTAAAATTCTCAGGGAAAGATGTATGAGGATAGATTGGGTTTTACGGTTGATATGAAGGTCAGAATTCAGAATAATATTGATGGCTCCATATAAAAATTTAAAGATGAGATCCCATGAATTTGTTGTAAAAATTGACATTTCTGGATATGTATGTCTCATCACATTTATAAAAGTAGAATTTTACATATCTCTGCACAACTTCGTCTAAGGTGTTTTTCTACTTAAATCACTAATTTGAACGTTTTAGGATCTGTGTTAGGTTACAGTTCCAATTTTAAAGAAAGTCAAATTCGAAAAAGAAAGTATTTGAGAAATCAACAGATTCCAGCCATACTCTAAATTCTGTAGTCTTTGTTTAAGCAAATAAAATCTATTCATTTGGAAGCATTTAAAAGTAACAGACAATAAAAACTAATTTAAATTTAATTCAATATATGAATATCATAGTGGTAAAGAAACATACTGAAAATAAATGAATTAGGGAGTCAGAAGATGGAAGCGTTAATGAAGTTTTGCTAGCATGGGTGAAGTTACTTAACTTTTTTGGGTTCAGTTACTTCGTCTGTAATTCATGCATGCATTCATTATTCATCCTAGAAATTTTTGTTGAATGCCTACATATGCCAAGCACTGTTCTAGACACTGGGAATTAAGCACCATTCTACTGGAGGGAGGCAGAAAATAAGAAAACTATATAAGTAAATATGCAAAATGTATATTAATTAGAGAGTGGTAAATGCTATGGAATGCAGTAACTAGAGGAAGAGGGGTAAAGAGTCCCAGGCACTGGCAAATCTAAGTATGGTCATAAAAAACAAAAACAAAAACAAAAACAAAATAACACCAAGAAGGTGAAGTTTGAGTCAAAATCTAAAGAAGGTAAATAGGTGGGAGGAAGGTATTCCAGCAAAGACCTGTGCAAGGTTGGGAGTCTAACTGTCTTGTTTGAGGAAGAGCAACACAGCCATTGTGGTTGGTGTGGAGTAAGTGAAACAAACAGAGCAGAAAGTCAGGGAGATAACAGATATAGAGGCAGAGTGCTATAGGCCATGAATGTTTTTGACTTTTTCCTCGGAATGAGATTAGAAGTCATCTTGGGGTTTTGTTGAGAGAAGTGATATCATCTGGCTTATAGTTAACCAGATCACTTGGCTGTTGTATTGACAATTGATGAAATGGAGGCAGAAACAGAAACTTTCAGACTAGAAAGGTGACTATTTCCATAATCTAGATGAAAGATAACGTGGCTTAAACTAGGGGATAGGAGTTCAGGTGCTATCTACATCTCCAAATTTAATCACTAAAATGAGAATGATTTGGAAGTTATAAATTTCTTCACGAATATGAGATAGTAATACTGTTCTTATTTTAAAGTTTTTGACTATTCTTCTGCATATACTATTCCAGATTAACTTTTTAAAACAATTTGTTGAGTTCACTTGAAAAATATCCAACTGGTTTAAAAAGCTGTTTTTCCAAATTGAATCTTAAATTTTATTTTTTTAAGTGATGTCTGATATGATTATATATTTTTCCAT
Organism: Pteropus vampyrus; assembly: GCF_000151845.1. Classification (NCBI taxonomy): domain Eukaryota; kingdom Metazoa; phylum Chordata; class Mammalia; order Chiroptera; family Pteropodidae; genus Pteropus; species Pteropus vampyrus. Next base: position 8,291,796 of record NW_011888837.1, read on the forward strand.
TAATCCATTCCTTATAAATTACATTGAAACATTTCCAAATAGTTAAGAGTTAAATCCTACCTGATTACAATAAATGACTCTCGTAATATAGTTTTGGAATTTATGTGCTGATACCTTTTTTAGGATTTTGCATTTATTTTTATAAATAAGATCGGTGTACATTTTTTTGTTATATACTATAGTTGGATATCATGGTTATATTAGCTAAGAGAATTAATTGGGAAGTGCTTTTCTTTCTTTGTAGCGAAAGAGTTTTAAGTATTGTGGAAATTGTCTGAATCCCATTAAATTATCTGGGCTGATTGACTTGTGGGGGCAAGTAGTTACTATTTAATTTTGGTCAATTTAGATACTCTATCTCGTCATGAGTTTATTTTTAGTGATCTACATGCTCTTAGAAATTATCCTTTGTACCTACATTTGTAAATTGCTTTCTCATTTAAATTAGTTTAAATCTGTAGTTATTCCTTTAAACAGTCCTAGCATCATTTATGTTTTCTCTCTTTCCTCCTGGGCTGATCTTCTGTATTTTTTCTGTTATGATGATCTTTTCAAATAATCAGCTTTTGTCTATAGTAAGGACTTAAAGCTTTTATTTTTCTTTCATTAAGTAATACTTTAATCAATAAAATGATTTCTCCTAATTCCCTTGGATTTATTTTTTCTTTTTCTAGCCTCTTGAGGTGAATATGGAGTTCATTTATTTTCAGTTCTTAGACTTTTTTAATAAGTTCATGTAAGAATAACCATTTTCCTCTGAGTACTATTTATATCCCCACAGGTTTGTGAAATGTATTGTTCACGTTATTAATTTCTATCATGAATTTTTTTTTTTAATTTTAAAGTCATCTTTAAAACTCAGAGTCACTTTGAAAAAAATTATCTAATTTCCTACTGAATAGTTGTTTGGGGGCTGTCCTGTAATTGGTTCTAGTTTTATTGCATTGTGTGCTTGGTGGTTTTTTCCAATCTACTTTTGAACGCAGTAAGTACCTCTTTGATGAATCTAAAGACCCTTTATCCAAAATTTAATGTAAAATTAAGCAATTTTAATTTGAATGAAATGCTTTTAAGCAAAGTGAATCTAGACAAACTGATTTCCTGTCATTAAATGTGTGTTTTGGAAAAAATGCTCTCACAGAAATACGAATGTTAATTTACAGAAATCTAGGCTGGAGGCAAAGAGAACAATCCTAGAGTTCAAATAATCCAATCAAAAGATGGTATTAGCCTGAACAGAGATGAGAGATGCAGAAGGAGGAGTTAAGTTTTAAACTGAATTTGTGGTAACTAGAAATTTTAGGTGGCTACTTTCAGAGGCCTGCTGGCCTGGAGTGAGGTCCAGTCTGCAGGTGGAGATTTAGAGTTACAGTTAGTTATACAGGTGACATTAAAAATGAAGTAGGTGATGGAGTCATTTGTTAAGAATGATGGGCCAAAGGAATTGAGAAAAGTGGTAAGGTTTGAATTGATATAGTGGAGTTGTGAAGAATGAAGAGAGAGAATATCAAAGTCCTGAATTGGGTATTAAATTGAAAGTGATGAATTTTTAGTTGTATCTTCATATAGGCTAGTAGGCCTGTATGGAGCCTGAGTTTAACAGCTCTTTGGCCTTCTCCATAGAGAAATAGAAAGAGGAGCAGGTTTGGGGGGGTGAAAAATGAGTTGTGTTTTAGATATGTTTAGCAACAAGAATGAAAACTTCTGATGCAGTAGAAGTTGAAAATATGAATGCCCAGAGCTTGCTTTAAGAGTAGTAGTAGCAGTGAGCTTTAATTCTGGTAGTAAAAACATTAAAAGCTTAATAAAATCTTGCAAGTGGAAGAAGAGGTGTGAGTAGGGCTATATGATCTGATATTTAGCAAGCATATTAGAACTTACTCTTCTACATGAGTGTTGCCCTCATGCCTACAGTAATTTCCTTGGAAAGCTACACATTTACTTGAAAAATTTTGACATCCTCTCAGTTTACAGGAAAGTATATTTCTTCTCTTGATAGCAGCACATTATTTTGAGCCAAAATGAAATTGCTTATCATTCCTCCTAGTCTATATTTTTTGACTTGGCTTGTATGGATTTCTAATTTGTCCATATAACCTTAGTTATTCTTTCCATCTAAAGAGAAGTTGTAGTAAAGGATAAATTGTTTCATTACATGATTCTGTAGGTGACTTCCCTGAGTAACCAACCATCTTTTGAATATATACTTAATACTATTAAAATGAATTTGTTTATTGATATTCATACTTGCACACCATAGAAGCAAAGAAATAAATAAGTCTATGTAAAAAAACAGAAGGTAAATTTGGTGACCCAAACTTGCTGGGGAATCATAAGAATGGAGCTTGAGTCTGAAAAAAAGTGCAGAACAGCTAACTAAAGAGGGTTATGTACACTTCATTGGAGCCTGTGGATTGTGTCTATTCCATGAAAGGTAAGTATTGTAGGCTCTTGCAAAAGAAAGACATGCTGGAACAAGCAGCTCAAGACAATTGTTAGAGCAGCTGCTTAAAAGAGCTGGTATCCCCAATTCCATTTTGTTTCAGGGAAAACTGAAAAAGGTAACAGAGGTTGAACTTAGCATGACAAGAGATAAAAAGCTAAGTTTTAAACACTCACATCCCAATCACACTCCACCATCTAAAACTATTACAAATTACTTGTATGTAATATACAAATTTTGACTGATACCCTGGTACAGTGTATGCTTGAGAATATTTTTGATTACAGCTTCTATGTCTGGTTTAAGTTAGTGTATGAAGAGCAACACCTTTCATTTTAACTAGTTTTGCACCCAGAAAACAAGATGTAAAATTATTTTTTCCCGGTAAATAGTCATAGTAATGGGAATGCTGTTACCCATTTAGACCATCAACTATGAATATAATGCACTCAGTAGGTCCTTTAAAAATGTTAGTTGAATACATTTTTGAAGTGTATTAGTTTCTATTCCCTCCAGGGTCAAGTTTCCTCATTTATTCTATAGTAGATATAATAACTTCATAAAGTTGAGGCATAAATTTCAAGTGAGATAATTTTATAGAGTACTTAGCATGCTGCCTGTCACATGTGTTTAAAATATTAATCTCTTTCCTTTTTTTTCCCCTTATGCAGTGGTAATCACCAGTATTTGGCAACCCTACTTGAAAAATAACTCAGACCACAGTCTGCAAACTGTTCTTAGAAGAAGAAAGGATATTTTAAAATTAAATATATGTATACTTAAGTACATATACATATACTTAAGTACATATACATATACTTAAGTATATACATATACGCTCACAACATATGCTTGTGTGTGTGTGTGTATATTTACTCACTTAGAACCTTGAAAACCCCAAGAATCATCCTTGCTTACTTCCTCTCTTTCTCATTCCTCACATCCAATCCTATCATTTCTCTCCAAAACACAGCCCGAATCTATCCATCATTCCTTGGCCCATTTGCCATCCAGTCTGAGACAGCTCTCATTAGTCTTCCCCTGAATTAAATAATTCAATTGCCTGCTACATGGTCTACCTGCTTTCTTTATTCTCTGACCTGTGCTGCATTAAAACACAGCAACTAGTGATCTTCTGAAAACATAAATTGGATCAAGTCATTCCCCTGCTCCAAAAGAAAAAAAATCCAAATGGCCCCATATTTCATTTGGGATAAAAACCAAACTCTTCATAGTGGCCTATGAGGTTCTCATCATCTGGCCTTGCCTACCTCTCTGAGCTCTCACTATCCTGGAAACTTAGAAGACTTGTTCTGTTTCTCAAACATGCCAAATTCATTAATACTCCACAGCTTTTGCATTTGATTTCTCCGCCTGGAACACTTTTTCATAGACTATCGCAAGGCCATTTCCTTTTCGCCCTTCAGGTCTCAGCTCAAATATCATCTAATCAGGAAAGCATTTCCTTATCTCTTATTCAAAGCTGTTCTCACTTCTCTGCAACCCCACTCTTTCACATTATCCTGTTTAATTGTTTGAATAGAGTTTATCACTGTGATGAAAGTTTCTTGTTTATTTTTGCAAAGGGGAAATCATTCTCTTTTACATTATGAATGTGATCTTATTTTTTTACTTTCCTAAGAATAAATCTTGGTTCTTTTCTGGGATCATACACCTACCGTTTAGGATCAGTTCTCGTAGGGTTGTACTGAGAAAGTCTAACGTAACATCAAGCTTTTGAAGTTCAAAAGCCAAGCTTTGATCCTGAGAAAGGATTATCTAAATTCCTCTATCTCCTCTTATAAAGAATCAGGCTTATAAAGAATCAGGCTTTGTGGAAGAGACCAGAGAATTTATGTGGTGAACGGGAGTCCAGGTAGAAGAGAGAGATGAGAAAGAATGACATCTTCTACCTGCAGGGAACTGCGAAAGAGAAGAGGGAAGTGAGGGAGCCCCTCTTTTACATGGTTGAGATTCATCACAGGCTGCCATAGAGCAAAGGCAGCCTAGTAACCTTGCAGGTACAGCACAGCCCCCAGTTTGAGGCCCTGAACTATAGTAATCCTGAGTCCCCTTCCATCTTCAGTGTAAAAACAGGACTTATAACTCTGAAGGTCTGGCTAGGGAGCTTATCAGAGGAGACTGCCTTTGTAGGGAACAGGTGGCTTTGTAGCAAGTTCTGCAAAGCAGGTCTTAGCTAAAGCTGGAAGGTACCGCAGTCAAACCCTGTAGGTCCATAATGCCAGCAGTAACCAAGAGGAAACCAAGTCATTCAGGGTGTCCTTGAGCCCTGTTTCAGCCTTGACAGGTGAATGAGGAGTTTCTCCAGCCACTAACTTTTGCCATGAACATCAGTCCGATAAACTGCAATCAAGTAGACATCTGGCATTAAAGCTTGATTCATCCTCTGTCTTGGTCAAGGATATAATTAGAAGAGAGAATAAATGAGAACCTGAGAATTTTTAAGAGAGACTAAACACTTTTTAGAGCAATAATTCTCATACTTGGGGTTTATCAGAACCACCTGGGGAGCTAATAAAGCCCACAGAGACTTAGGATCCTTGAAGGGGAGTTGGGGCTGGACCTCGATACTTGTAATGTTCCCCAACAAAATTTGATACCCACCAAAATTTGAGAACCATTGCCTTAGACTAAAGTGACTATTTATTTGATTGGATTAACTTTGAAGTAGATGAGACTTTTAATTTCCTGCCCCCAACTATCCAGTAAGTGGAAGCTCAAAGGAGACGAGATAAGCTACAGAGATACCTTTTTAATTTATATTTTCCTAAGCACATCCAAATTTTATGTTGGGTTAAGTTTTATAATGCTCTCCATTTGTTTTACTACTTACTGTCATCATCTTACAATTACAGTTGACCTTTGAACAACGCCAGAGTTAGAGGCGCCAACACCCGAAATCCCCAAATAACTTTGACTCCTCTAAAACTTAACTATATTTAGTATTGGCAGTGTTTGGTTCCAGAACCCCCATGAATACCCAAGTCCAAGGATGCTCAAGTCCCCTATACAAAATGGCAGAGATCAATGCATATAATTGGCTTTCTATACCCTCAGACTCCCAACTGCAGATCAAAAACAATACAGGTATTTAATGAAAAAAATCCGAATATACGTGGACCCATACAGTTTAAACCCATGTTATTCAAGGGTTGACTGTATATGTGTCATAATTTAGATTTTGTCTACGTTGTTCATTGCTGAACATCAGCGCCTGGAGCAAGGAGTCACACAGATATTTGTTGAGACTCAATCAAACAGTTCATTAATTAATGCATACACATTTAGCAGAGAGAATTTGGTGTCAGGAGGTACTCTGCCTGGGGGTGAGGGAGAAGGTAGGGGAACAAGGCAGAAGGTGGAGATCTGGCAGACGCATAACTAAACATTTTTCAAAAACAGCTAAAAAACACCTAAATAAGTAAATTACTTGCTGCTATCAAGTGGAAGGCTTCGTTCGGTTGTGTGGAAATACATCAGAATTGAGAGGTGAGGAACACAGAGAGTATCTAAAAGTTTGACTCAAAGATTTAAATACAGTGGCCCTTAATACTGGAAGGGCCTGAGAAGTTATGTCAATCTATTGTGTATAAACACACTTGATAGAGTAAAATTTGTAGTTGATATTTGATAGTCCTTTTTTAAAGATGATCTTTCTGGTATCTAGCTTATCTCTCTGATCCAGATTTATTTCTTGAAGTAACTTTTGTTTTTTATTATAAAATATAAGTTCAATGTATATAATTTAGAAGATATAGATAAAAAGTATCCATGATCATACCACCTGGAGATCATTACTGTTAGCCTAGTTGTCTAATAAGTATACTTATGGCTGTGAACTCTGTCCCTTTGCTGGATCCTCAGCTCCTAGAATGGTGCCAGGAACAGTGCTTGATAAATAATTGTTGCAAGAATCCATTAAGATATGTATTAAATATTTTCCTTCACATTCACTAGCTTTTAGAATGAGAGAATTCTGCTTACTCCCTTTGATCCTTATGAGCCCTCAAAAAATATGTATTTTTAAAAATTTTATTAGACTTTACTTTCTTTGGCCTCAACTCATGGTTTGAATTTTTAAGTATTTCTAGGCATACTTTAAATTTTTTGACTATCCTTTCTAAATGCAAAACTGAACACAGACTTTAAAAGGGACTGAGCAAGCAGAATATAGGAGAGGGCAACTTTCCAGATCTTACATTTTGTAATCCATTTAGCAATCAGAGCGTCTTCCAAAATCTTAAATAGCAGGACTGTGTAGATGACTTACAGTCAGCTTGTGTTCTAGTGTGACACTTGGCTTTCTCCCATCTCCCTCGAGAGTGAGCCCGTTGCTCTACTTAGTTTCCAGGACTGATGCTTTGCTTGTGTTCCCTTTTTATCACTTCATATTTTCTTCCTGCCTTTTTTTTTTTTCTCAGTGCATGTCTATTTGTTTTTCTCTCACTGAGGAAGTTTATACTTATCAAAACAAATTTCATGTTACTTTTCATTATACCATTTCTAATTTAGTAACCAACAATTAAACAAAAATATCTTGGTTTTATAGCTTCCCAAACTGAAAATGTTCCAGTTCTAATTCAATTTAGAGCTTTTCTGTAAATCACCTGGCACAAATTGTTAGGCTGCTTTCAACTGAATCATATGGCCTGTGCTCTGTGTACAGTTTGATAAATATTGGGTAGAAAGAGAGGAAGCAAATCTCACTACTTAAAAATTAAAACTAAATAAATTGTATAAGAATAATTTTATATTATGTATTTTACTAGGTTTGAAACTGAGTGACTTTGTACTGTGACAATTTAGCTAAGCCAAAAATAAACCTGCCAGAATTCTCTTCTCTCTATGGTTCTGAGTTCAGCTTTGCAGCAAGAGAAATTTGCATGAGACCTGATGTACAAAAGTGAATAACAGCCATATTTATACACTGGAGGTCAGTACAAGATCAAGCACTGTTGCAGTTCATGCATATTGTTGCCGATCTGCTGGCTCACCTTCTTGGTGAAGGGCAGCAGCCACATCTGTGGTTTCCCCAGCTCCAGCCAGATTGCTACTTCTGCATCTGTAAATCCCAAGCTAGGAATAGTGAAAGGGGCCTGTTTATTCTGCAAGCCACCCATCTGACCAAGGTTGAAACCACGAAAGGCAGACTCAGGTTCCAGTTTGTCCTCATGGGTTCTGGTTTGTCATTGCAAATTCCATTTTCTCTCAAGAATTCCATCCAGTTTGTCCTCTTGTGTCTACTTTGGTCTTGCTTCCTCTACTTCATGTCCATTTTTTTCTTCCTGACTTAGTAGTTTAATACAGTAAATATTTCTTATCTCACAGTTTCTGTGAGTCAGGAACTTGGGAGCTGTTTATCTGGCTCCTCTGGCTCATGGCCTCTCACTAGGCTGCAGTCAAGGTGTTGGCCAGGGATACAGTCTCATCTGGAGGCCCAACTGGTGGAGGATCTCCTTCCAAGCTCCCTCCTGTGATTGTTGGCAGGATTCTGCTCATCATGGGTTATGGGATTGAGGGCCTCATTTCCTCACTGGCTGTTGGCCAGAGGCTCCCGTAGTTATTTGCAACATGGGCCTCTTGAGGGAGAAGTCATATCATGGCGGCTGGCTTCCATCAGAGCAGGCAAATGAGATGGCAAGAGAGAATGAGCAGGACAGACAGCAGAGTCACTTTGTAACCTAATCTCAGAAATGGCATCCCATCATTTTTATTATAACCTATTTGTTAGAAGGAAGTCAAGAAGTTCAGTCAGCACTGAAGAAGAGTGGATTATAAAAGGGCATGAATATCATAAGCAGGAATCATTGGAAGCCATCTTTGAAGCTGCCTACTGTGCTGTTTTAAACAGATAAAAGGACTTCTCAGCATCTTAAATGTGTTGTGCAAACCCCCTCTTTTAAAAAACAGAACTCTTAGGAATTGTTTTTCTCACAGCATTTTTACAGAAAATATTTGTGAGTATAGCTTTCGTCTGATGGAGTGAATCATAAATTCATACAGAAGAAATAAAGTTTTTTTTAAAAAAATGTGTCGGCTTGGAATAGAGTTAGAAATAGACAAATTGAAAAGAGTCACCACTATCACTAAATGTTTACAGGCAGGAAACAGGCTAAGAAGTCTACTCAGTTACGAATACCAGCCATATCTTATAGAAAAGGAATCGTGGCTCAGAAAGCAGAACCAAGGACCTAAAAGATGGAGTCAACAGTTATGGAGAATAACTCACAGGGAGTAGGACTGAGCCATAAACAAAAAATGTGGTAACATGTGCCAGATCAAATTTCAGAATTCTATGTACTAGTGAATGCTTTGTGTTTCTCATCTTCCTCCTCATTGAATGACAGAATCTGTTGTGTTTATCTTCTGATCGTTTCCCTGTTGAATGTTGTGAGCCCGTGGATAGATGACTGATTTACTTAGTTCACAGGCTTTTAGACCTAAAAAAAATGTATCCAAGGAACTACACCTGAGGAGCCTCATCCATTTCTGAGTGGATTTAGATGGCAAGTTCCTGGATCTAGAAGATTATTTTAAGCAACTAAGTTGTAGGGTACTTCGTTACATAGTTGTAGTAACTAGGACTAGCCATGTAAAATCATCACAGCTAAGTTGTGAGTGAAATTCATACATAGCTTTGAGAGCAGTCAACAGTCGGTATGTCTATAATTATTTTAGAAGCTTATGCAAATTAGATAATAGATGTAAATACTCCTAGTACAATGCCTGTCAATAAAGAGCAAGGATTTATTATTATGCCAAGAAACTTGTGTATATTTATTTCCAAATGATTATTTTCAATGACCTACAAGTAATAATATATTGGCCAATGTTTCCATGTATATCTCCAAGTTACAGATGAATCTGTATGTGGTTTGTTGTTCAAGGTCACACAAATCTGAACAAAGCTAGAATTCAAACTCAGATTTTTTTTATTCCAAATCTCTTACTTTTCATCACTATATTCTCCTCCCTCAAGACATTTTAAATTTAGAGAAGAGATTAAGAACTACAATTATAAAAAGCTGGCCCCACAGAGAAGAGGCTCAAGAATGAAAAGTTAACTCTGCACCTAGAAAAGAAAGATTATGAATGATTTAATGATTAGGAATATGATGAGTTTGTATATAAAGGGATAATTTTCTATATCTCCTAAGGAAAAAAAGAAATATATATCCATAATTCATTTAAAAAATTAAAATTTAGTAATTTAGGTTTAACTCTTCATCTTAGGCACTAGAGTTTGATCAACTATCTTTACTTCATGATTTAAAATGATACATAAGGTTCAAGACTAAACAATTATTAAGGCCCTTTTAATTCTAATAGAGATAAGTAACAGTAGCTTCCATCTATGTAGCACTGGTTATTTCACAGATATTAGCAAATGAGTTTTTAGAGATCTTATTTAATCCCCGAAACAGGTCTCTAAAGTAGGTATTACTTTACCGTGCCTTTTTCTATAAGTGAGAAATCTAGTACACAAAGAAGTGAAGTCATTTTCCCAAGGTCACCCAGCTAGGAAATTGTGGAATTGGGATTATTGATGGTTCAATCTCTCATTTCTTCATTGCTCTAAAGCACTCTAAAGAAACACAATAAAATCACATATAGATATTCCATATTGATATGCCCAATCACAGGCAAAATACCTGTAGTAAACTAAGTTGGTTTTTATTTGTATATATGTAGATCTTTCTTGAACTACAACTCTTGATCTCCTTTGAGAATATCATTGTGATTATAACTGTACAGTTCTAATATCCACCCAATACATAAATTTCCTACATTAAGGTGGGTAATTTAAAAATATATACATGGAAAAACATACAGTGCTTACAAACCAAATGCAAATAAAAATCTTTTAAAAATCTTAGAAATTCATTAAGCAGATTATCTCAATCCTATTAAAAATGTTTTTTTTTTCTATGTACAATACATGATCTTTAAAAATACCACTTCAGGAAACAAAAATTCTTTGGTTCAGCAAAAGGATTCTAGATGTGGAAATTTAATTTGTTAAAGATATACCTTCTTGAGTTGGGCCTATCTTATCTGGTTTAACTCTCCAAGAAGCACATAGCTAACTTTCTTTGAATTCAGAAAATATGGGTGGGGTGTGGGTAGAGGCTGCTATTCCCATAGAACTTTAACATATAAAAATATAAACAGAATCTTGAATAATTTGCAACCTAGACAGTATTTTTACTTTGCCAGATCAAAAAGATACAAAGAAAGTCTGTTTCCCATCCATTTTAGACGGAGGGTTAGGAAGCAATCCTGGTTGATACATAAAACATTTACCAGTAAAGTTCTTAGGCTCTGGAATTCAATGCTATTGAAACTATTCTTTTCATTATTTGGAAGATGGCAGGAGGGCAGATGCTGGATGACGCTTTTACTTCTAAAGTCTCAACACTTCTCCAGCAGCTTACTTGCCTTAACAATCTAAAATTATAGACATATCCGTGATTCAGATGTCTTTTAAAGGAGCTATTAATGGAGCAGTAATGACAGTGCATCAGCGTTCACTAACGGGACCTTCATTAAAAATTAACCGTGGTTATTCTATACTCTTGGTTTATTAATAATAACAATCATAGAATTGGCCAAAATACCACAGGGTTTCAAAGAGTCAGCAACTTACCATCAGATTTTATTCTCCTCCACATTTAATGGGAAGGGGAAGACTTCACAATTTTGCTCCTGCATGTTTTCTACTTGGATTGTGAAAATATTTAGTGTATAAGACAAAACCTTTCCAAAAGCCCATCACTTAACCACACATTATAACCACCTTGATCAAGGCTTTGGAAAGTCTCTGAGGTATCACAGCTGGTCATAGGAGATTAAAAAAATATATTTGCTTTGCTTATTTTTTTCTAAGTTCCCCAATAGAATAAAATTACCTGGTTGGATTAATTAACTTATTTATTTTAGGGAGCAGTACCACTGAATAAATACTCAAACTTGTCTGTCCCCAGACTAATATCAGAAATACATTAATACATTTCTAGCTTGAATGCAAGTAAAAGTGAAGAGCCTCTATTGACTACCAAGATTTCTGCAAACCACTATTTTAAGATGCTATAATGCTTACATGGAGTTGTAATAAGCAGAGAAATCTTCCAAAATTCACCCTTGTTCTTCATACTCTTTGCATGACTTAGTTGCTCAGGGGCAGGACACTTTTTAAACCTTATTAAGACGCAAAGGAGATTAGTATAATTAGGATGGAGCAATAGATTTCAGAGAAAACTATGCTTCTGCAACAAAACTGGTCTGACTGTGGAGAGAATAGCCTTCAACATTTAAGAAAAGTAAAGAATAGAAGACATGAGTAATTCACAGCATCTAAATAAGACATTATAATTCAGAACCACCTCCGCATCCACTACCATCCACCCCAGCTCATGGGCAGGGATTTCTTTTCTCTAATGGTCTTCCAAAAGATATCATAATACTCTCAAAGAGAGAAATAATCAATGTTGAATTATTGGTGCTCATAGTCCTCTTCTGTAGTAGATGGGCAGTAATCTTTTTTTTCCTGTTTTTTCCCTGTCAGAAGTCTTTATCCCAGCCTGACAGCTCATCTGGAGGCACTCCCTTTTCAGGAGGATATTTGTCAAAGTAGCTGTGATCTGTGGGTCCTTTGAGCTAATAGAGAAAAGATTAAAGCAAAGGTGAGGATGATATTGACTAAGCATGCTGTTACGTATGGGTGATACTTTCTATAGCTGAATGTGGATTTTATACTACAACCACTGGTAAGTTACATATAAGGAAAAGATGACCAATTATCATTTTTAAGTCACCCTCTCAGCCTCATGAAATCTCCCCTTCAGACCAAATGAATCTGATTACATTCAACAGAAGCTACAGAGCCTGGAAGTTACTTCCAAAAGAAAAAAGTGACAGAAATGATTATTTTAAATAACATTTAAATAAATAACATTTATCTACAGATATATTAAATAATTTCCTTATAAAAGTATTGTTTAATAATTACTTAAAAATTCTGTAATATATTTATGTTGTTTGATACTGCATGTGATAAAAAATGTAGTTATAATTATAATGAGTCCAGAAGAATTATTTGTGTCATCACAAAAATTTCTGTTGTCACAGGAATTTTAAAATTTATAAAATTATAATTGAAAGTCACTTAAAGAATGATCAAGTAAAACTTTCCAAGCATAAAAATATTTTACATTAGGATGACATTTTATAGGGAAAATGGAATGGAAACATGGAAATGTGAATTCAGAGAGAAAAAGAAATGATGTAACATTTCTGAATTTTTTAATGGTTGATTCATATGAAATCTCAGGTGTATTTAGATTACATTGGATATATTTAAAAGAGAGAAGTAACAGTAGTGTTTTACTGTAAAATTTCAATATTTATAACATACTAGAAATTATATTCTCCATAATGATTTAAAGGTATGATGAAAAAAATGCAGATGTCAATCTAAAAATGTACAAAGAGAGACACAGATCTTCAAAATTCCTCTAGAGAGAACACAGCATAAAGTTTGTAGGGCGTTGACCTAGGTCATTCCTGAGTCATTCTTCTTCCAGGTTAACAGATGTTCTGCTTTCTATAAAGTTATGCTATCCAACCAGCTACATGTGGTGACTGAGCGCTCGAAATGTAGCTGGTCCAAACTGATATGTGCTGAAAGTGTACAATCCACTTGGAATTGCAAACAGTATGAAAAAAATAACTGTAAAATCTCATTAATATTTTATGTTGATTACATGTTGAAGTGATAATATTTTGGTATTAAAACTGATTTCATCTATTTCTTTTTACCTTTTTTACTGTGGCTCCTATAAATTTCAAATTACTTATATGATTCATACCATATTTCTAGAGCTATCTGTCAGCCTAACTAAAATTGACAACTTGAGGACTTAGATTTATATGTAATTGATTTCTGAGAGCTGAGCTAATGCTCATCAAGTAGGTAACAATATTTAGTCCCTATAATCACAACTGTTATATTTTAACTTAATTTTTAAAAAACTATTTTAAAAAATCTTATATTTGTTACATACACACACCTCTAAAATCTGTTTATAAAAACAACTACCTACAAAATAATCATGAAAGTAATATAGTAGGGACCATACCTCTCTTCGTAAAGGTGATGGAAGGTTCCGTGCTTTCAGTCCCTCCCAATTAAAACCATTTAGCCACCTGAGAAATGAGAAAGGTACAGAGATATTACTTGCCTGAAAATGATTAGCATGTCAAGCTATCTGTCAATGCATTTCATTGCCTGCTCCCTGCCTGCAACACTGCAGCTATAGGTAGTAGGAGGAAAATCCTAGACCATGCTGGTTGTCTGGTCTCACATTAAATCAATGCCCACTAACGTCAAGGGGCACTTGCTGCTGTCCAGTAATCAGTTTAGATTTTCCTATTGTTCCACTCATCGTCACACTCCCTTAGATTCACAATTCATAATTTGTCTTCTCTCTTCAAATGTCCAGAACCTTCTCCCCATTCTCACTCCTAAGTGATGACCTGGCTTCCCTTTTCACTGAGGAAACTGAAGCAAAAAAGAGAACTTCCACAATCTTCCACCAGCATACCTGCCTACCTACCCACAACCGTGTGTTCCCTTCTCTCCTATACCATGGTCATCTCTTCTACTGTGTATATGATCTCACAGACTCTTCTCTAAAGTCATGCTCCTGCAACTCTCCTCTCACGCGAATCTTCAGCATCAATTATTCTCATCAGTATGGAAACATTTCATTTCTTCCAACCACAAAACACCCTCCTTTGACCTGAGCTCCCTTCCAACTCTCATTCCATTTCTCTCTTCCCATTGGATAAAAACTCTTTGAAAGAGTTATTTAATCACTCTATTTATCCATTTTCTCCTGACCACACTACAATCAGGTTCACCCTCTCTACTTAATTGAATCATGTCAGTTCTCAGTTTTCATCTTATTTAACCTATTAGTAGCATTTTCCACTTTTCACCAGTTATACTTGCTGAAACCCTTTTCACTTTGCTTCACTTGGCAATAGCCTTGGCTTTCTTCCTACCTCCTTGGTTGCTTTCCCTCATTTTCCATTGCTATTTCCATAGGAAGTCGGTGTGCTCCAGGGCTCAGGCCTTAGACCTCTTCTTTTTACAATACTCTCACTTCCTAGGTAATCTCATTCAGTCTTGTGGTTTTTAATGGCATTTATATTCTGATTACTCCCAGATTTCTATTTCCAACCAAGACTTCCCCATTCCCTTACGGCTAACAGCTACAACTGGTATTCGTCATCTTCCAAATGGATGTCCACTAGGCATCTAGCATGTATCAGGTCCACATCGGAGTGCCAAATCTTCCCCCAACAAACTTGCCTCAACTCTTCCAATTGCTCAAACCAAAAACCTTGAAGTTATCCTTTCTCTCGCACCCTACCTCAGTCCATATCCATTAGCAAATCTTGTCAGTGTTACCTTCAAAATATGACAAATTCTCAACACCTTCACTCTACCTGCACAGGCCAAACCACTAGTATTCCTTGCCTGTATTATTACAATAATCTCTTAATGGGCCCTCCTGCTTTTGTCCCTGGCAAACAATCCAGCATCAAGAGTGATCATTTAAAACATAAATAAGGTCTCACCACTCTTTTGTTCAAAATTCTCCAATGCTTCCATTTCACTCAGTATAAAAGGCAAAGTTTTTACCATGCTTTTATTATATGCCGTAAGACCTTACAAAACACCCTTTCCATCACCACCCTTGAATGTGCAGAGACAAAAAAAAAAAAAAGATTGAGAAATGGCCAGAGGTCAGATCATGTAGGGCCTTGTAGGACACAGTAAGGAATCAGGATTTTATGCATAATGGGAAGCCATTAGAAAGTTCTATGTGGAGAATGGCCCTAGGGCCCCAGGATGGGTATGTGAGTAGATAGGATGGGTATGTGAGTAGGTAGGAAGGGTGTGTGAGACTGAAGGCAGGGAGATTTTAGAAGGCTGTCACATTCCTCTTCTACCCTTCTCAATCTCTCTCATCCTGGAGTTGTTTTTGATTCAGTCCTTGACTGGATTTCTCATTCCAAGTTTAAGTTAGCAAGAGAAGGAGTATGAATAATAGAGAGGGCAGGTTCTACTACATTCAAGTGCCATTCTTAACCCAAAGTGCCATTTTGGTATAAGCTGCTGAGACTCTAGTTGAAGAGTGGGAATTGGACAGCAACCCCAGCTGTAGGGCTTCCCTGCCATTGCTACAAAACCACTGATGCTCCATTTTTAGGTATTTCTAGGTACACAGTTCTGTGTGTGCTGGCTGAAAATTATTGCTTGGCTATCGCCCATGGGAACATAGGCTATCGCCTATGAGAACATAGGCTATCACCCATGGGAACATAACATTCTAACAATAAGTTTTCTGTTTCTGTACCCTCCACTGGCACAACCGACCTGTGGGTTGACAGTTAGTAAATAGAAGAAAAATAGACTTTTGTGTTCAGACAGAATGAGGAATGGGATTTAGGGCTTAAAAACCCTGTACCTCTGCATTTCAGAGCTGCTTAATTTGGGGTCTGTGTACACCTGGCAGACCCAGCTGGCTGAATAAAGAGTGTGTTTCCTATAACTCACTGATTTCTAGTGGTCCGTGGTCTATCGGGGGCTGGCGGCTACAACATGTGGATCATTTTGATACCAAACACTGCCACAATTCCTTTTAACATATCTTACAATGCTCTCTACCCAGAAGCTTCTCCATAAATATTAATGAAACTTATTACTGTTACTCTACTGAACCAAAGAGCCTATGCATTTCTTGCTTGTTACAATTTGACTTATGGCAATGTTTACTTCACACAAGTGGCTATTCACTTAACACTTGGCCTTTTGACACTAACTACATTTTAAGTAACGCAAGTGCCAGTATGCACTCATATGTGAAAAATATTCACCAAAGAAATATTAGCAGCAACAGCACATAAATTGCTTCTTCATATTTAGAAGACTTGTAGAAGCTATTCTTAAAAGTAATTTTAGAGACTAGAAATATTAAAGGTAATGCAAAGACACTCGAAATAAATTATTCCTCTACCTAGCCAGAAAGATTTAATTGTACCCTCCAAGCATGTTATCTCTTTTTTCAGAGAGGTGTTGGGAGACATAATTGGTGCCTAGTTTATAAACTAGCTCATAAATAGAGAAGAGAAGAACTCTATTATTAGAAAAGAAGATTTAACACAGAATGGGCAAACATATAATATGCCATGTTTAACTTTGTATTGTTTTTTAAAAATAAAGTTAAAGTGAATAGTTCTTTAAGGGGGGGAAAAAAATAAGTTTTACCTTAGAAAAGAGTGGGAAAATCTGATGGTAAATTTTAGAAATATTTTTTTTTTTTTAATTCCAAGAATATAGTGGATAGAGAAGCTACATCCTTTAGGGAGTTGCGAAAGGTTTTAGAATATTCCTAGTTGAAGGCAGAGAGAGATCTATTTTTTAGGCCACCCTACCCTAGCTTTATATCTTAAAAAAAAACCTCTGAAAATAGGATGAAATGATGTTTTGAGCCCTGTTGGCTCACCGGAAGGCACTGTGCAAATCAGGCACACTGTACTAGTGAACTCTATCCCGCACCCTGTACTCAGGCTCTACACTGATGCTGCAACTAACACCCTGCTTGTTAAGAAAAGTAAGCAAATTAATCTCTACAGGGAAGAAAATTCAAAATTCTTCATTACCATGATGTGGTGAGAAAATTCTCTGGCATCAATTTGCATGTGCATTCAATCACAATTTGACAGTTACATTGAAATGAGCCTCAGGTAAATAAGAAGTAAAAGATAAAACTAGAGCCCATTAACAATTATATCACCTCTATTTCCAAACTACTCCAAAGCAAAACATGAAAATACTTCTGTAATGAGAGAAAGCAGGAAAATATATTGAAAGAATGATTTTAACTGACAGGACACTTGTTTGTTCAACGTGAGTAGTATGTTTATATGTCATGTTATAATGAGATAAGAAATTGTGATAACAGCTGATAAGAAGAAAGATAAATTGGAATCTAAGACAAATAATGAACTCAACACTGAAGGCAATCCAAAGGATGATAAAAACAATAAAATACTCAACATTTTGATGTCTATAAAATCCACAGATGTGTCTCCTTCCCTCTCCCTCTCCCTCGCTCCTTCCCTTTCTCTCTTTTTCCCTGAGACACCCTCAAGGCAGAGCCCTCAGAATTTACAATGTTGAATACATGGCTCTATTTCAAGAAAGTTCATGAATAGATAGAGCAGGGTTGGCAGCTGTACCACTACTGTTAAGAAAAATGAATAGTGTTTCTATTCAGCAGCATCTCTCCCTTTATTTTCAAACTGTGTTGATGTGCCCTTAATTCTTCAGTTAAAATATTCAGAGGGGAATGTACTATTAAGAGCTATTTTGATTTCAGAAAGTGAACATACCAGTGCTCAAAGGTTTTCAATAATAAAATTCTCAAATTTATTTTTTGTACTATCAATAGGTGATATTTTATATCCATAAATCACAAGCAAAATTAAAATATCTTGAGGATTACAGAATTTAGCTAGGCATTGATTTGAAAAAAATCTCAAAGATTTGAACTTCCACGTATGTAACCAATTTAGAGAGGCTATCTTACGGAAGTTATATATGGGTCTGAAGGACAGATTTAGAAATTCACAAAATTGATAATGTTCACGTTAGATGACTGTATAAGAAAACATTGAGATTTTCTGAAAATCAATGTACTTTACCTAAAAAGTAAAATACAACATGAAGCTTCAGAATTTGAAGAGCTAGTCAAAGGAAAATCATATTTAAAATAAATGTATAATATTAAAATTGAAATAGAATACTATTTAATAGCAATTTAGCTGACCCATTCTCTTGACTATCGACA
>NW_011888837.1:8311484-8318482 GCF_000151845.1 Pteropus vampyrus
GACCTCACGATCTGAATCTTCTCCCTGAAAAGCAAGGGATTCATGCTCCACATCAGGGGTGTCAACCCTTGGAACTTGTAATGGAGAGATGAGGCCCCCAAATGTCTGGCTTTGAAAAACAATATGGCTCACATTTAGGAGATCCAAAGGCCTATAAGGAACTGAGATGTTTCTGTTAAGGGCTGGCTCACAGACTTGCTCATACCGAGGACCAGTACAAAAGTAGCAGTTTGAAAAGTGCCTAGACTATATATGAAGGAGATACATTTGCTAATCTTAAAGTGTCTGCCAGAGACGCAGGGGCCTGTTGGGATTCTCTGTGGGGATAGAGGTGCTGGCAGGTACCATTTTGGCACTCTTCCTCTACCTCATTAGTGTCAGTGAGCACATTCTGTCTCAGTGTTCTCCTGTAGCCCCACAAAAGCCATTGGGTGCACCATAGTTCTGCATTTTCCCAAGGCCCTACAAAAGCCAGCAGGTGCAACCTGGCCCCACACTCTTCTAATTCCTTGCTTAAGCCAGTGAGCACATGCAGTCCACACAAGGGACACATTAGACCAGATAGATTTAACAGATATATCCAGAAAATCCATCAATAAGCAGCAGAATACATATTCTTGTCAAGTGCACATGGAACATTCTCAAAGCTAGATCATATGCTAGGCCACAAAACTAGTGTCAGCAAATTTAGAGAAGACTGAAATCATATCAAGCATCTTTTCTGACCTTGATGGAATGAAACTAGAAATCGAGTACGAGAAAAATGGAAAAAATCACAAATATGTGGAGATAAACAACACACTGCTGAACAACCAATAGGTCAATAAAGAAATTAAAGTAGAAAAATTACAATGGAAATACAACTTACCAAAATCTACAGGATGCAGCAAAAGGAGTTCTAAGAGGGAAGTGCATAGCGATACAGGCCTACCTCAAGAAACAAGAAAAATCCCAAATAAACAATCTAACGTTACACCTAAAGGAACTATCGAAAGACGAGCAAAGCCCAAAGTTAGTAGAAAGAAGAAAACAATAAAGATCAGAGCAAAAATAGATGAAATAGAGACTAAAAAGACAATAGAAAAGATCAATGAAGCTAAGCACTGGTGCTATGAAAAAGATGAATGAAACTGACAAATCTTTATGTAGACTCATCAAGAAAAAAAAAGAGAGGGTTCAAATAAATAAACTCAGAAATGAAAGAGAAGTTACAGCTGATACCACAGAAATGCAAAAGATCTTAAGACTACTATGAACAATTATATGCCAACAAACCGGATAACCTAGAAGAAATAGATAAATTCTAAAAACGTATAATCTTCCAAGACTGAATTGTGAAAAAAAAAAAAAAAATCTGAATAAACTGATGATTAGTGAGGAGATTGAGTCAGTAATCAAAAACCTCCCAAAAAACACATCCAAGGAGATGGCTTCACAGGTGAATTCTACTGAATGTTTAGAAATTTAATACCTAGTCTCCTCATTTTATGAGGCCAGCACTACCCTGATACCAAAACCAGACAAGGACACACACATACAAATTACAGGCCAATATCCCTGATGAACATAGATGCAAAAATACTCAAAAAATATTAGCAAACCAAATTCTACAATATAGTAAAAGGATTATACACCATGATTAGGTGGAATTTATTCCCGTGATGCAAGGATGGTTCAATGCATGTAAATCAATCAATAGGAAATGCCACGTTAACAAAATGAAGGATAAAAATTATATGATCATCTCAACAGATGCAGAAAAGGCATTTGACAAAATTTGATACCTATTTATGATAAAAATTCTCAAAAGAAGTTGGTATAGAGGGAATGTACCTTAACATAATAAAGGCCATATATGACGAGCCCACAGATAATAACATACTCCCTTTGAAAAGCTGAAAGTTTTCCTCTAGCATCAGGAACAAGATAAAGATGCCCACTCTCACCACTTTCATTCAACAAAGTATTAGAAGTACTAGCCAGAGGTAGGCAAGAAAATTGAATTAATTTCAATTAGGCAAGAAAAAGAAATAAAAGACCTCCAAATTAGAAAGGAAGAAGTTAAACTGTCACTATGTGGGGATGACATGATTTATATACAGAAAACCCTACAGACTCCATGAAAAAAGACTGTTAGAATTAATAAACAAATTTAGTAAAGTTTCAGGTCATAAAATCAACATGAAGATCAGAGCGATAGAGACTAAAGAGAAAGAGAGACTAAAAAATCTCTTGCATTTCTATACACTAATAACAAACAGAAAGAGAACTTAAGAAAATCCTATTTACGATTGCATCAAAAAGAATAAAATACCCTAGGAGTAAATTTAACCAAGGTGATGAAAGATCCGCACATTGAAAACTATAAGATGTAGATGAAAGAAACTGAAGAAGACACAAATAAATGGATAAATGTTCTGTGATCATGAATTGGAAAAATTAATATTATTAAAATGTCCATATTATGCAAAGCAATCTACAGACTTAATTAATCCTCAACAAAATCTCAATGGCATTTTTCACAGAAACAGAACAAACACTCCTAAAATTTGTATGGAACCACAAAAGACTCCAAATAGCCAATACAATCTTGAGAAAGAAGGACAAAGTTGGAGGTATCATGCTCCCTAATTTCAAACTCGATTACAACACTACAGTAATCAAAACAGTATGATATTGGGTTAAGAATGGACACATAGATCAATGGTACAGAATAGAAAGCCCAGAAATCAACCCATGTATATATGGACAATTTATTTATGACAAAGGAGGGAAGAATATACAGTGAAGAAAGGTCAGTCTCTTCAATGAATGGTGTTGGGGAAACTGAACAGCCACGTGCAAAAGAACGAAACTTGACTACTATATTTCACTATATACAAAAACTAATTCAAAACAGATAAAAGACTTGAACATAGGGCATGAAATCATAAAACTCGTAAAAGAAAACAGGCAGTAAACTCCTTGACATTAGTCTTGGTGATGAGTTTTTGGATCTGACTCCAAAAGCAAAGGCAACAAAAGCAAAATTAAATAAATAGGACTACGTTAAACTAAAAAACTTCTGCATAGCAAAAGAAACCATCAACAAAATGAAAAGGCAACCTATGAAATGAGAGAAAAATTTGTAAACCATATATCTAATAAGAGGTTAATATCATAATATCCAAAATATATAAAGAACTCATACAACTCAATAGCAAAACAAACAAAACAAAACAGCCTGATTAAAAAATGGACAGAGGATCTAAAGAGATGTTTTTTTTCCAAAGAAGACATACAGAGGGCTAAGAGGTATATGAAAAGTGTTCAACATAATTATTCATCAGGAAAATGCAAATCAAAACCATAATGTGATTTCACCTCACAACTGTAAGAATGACTATTATCAAAAAGTCAACAAATAATAAGTATTGACAAGGATGTGGAGAAAAGGGAACCCTTGTGCCCTAGTGCAGGAATGTAAATTTGTGCGACAATGATGGAAAACAGTATGAAGTTTCCTTAAAAAATTAAAAACAGAACTACCATATGATCTATCAATTCCACTTCTGGATATTGATCTGAAGAAAATAAAAACAGTAATTTGAAAAAATATACACAACTCTATGTTCATTGCAGCATTAGTTACAATAACCAAGCTATGGAAATACCTAAGTGTTCATCGTTGGATGAGTGGAAGAAGAAGAGATGATATATATATATACATACATACATACATACATACATATATATATATATATATTGAACACTACTGAGCCATAAAAAAATAATGAAACCTTGCCATTTGTGACAACATGGATAGATCTCAGGGGTATTATGTTAAGCAAAATAAGTCTGACAGACAAAGACAAATATCGTACAATGTCACTTATATGTGGAATCTAAAAAGACAATAAATGAACAAACAAAACAAAATAAAACTCACAGATTCAGAGAACAGAATAGTGGTTGCCAGGAGGGAGGGAGATGGGGATGGACAAAATGGGTGAAGAGGGTCAAGAGGTCTAAACTTCCAGAGATAAAATAAATCAGTCATGGTGACATAATGTACAGGATGGCAAGCATAGTAAATAACTATACTCACCATGCCTAGGGAGTAAATCTTAAAAGTTCTCATCACAAGAAAAAGTTTTTTTGTAACTTTGTATGGTGTTGGATAGTAATGAAACTTATTGTGGTAATCATTTTGTAGTGTATACAAATATTGAATCATTGCATTATACATGTGGAACTAATATAATGTTATATGTCAATTATATATCAATAAAAATAATAAAATAAAATAAAATAAGGCCAGGAGTATTTTTATTTTAAAAAAAATGATTAAAAGAGGGCATATTGTAACACTTTATCATCTCCACTGATTTTCTCTCAAAATAACAAAGTTGTAAATTAATTACTCTTTTATTAAGCTAGGGTTTGTGGTTCTGTTTTGCTCTATAACAGATAAAGGTGATTCCTGAAGATAACCTGAAAATTTAGATCTCTTTTATACTTTAAGTACTGTCGTTCTGTTACATAAGGCAAACTCAAACTCCCAGCATAGACTGCAAAATGGAAAATAATTTTCTCTAAATATAACTTAGCTACATAGAAAAGTATAAAATGTAAACATATACCCAATTTAAAATGTGTAGAAACAGAAATAAGCAGTCTTCACAGTTTCCCTAAGAACAAGGAGTTTCTAATTGTCATTCTCACCTACAAAGCCTCCGAATCAAATCTTCAGGTCGTCTTGTTATCTTCCTGGGAAAATCCATTTTTTCAATTCCTTTGAGAATCAAATTGTAGGTCATCATTTGGTCAGCCCCAGAAAAAGGTGGGCTAGAGAAAACACAAAATAGGACACTAGGACAGCATCTGAGACACATTCACAACTAAGTTCTTCCTTCCCTTGCTTCCTCCCTTCCTCTCCCCCTTCTCTTTCCGTTCCCCCTTCCCTCCTCCTCTCCTTCTCTCTCTCATTAGTTGTTTTATAACAAATCTGGATACGTGAGAGAAAATCATTTCATTAATTTCACATCATTTAAGAAATTACACACATACACATACAAGTAATTTGTCAGGTGGTCAGTAAAATGAAAAATAAAGTGGGGGATAGAAATTGACAGAGAGGTGTAATTTTTTTTTTTAGACAGAGTGGATACAAAAAGGCTCTCTCATAAGTTGACAGTCAAGCAGAGATATGAATGAAGAGAAGTGAATGAACCACATCTTTATCTGTGGTCAGAGGATTTCAAGCAAGTACAAAGGCCATAAGTCAGGAACGAGCATGATTTGTTCTTGGAGCAGTGAGGAAGGAGGGCAGTGTTGCTGCTGGAATGAGTAAACAGGAGAGAGAGATGTAAGAGATGAGCAAAACCACATAGATCTAGTAGGCTATGGTAATGACCTGGGAATATGTTGTGAATTAAATGATCTAATTTACAGCAGCCAAAGTAAGCTTTTTTTAATGTATGGAGCATAAACTGTGATAGTGATAGTGGTGGAGGAAGAAAGGCCTGGACTAGGATGACAGTGGTGAAAGTGTTGAGATGTGGCTGGACTCTGGATCTATTTAGACGGTAAAGCCAACAGGATTTGCTAATGAGGTGAATGAGGTGAATGTGGTGTATGGTAGATTCAAGAATGATGATCAAGTGTTTTGACCCATGGAATGGAGCTAACATTTACTAAGAGAAGAAAGACTGGAGTGGGGGTAAGGGATGCAGAGGTGCAGAGCAGGTTATGGGGAAGAGAATCAAGAGTTATATTTTGAACATGAAACAGAGATGTTAAACAGGCAATTGAATTTAGGAGTCTGACATTGGGGAAGAAGTTGGAAGTATGATTCTGAGGAGTTGTCAGACAGTATTTATGACTATGGAACTTGATGATATCACCCAGAGAGTGAGTAGATGGAAAAGAGATCAAAGATTGAGTGGCCCAATATTGAGAGGTCAGGATAATGAGTAGGACCCGGCAATGGAGACTGAGATAGGGCCACCAATGCAGTAAAAGAAACGTGAGAAAGAGCAGTCCTGTGAAGAGAGTATTTGAAGGAAAGCGTTGCTAAGATGAGTAAGAAAACACTGGGAATTGACCACTGAATTCAGATATTTTCATGCATATATTTTGCTTTTAAAAACATTTCAATATCTATTCTATTGTGTCATTTAATATTTGAAAATTAAAGATGACTTTCATGAACTATTGCTCTGTTTCTTGATCATACTTGAGAGCTTTTGATATTAAGAATTCCCACTCTTGGTAATAAACTTGAAATAAGGTCAGTGCACTGACTTTTCCATAATCTATATTTCACTTGTAAAGAAAATGAGGTAGGAAACAACCATTGCTATAATATTTTCAACTCATTTATATATTTATAACTATATTGTATTTTGTTTTGGTTTTGTTCTTTAGTTCTTTTCTCACTTTCATTTACTCCCTGACTCTAGAGTTCAGGGCATTTAAAATTAATTTTTCTTGTGCTCTACTCTGAAAACAATTTTCCAACTTTTTTATGACAGCTCAAATCACCTTAGCAACTCCAAGTTATTGGGATCCACCCATTCCTTATTTCCTCATTTTATTTCCCTATCCCTTGTAACAATTTATCTCAGCTGGTGAAGACTGAAACGTATATTCTCCAGTTACCTAGAAGAACCATCATGTGTCTCTTAGAAACAAATTCTTGAAACAGAATTCCATGTGTCTTAAGACCTTAAGCAACATTCTCTCTAAATAACTGGAAATTTTTCCCTTCTTTCCTTCAAAATCTTAAGCAATTACTATTCGAAACTGATAACAGATAATATAATCTTTCATATCTGTTTGCTCAATAAATGTAGACAGAAAGTAGATGTAGCCACAGGTAATTTAACATTAAAATTTGTAGTGTAAAAAGTTCAAGAAGATTCTATGAAATTTTTTTTATGTAAAGTATGTGTTAAGACTTGAGTTCCCATCAATGGGCTCATTCAGTATTTTTTATGCCATTCCAAAGGCAAATC
>NW_011888837.1:8319442-8324875 GCF_000151845.1 Pteropus vampyrus
ATTTCCAACATGTTAAACTCCTATATATATATTTGTCATTAGGAAGTTATTCTTGCACTTCTCTGAAGAAGAGGGTGAACACAACTTGGAGGCACTTACTTGCCCGTTAGGAGCTCATACACTAGAATTCCCAGGGACCAAAAATCCACACTGAAGTCATGTCCTTTGTTGAGAATGACTTCAGGAGCTACATACTCTGGAGTTCCACAGAATGTCCATGTTTTCTGTCCAGATCCTATTTTCTTAGCAAAGCCAAAGTCGACCTAGAAAAGAACATCAAAGAAATTTTCAGAGACCGTAAAACTCATATTCCTCTTTAAGTCTCCCTCTAACGTCCCCAATCTTTTTTCTACACCCCCACCCTTTTTTTCACACCACACACACACACACACACACACACACGCACGCACGCACACCCTCTTGTTTATTTTATTGTAGGGACAGGTGTAAATCTAACTTCCACGCACACACCTCTACAGCCACGACCCTAGAGGACGAGAATGGTTTAGCAAGGGGAGACCATAAAAACACATGTGAGACTCAGGACAAGCAGGACTGAAATAATTTTCAAATCAATGGTGATATTCATTGGGAAGAGGAGAGAAGCAGGAAGTAATAGATGTAAAGCTCTCTCACAGGAGAAAAAATAATGGCAGAATTGAGATTTTGGGAAAGAAGGGGGGTTGTTGAGAAGAAATGGGGTTTAAAACTCTGGAAATCTTTAAAAACCACTATGCACAATGTCTGCATCCTCTAGATTCTGACAGTCCAAAGAAAAAGCCAGGTCGTCCCATCTCAACCTTGGCTGGGCTCTGTACATATTCAGTTCCTCTCAGGGAGGTGAGAGGTCTATAGCACCTGAATTAACTTCTTTATTCTGAATAATATTTACTCAGTCAGTACCCACTACAGGCCAGACTCTGTGCTAGGCTTAGATACAGAGTTGACTAAGGGAAGCTCAAGGTGTTGGGAATACTTACACATACGTGATTAATATTATATCATGCAATACAAAGCATATACTCAGAGGGCCAGAAAATATCTACTCTGGGACATGAGGAAGAAGGTGGCTGGGAAGATGTCATTAGGAGGATGCACCGGAGCTCGACCCTGACTGACAATTAGGAACTCTCCCTCCTCTCTTTTCAAAATAGGTCCCTCCACTTTTCTGAGACTCTATTCAATGAACTCTGTGCACAGAATAGAGACAGGAAAGAAGGCTGGAGCAACACAAGACACACTCATTGAATCGAGGCAGTGTATATGACTGACGCCCTGCCCTGCAAAACAAACAGAGGGTTTCCTTCCACAGGAGTTATTTAGTGCATGCTTTTCATCTCCAATACATATAGATATTATTTTAATAAAACTGCCCTCCCCCTCCCTCAAGCAAACAGACAAATTATACCTGGACTTCAACATACACATTTTAATAGCTTCATTACATACACTATGTCAATAATATAGCAATAATCTTGGCTAAAAACCTAAGTAAATAAGGTTAACATATCAAAATAGGTCCTTACCTAAAAAAGTAAGAGTCAGTAAATTATAAAATCTAGCCCTCATTTATTTATTCAACTATTGACGTTTAAAATCTTTGTTTTACCTTAAATAAATCTCTTAGAAATTTACCTTTTTACCAATCCTTTTTAGTATTTACCAGTCAACAGCAAGGATTTCCTTATTAGAAAAAGGGAATTTAAACGACCTAATTTGAACTGGGCTTTTACTGATTTCTTTTATCTCTACAGAATGACTCACAATAATTCTATCCTAAGAGATGGCTGGGGATATTATGAAATTAAAATTTGTAACCAGCTGAGATTAAGCATATCTACTTATTCCTCAGAGAAAGAACCAATATGAAAATCCTAGCTAATTTTACAAAGACTAAAATATAAGACACAAGAAAGCAATGTTTATAATTACATTTTTAATGCACGTATATGTAGAAATATTATATTTTGTTGTTTTATAACAGCTTTTCAACTTGTTTTTTTTTTTTTCATTGCATTTCTTTCCTTTTTAGGATGACTGGAAATTCATTAGATGTTTAGGAGAGTTTTTCCAGCTCTGAAAGTGATAAATTTTAATTAGTTGGTTTTGCTTTTGTGATATTTGCCTGTTGGCCCCAAGAGATGGCAATTATACTAAGATTTCGAGATTTATGAAAAGTTACCACTTTCTTCATCTCTTTTGATTTTATCAACTTTAATCTATTTGGTCGGAGGAAATTAGCACTTAGATCTATCTAGTCATGTGCCTAATATAGAAGGCCTCAGATTGTCTGATATGAAGTTCTGTGTATTTTCTATAAAAATTCACACTACTGTCTTAAACCACCATGGATATCACCACAAAGCCTCAGTCTCTTTTTTTTTAGCCCTATCCCTTCTAAGCAACAGAAGGGTAAGTTCCTTCCTTTATTCATTTAATAAATATTTATTGAATGCTACTATATACCAGGATTCAGAAAAAGCACCAGTCCTCTTAGAGTTTATATTTGAGAGAAAGAGAACAAGCATAAAAATATAGTATCATACATAATAATGTCAGATAGTGACATATGCTATGAAGAAACATATAGCAGAGTTAGGTACAAAAAGCAATCAGAATTGTACTTTAAATAGGGTGATCAGGAAACACGTCTTTGAAGAGGTAACATTTGAGCAAATTTGAACAGATATCTGAGTAAACTAAGAAAGTTGAAATCAGTAAAAATCTAAGCAAGAATGATTATGACAGAGGAAGAGCTAGTGCATAGCCCTTAGCCTTTGGGAACATGCTTGGTAAGTTCAAGGACAGACAAGAAGCCCAGTGTGGCTGGACCATATGTAGTGGTTAGGTAAACCACAGAAAGAACTTTAGAACTTTTTTTCTAAGAGGCCATGAGAGGATTAAGAGGAGGGATAAGTATGGCTAAATTAATGTTTTAAATGAATCATTCTAGAAGACAAGAAAATAGACACATCCCTTTTAAAAATTCTACCGGCAAACTAAGCTTTCAAGAACAATCTCTGGAGAAGCTGCACACAGGTCTTTTTCTTGTCTCTATTAATGCCCCGTTATAAAAGATAGCTTACATTATGCTGAAAGCTTAAAACCATTGTCTCCAAAGATTTTAATAAACTAGAAAGTTTTAAGATTCTTCTAAAACTGCGGTGATGATTGCATCATTCAGGAATAGAAAAATTAGCATTGTGGCTTACTGGAGCTGGTGTCCAGTAAGTATTAGGTTTTTCCCAGAAGTTTCTCTTTGGGTCAGTAAATTTGTCAGATATTGGTTCTCTTAGTCGAATCAAAATGACCAGTCTAATTAAGCCAGATGATTCATGGAGACATAACATTCCAAAAAAACATTTATGTGGCATTTTTAGGGTTCTATTTTGCCCAAGTCTAGACAAGGGTAAAATGGAATCTGTTTATTCTGTCTACCAACAGACAACAGTGATGGCTTCCCTGGATGGAAGGGAGTGAGAGAGGCTAAGGTATGGGATGGATGAGTCTTTTATAGCAACAATCCATTCTTTATGGGGCATGGTGACTCATCTGCAATACTTGGAGTGTTTAGTAGGAAGTGGGCAAGATGAAGAGGAATTTTGCATACATGAGAACCACCTGAATAAATCATTGAAAGCTCATTCTATATACCACCAGCTCTTTGAACAGGATTTACACAATCAATTCCTTTCTTCTATGATGTTCTTTAACACTGTTTATATTCCACAATTACATCCCTTACAGTGGTATCATCTAGTTGTGTGTCTAGCTCCTTGAGAAGAGGCATTATAGCTTATTCATTTTTTACCTCCTAGGGCATTTATAACACAACAGATGTTCTGTATGTTTGGTGAAAAAAAATCTGAATGAAAAGATAATCACTGACTTCTGTTTAATTACACACACATACTCACACATATATGTATGTATGTATATGTATAATCTTTGCAACAACTTTGCAGCTTTCTGAGCTAGGAACTACTATCCTAATGTTAAAGACCATAACATTAAAATCTAGGAAGGTCATAGATAATTGAGGTGAGACTTGAACCAGTTCCAAAGGGAACATTTCCATTATCAATAACTTGATGAGGAATCCGAAGATATATATAAGGGAAAAGAAGCAATGTAAGTTAAGCAAATTGGTGGGAAAAACTTAATTGTCACTTAATAAGAACAGCTAATAATGGTTTGGCAAAAAGAATACAGATGGAGCCGATGACTACTTTTATTTTCAAGTTAGGAAACCCTTGACACATATAAAATAATGTGACATAGATGCAAGTTATAAAGCATGAGAATAAAAACACCCTGTAGCCTCCACCAATTTAATAATTAGAACAGAACCAATGTGAAGCCTGTGTGCTCTTCCAGTTAGTGTCCTCCTGTCCATTGTCTAGAGGTCACCACTACCACCCTGACTTTTATGTATATCATTTGCTTGCTGATCTTTTCATTTTCATTAAAATCACTTCTGATTTTACTATGTATCCAATGTCCTTAAATAATACAGAGTTCTCAGTTTTAAATTTTTTAGATAAAACTCATATCTATTCTAGGCAAATTGCCTTTTTCACTTAAGATCCTATCTGTGAATTTAATCCACATTGTAGTACCTTTATTTTTACTCTGTATCATATGCCACTGAATTGACATGCCATGATTATTTTTGTCCATTATGCTGTTGATGGACATTTGTATTATATCTTATTGTATGCTATTATAAAACTGCTCCTATTAACATCATTTTCCATGTTACCTAGTGGACATGTGTCAGAGGGTAGGATTGCTGGGTCAAAGATGTGGTATCTTTAACCTTACTAGATATTGTCAAATTATTTTCCTTAGGGACTGTACTATATTATCATCCCTTCGCCAGCAGTAATGTTTAAGTGTTCCCATTGCTCTTTATCCTCATTATCATTTAGTAATATCAATTTTTATGTTTTGCCATCTGCAAGTATTAAATCACTGTGGTTTTAATTTAAATCCGCCCCCCACCCCGCCCGCTCCATTAGTAATTAGTTTGAGCTATGGCATTATAATGTTCTGATATGTGAGAGAGTTTCTTCCTACCCTGTTCTTCTTGTTTATATTCAGAAATGTCTTGGATATTCTTGGCCCTTGGTTAGTCTACATAAACTTTAGACTCCGCTTGCCAAGCTTCATGAAAAGCTCTGCTGGAATTCCACTGGAAGTGTATCAAACCTGTAGATCAATTTATATCTTTTACTACTTATATCTTTGGGATGTTGAATCTTCCTGTTTTTAAACACAGTATATATTTCTGAGTTAGTTAGGATAATGCTTGTTACTGCAACAAACATATCCAAGAAAGTATAAAAGCTTAAACTCTATATTAATTTTCTTCTTCCTCACATAATGGGTTTTCCTGAGCAGCAGGGAGCTCTCCCCACCAAAAAGGTTCAG
>NW_011888837.1:8324925-8327634 GCF_000151845.1 Pteropus vampyrus
TGACTTTTAAGAATACACTTCTAATGTTTCATTATGTACAGTATTTGCTCTAAATTTTTGGCAGGTATCTTCCATTGGATTAATAAAATTTATTTATGTTCCTAGTTTGCTTAGAGATTTTATCATAACTGAATGTAGAAATATATGAAAAATTCCTCTTCATTTATTGAGATGTATAATTGATTTTTTTAATCTATTAAAGGAGTGACTTGTTTTAATAGAACTTTTAATGTTAAATGATGATTGCATTTTTAAGATATATCCAACCTTGTTATGATGTGTTGTCATAATTTGTAAATTGTTAATATTTTGCTTGATTTTTGGATTAAATTCAAGAGTGAGATTGGACTTTAGTTTGGATTTTTGGATTAAATTCAAGAGTGAGTTTGTTGTCCTTAGGAGTTTCCTTTGGAGAATCAAATTTACACTAGCCTCACAGAATAAGATAGTATAGAGTTGCCAATATACTTTTCACTCCACGTAAATCTCTGCTTTAACTGTAATTATGTTCACTTATGATAGTATATATCTGTATCTCTTCTCTTTTACTTTTGATCAGTATTTCCACAGATTTGTTAATTTTATTAATCTTTCAAAACACCAAGCTTGGTTCCATATCTGTTTTATTTTATATTTTATTAATTCATGTACTATTTTTTCCCTTTCTTTTCTTTGCTCTTATTTTATTTCCCCTTTTTCCAACTTCTTAAATTGGATGCTTAGCTCATTAATTTTTAGCCTTTCTGAAACATTAAGGCTATCACTTCAGCTGCAACCCATTTGTGATGGTATGCATGTAATATTCTCTATTGTGCAACTCTGTTTTTTTACTATTCATTAAAGTTTCTTCTTCACTGATCCTTGAATTATTTTGAAATATTCATAAAATTTCAATGAGATGAGTTACAATTTTTGTTAGTGGTTACTTCCCATTTTTAAAATGTTATTGATTTCTACTTTAAATACATTGACATCAGTATCCAAAAATTTAATGTTCCTATTTTGAGAATGAGAAGAAGCTGCCTCACTGACTTTTTATTCATTCTTATGTGCTAAGCCATGTGCTAAGTCCAGCAGTAAACACCTTAGCACAATTTCTGCCATCACTGGGTAATCAGTGTAGAGGGTCAGGCAGATCATAAAGAAGCAGCCAACAATATCAACATTTAATATATTTTACACTGTATTTTCTTATAGAATACTCAGTATAAGTATGATTATGTTGCTCTGTTATCACACGAGGTATATTACTTACATGAGTTAATAGCACAATCATATAGAATGTTTATTAATGAGTAACAACTGAGATTTACTGGATTACAACCAAGCTTTCTGCTGAGCAACCACAAAAAGGCTAGGTATTATATCAATTCTGCTTGAGTTGAGAACAAGGTGGGTTTTTCTTTAAAGTCTTTAAGTATTGTCTTACATCTTAATACTGTCTTTGATTTATTCATGATAACCAGAAGAATGCTTAACAATTATTGCCTTCATCAGCCCTCGTTGGCCTTAAAAGTGGAGATAGATTTAGGAAATTATTAGATGGGCAGGTGAGAGACAATGATGTGAGACTTCATGGTCCTTTAGTAATATCTACTAATCATTAATCTCCATGTGTTTCCTCATAAAGACAGCTTGGACCAGGTGGAATTCATTTGGGAAAAAATAAAGCTGGCAATCTCAATGATGAATTGGGGAAGAAAAGTAGAATGAAGTCTTCATTCTTTACCGCAAACACATCCTCTATAATTATCAGAGAAGGGCACATTTCTACAGCCTCTAGAGAGACACTTTCAAAATCCACACCTTTCTCTTACATCTTTTCTCCAAGATTTCATGAGTTTTTCTTTCCTGGGTAAAAACACCTTTCCTTACTTGTCATCCTTAGATATCTGACCCCTCAGAGATAGTGCCAAGAAATAATGAAGATAAAAATGCCATTTATCAAAATTTGTTGAATGATGACAAGGTAACCCTAACAAGGAGTTTATCACCCTCAAAGACAATTGTGTCCAAGGCTGTCAATTGTGTCCAGTGTCCATCACCCAGATGTGCATTCCTGCTGTGCTGTTACCCGGCACCCCCACCACCCCAATTTCTACTGCAACCCCCTCAGGAACGCTCAGTGAAAGTAGCTCTGCTGAACAGCCTAATTCCTATTTATAGTATTTGCTGAAACTTGCTTAATGGCTCAGGATATGATCAAATTTTGTTAATGTCTATTTTCTAAGTATTGGGAAGAACATCCTACAAGCCCATTAGATCAGGTAAATTAATTGTGTTCTACACACCTTCTAAAGCTTTAGTGATGTTGGTCTGAATGTTATATCAATTTCTGAGAGAGGTGAATTAAATTCTCTTACAGTTGTTCATTTCTTCCTATTAGTTCTATCCAATTCTGGTTCTTATTTTTGAAGCATTTAATTGGGAAATAAAAGATCAAGATTATTGTATCATCGTGGTAAAACGAACCTTTCATCATCATATAGTAACCCTCTTTATCTCTAGTTATACATCTTCCCTGATACTAACATAGTGAAAACTGCATTTAAATTTGTCGAATACTTCTCAAACATATCTTTTTCATCCTTTTAATTTCAATCCTTCTTCATCCTCTTGTTTTAGATCTTTCTATTGTAAACGTCAAATAGCTGATTTTTATTTTTTAAATCTATTTGACAATTTTTGGGTTTTATTTAGAGAGCTAAA
>NW_011888837.1:8328609-8339784 GCF_000151845.1 Pteropus vampyrus
CTTCCCATTTTTAAAATGTTATTGATTTCTACTTTAAATACATTGACATCAGTATCCAAAAATTTAATGTTCCTATTTTGAGAATGAGAAGAAGCTGCCTCACTGACTTTTTATTCATTCTTATGTGCTAAGCCATGTGCTAAGTCCAGCAGTAAACACCTTAGCACAATTTCTGCCATCACTGGGTAATCAGTGTAGAGGGTCAGGCAGATCATAAAGAAGCAGCCAACAATATCAACATTTAATATATTTTACACTGTATTTTCTTATAGAATACTCAGTATAAGTATGATTATGTTGCTCTGTTATCACACGAGGTATATTACTTACATGAGTTAATAGCACAATCATATAGAATGTTTATTAATGAGTAACAACTGAGATTTACTGGATTACAACCAAGCTTTCTGCTGAGCAACCACAAAAAGGCTAGGTATTATATCAATTCTGCTTGAGTTGAGAACAAGGTGGGTTTTTCTTTAAAGTCTTTAAGTATTGTCTTACATCTTAATACTGTCTTTGATTTATTCATGATAACCAGAAGAATGCTTAACAATTATTGCCTTCATCAGCCCTCGTTGGCCTTAAAAGTGGAGATAGATTTAGGAAATTATTAGATGGGCAGGTGAGAGACAATGATGTGAGACTTCATGGTCCTTTAGTAATATCTACTAATCATTAATCTCCATGTGTTTCCTCATAAAGACAGCTTGGACCAGGTGGAATTCATTTGGGAAAAAATAAAGCTGGCAATCTCAATGATGAATTGGGGAAGAAAAGTAGAATGAAGTCTTCATTCTTTACCGCAAACACATCCTCTATAATTATCAGAGAAGGGCACATTTCTACAGCCTCTAGAGAGACACTTTCAAAATCCACACCTTTCTCTTACATCTTTTCTCCAAGATTTCATGAGTTTTTCTTTCCTGGGTAAAAACACCTTTCCTTACTTGTCATCCTTAGATATCTGACCCCTCAGAGATAGTGCCAAGAAATAATGAAGATAAAAATGCCATTTATCAAAATTTGTTGAATGATGACAAGGTAACCCTAACAAGGAGTTTATCACCCTCAAAGACAATTGTGTCCAAGGCTGTCAATTGTGTCCAGTGTCCATCACCCAGATGTGCATTCCTGCTGTGCTGTTACCCGGCACCCCCACCACCCCAATTTCTACTGCAACCCCCTCAGGAACGCTCAGTGAAAGTAGCTCTGCTGAACAGCCTAATTCCTATTTATAGTATTTGCTGAAACTTGCTTAATGGCTCAGGATATGATCAAATTTTGTTAATGTCTATTTTCTAAGTATTGGGAAGAACATCCTACAAGCCCATTAGATCAGGTAAATTAATTGTGTTCTACACACCTTCTAAAGCTTTAGTGATGTTGGTCTGAATGTTATATCAATTTCTGAGAGAGGTGAATTAAATTCTCTTACAGTTGTTCATTTCTTCCTATTAGTTCTATCCAATTCTGGTTCTTATTTTTGAAGCATTTAATTGGGAAATAAAAGATCAAGATTATTGTATCATCGTGGTAAAACGAACCTTTCATCATCATATAGTAACCCTCTTTATCTCTAGTTATACATCTTCCCTGATACTAACATAGTGAAAACTGCATTTAAATTTGTCGAATACTTCTCAAACATATCTTTTTCATCCTTTTAATTTCAATCCTTCTTCATCCTCTTGTTTTAGATCTTTCTATTGTAAACGTCAAATAGCTGATTTTTATTTTTTAAATCTATTTGACAATTTTTGGGTTTTATTTAGAGAGCTAAATCTATTTGCATGTGTTAGATTTCTTTCTGCTCCCAATTTGTGCTCTCTCTTTGTTTTCTACGTTTTCTGTCTCTCCTTTGCTGCCTTCTTTTAAAATGATTGACATGCTCTCCTACTTTAATTCCAATTACATCTACTCTGTTTATATGTTCCTGTTATTCGGTTCTTTAGCATTTTCTCATTTTTAATACTGTATAGTAGAATAATTACTATATCATATTTTAAAAGATTTAACAACCTGTTTACCATTTTTCTTTAGTCACCATTCCCTGTTGTATCTCAAATTCTTCACCAAGGATCATTTTTTCTCTTCCTTAAGCACATCCTTTGTATGTAGGTAGTAAACATCTTTCATCTTTGTTTGAAGATGTCTTTATTTCACCCTCTTAAAAAAGTTTTCCTGGATTTATAATTCATGTTTATCAATTATTTTTTCTCAGAACTTTAAAAATATTATTCTACTGTGTTGTGGCTTCTATTGTTACTGTTAGGACATCAACTGAATGACCATTTTTTACTTCTTATGTAAACTGTTTACTTTTAGATAGCTTTTAAGACTTTCTCTTTTTGTTTTGTACTTTTGCTACTATGATGTCCAACATCCCAGATAGCTCCAACAATCCACTTCTGGTATTCAGAGGTGTCCCCTCACAAGAAATCCCATGATAAATCAGGGCTGACTCTGTGTGGCCAACAGAATACAGTAGAAGTGTTGGTTGGTGACTCTGAGAATAGGTCTTAAAAGGCATTGTAGCTTTTACTCAGTCTCTTGGATAATTCATTCTGAGGCAAGCCAGTCACCATTCCATGAGGACATTTAACCCATAAAAAACCCACGTGGAAAAGAACTAAGGCCCTAAATTAATAGGCAGCATCACTTTGCCAGCCATATGAGCAAGTCACCTTGGATCTGAATGCCCTAATCAAATCTCCAGGTGACTGCAGCCCTAGCAAACATCTGACTGAAACATTAGAGACTGTGAGAGATCATAAATAATCATTGTTGTTTTAAGCCATTAAGCTTTGGAGTGCTTTGCTATGCAAAGAGAGGAGTTACAATAAATACAACTTGTCCCAGTTGGGATTTGTTGGGGATTCTCTATTTGATGGTTGGTGTTTTTAAAAATTCTGCCTTCTCTCATTTTTATATTATTTTTATCTTGGACTCCAATTAAATATTTTAAGAACTTCTCACCTCATTCTTCAAGTCACCTTATTATTCTGATTTTCTATTTTTATGTGTCTCTATGCTACATTGTATATGACTTAAGTTTATCTTTGAGTTCACTGATTTTCTCTTTATTTGTGAATCATCTGCTATTTAACCTATTACATTTTTCAAATTGATGTATAATTCCCAAGCAATAAAATGCATGTATTTTTTTTTTTGGTGTACAGTTAATTGAATTTTAATGGGGATTATACTCATGTAACCACAACCACCATACAGTCAAGATACAGACACTTCCATTATCTCAGAAAGTTCCCTCGTGCCCCTTTCCAGTAAAATGCTCCTCCCAGAGGCAATCATTGTATTTATTTCTACCACCTATTCTAGAAAGTTAATAGATGCAATCATAAAGAAAATATACTCTTCTGTGTCTAGCTTCTTTTGCTCAACATGGTTTTTGAAATTATTCATGTCATCGCTTGCTATAATCCATTCCTTTATGCTACCGAGCAGGGTTCCACTGAGAAGTGGAATTTCTTGTCATAGAACAGGCATAGATTTGACTCTATGAGAAACTAACAAAATTATTCTTCAAACAGTTTACAATTTTCTCTCTAGAAATTTTGGAGAATGACTCACAAACACTTGGTTGGTACTCTTAATCTTTTAAATTATAGTCATTCTAGTGGGTCTGAAATGATACCTCTTTGTGGTTTTAATTTGCATTTCCTTGATGACTACTGCTATGGCTTATTGATCATTCCTATGTCTACTTTTGTGAAATGATTTTTCAAGATGTTTCACCATTTTTCTCAATTGGGTTGTTTGTCTTGTAATTATCTAGCTGTAGAAGTTCTTTATATATTTCTGTATACAATCAAGGCCTTTGTCATAAATATATATTGCAAATATTTTCTACCAGTCTATGGCATGACTGTTCATTTTCTTAACAATGTGTCTGGATAATCAGAAGTTTTTAATTTTGATGAAGACTGTATGTTTGTGTCCCCCACCCCCAAATTCATATGTCAAAACTCTAATCCCCAGTGTGATGGTATTTTGAGGTAGGGCCTTTGGGAGGTATTCATGAGAGTAAAGCCCTTAGGATGGGATTGGTGCCTTATAAGAGACTGGAGAGCGCTATCTATCTCTATGTCTATCTCTATCTTCTTCCTTCCCTCTCTCTCTCATCTCCCCATTTGAAGAAGTGAGAAGGCAGCTGTCTATAGGCCAGGAAGCATGCCCTAACCAGACACCAGATTTACCAGAGCTTTGACCTCAGACTTCCTAGCCTCCAAAACTGCAAGAAATAAATGTTTGCTGTTTAAGTCACCCAGTCTGTGATATTTTTGTTATAGCAGCCTGAACTTTTTAAGATTGCTACTATCTGTGCAATCTGCTATCTACTATCTCTTCCCCATGTCGTAAAGACATTACTCATTGATTACTTCTGGGTGCTTTATAGATTTAGGATCTATCTTGAATTAATTTTTGTATATATTGTGAGGTAGGAGTCAGGTTCATTTTTTTCCCCTACATATGCATATCCAGTTGTTTCAGCAATACCTATTGAGAAGACTAGCCTTTCCCCTTTTGCCATAAATCAGTTGACTACATATGTCTACTTCTGGATTTTGTTCTGTTATATTAAGCTATTTGTCTATTCTTACACCATTATCACACTGAACTTGATTACTGTAGCTTTATAGTTAAATCCAGTATCATGTATTATAAATTTCTCAATTTTTTTCTTTCAAAGTGATTGTTAACTCTTCTGAACACTTCGTTCCTATGTAAATTTTAGAATAAACATCTCAGCTTCTAAAAAATGGTTGCTCCAATTTTTATGGTATGGCCTTGAATCTGTAGGTATTTTGTTGAGAAAGGACATCTTATCAAATATTGAGTTATCCAATATATGAACATAGTGTACCTTACCATTCAGTTATTTTTTTTCTCAGCAACATTTTGTGATTTTCAATGTAGAGGTCTTACACATTTTTACACATTAAATTTATTCAAAATTATTTTATAATTTTTGATGTTATTATAATGGTATTTTTATTTAATTTAAAAATATTTATTACTAGTATATAAAATGGAATTTTTATTTGTATATGGACTTTGTAATCTTATTTAATTTACTTAGTCTTTCTAGTACTTCTTTGGTAGATTCTTTAGGCTTTTCTACATAAACAATCATGCTGCCCACAAATAAAGACAAGTAACATCCTCTTTTCTAATCTTGGGCCTTTAATTTCTTTTTCTTGGTTTATTTCATTTGCTAAGACCACTGTTACAATGTTGAAAAAAGTGGTGAGAAAAATATTCTTGCCTTATTCACAATCTAATGTACAATGTTGAATATTTCTCTGTTAGATATGATGTTAACTAAAGGTTTATCCCTCATGCCTTACACAATGAGTGTCCTGAACTGAACAGCTATAAAAAGCTGTATCGATGTGGATTTGACTCAGTGTGGTTACCTTATTTCAAGGTTTGGGAAGTCTACCTTGTGTTGCTCTCCAATGTCTGCACACATTTTTTACATGTATTATAACTAATCTTAGCAAGATTAGTTCAATGCAAGCTACTCTACCATTAACAAAAACTTCCACTGAATATTGCATCTCAATTATTATGTTCTTAATTTCTTAACAGGTTTGTTAGTTTTTGCTAAACTTGTTAGACCTTTTCTGAGAGACTCTATTCCTTACTCATGTTATTCTCTCTCTTTTTTTTAAAAGGCATTAGATATACTTATTTTACATTCTTTATCTGCTTATTCCAACATATTAAACAGTTATGTGCCTGTGTCAAATAATGTTCATGGAACTTTTTCCCTCATATATTTTTAAATTTTATTTTTTAAGTGTGAGCTCATATTCCCTGAAATTTTATCTCTTGAGAGTCCTGAGCCGAGAGTACATTCTTCCAGAGAGAATACATTTATTCTTGGAAGCTTGAGCATGCTACCAACATGGCTCCATTTTCATTTGAATTCTTGCTTGAGTTTTTCTATCCTTGAAGATTGGGCACCCAACCTCCATAAAGACCATTCTGTGGCCAAGAATTCTTAGAAGAGACTTCCATTTCTCTACCAAGAGCCCAATAATGAGAAACGCATGTCTTCTTGTATTTACTCTGTCTTCATAATTAAGATTTTTTTCTTGTTTTCTATTTCCTTGAGAGTATAATCTATGTGATTCTTGACTTTGTGCAATGTTCTCTGTTTCAACTTCCCACATTTCCCAGGCCCAAAACTTGGTCTCCTATTTCTAGAGGGTGAAGGTAATAAAATCAAATCTCGAGGCCACCTGGAATTGCTGGGTGCCCATGAGACAGCAGCTTGAATGTTTGAGTTCCACCCTACACTACTGCTCAAGCTTGATTCCCAGCCTCAAGAGGATCCCAAAGCTCTTATAAACTCAGCCATGCATGTGACACTGCTTTTCATGTTTCATCCAGTATTTTTAGATATTCTGTAGTGAAAAGATTTTAGGATATCTAGTTTGATATATAGCTAAAAATGGAAATAGCCCACATTTACTTTTTAATCTGTAAAGGCTTTAGTTATGAATCTTTATTTAGTTGATTGGCAAATGAGTTAACAGGATGGATGACAATAGCTAACAGAAATTTATTGACCTCTATGTCTACAAATATTGAATATGCTATCTACCATTTTAAAAACAGCTATGAAAAAAAAGAAATGAATCTAATGGATATCTGCATCTCTTGTGATAGTTTTACTTCTAGAATATTCCAAAGGATTTACCCAAAGAGCTGTGAGAGGTATAGCCAATGAAGGAATTATGAAGGAGTGATTGAGACCCTGTGTTAATACCCCGCCAATTCTCAAAGCTGTCTTTCACGGGTAAAATAGGCTTAAATAGATCAAAATGTTTCTTGGAAGTTAGCCAGATTTCATACTAAAGGACTTTAATTTTACTCCTTTACTATAGAGAGAAATTGCTTAGCAATTATACATACTTTCTAAAATTAAATTATGTACTGTAACATATAGAAGAGAAAACCTATCTCATCGATTGTTAAATATACTAATTGCAAAATGTTTACCACAGTAGCATTACACATAGTTAGCTACTCATTAAATGGTGGCTATTATTATTTCCATATATAAAAGTTCTGATGTGAGAAACTGAATATCTTTGTAAATGTTAAGTTCAGAGATGGTTTAATGTCCTTGAGGTACTTAGAAAATGGACTCAGGAAAACTCATCCTGGATCCCCCATCCTGATGGGATTCTAATATAGTTTCTCACTGAAAGTAGTTTATGTGACTAGTAGCGCATTTTGTTCTTTAGTGTGACATGAAATAGGATTCATGTTGGGCATGAGAGAATTAGAAAGATAGATAGCAAGGAAAGCTCTCTGTCCCCAAGGAGCCTATACTCTAGTGTTGTGATTCTCAGCCCTGACTGTACTTTAGAATCACTTAGGAAGATTAAAAAAAATACTACCAACATTCATATGTGTATTTTTTCTCCCTATGGCTATCTCAGGGCAGGAGCCATACTACCTTCTTCCTTTATCCTTTACAGCCAGTCCCTGTGTGTGGCAGGAATCTATGAAAATCTAGTTAAAATTATTAGACAAAAACACTAACAAAATGCAATTTTAAAGGCATTCTATTATGTGAATCCCTAGTAAGAATCACAAATATGGTTGAAACAGTAAGTTTCTAGACCAAAAACAAAGTGTGCTGGTAACACAGCTCCGTGTTGTGTGCGTCAATTTTAAAAGCTCTATTACCCAAAGTGAAAATAACATGTGTACCAAAATTAAAATAAATTGCAGCTATAACACAACTTTGTGTTTGGAAATAGCTCATACGGTAGTGTAAGTAAGAGAATTTGTCTTACCAATTTCAGATAACCCTCAGCATCTAGAATTAAGTTTTCTGGCTTCAGGTCCCTGTAGATAATACCTAGTCGATGCAGGTAATCAAATGCTTCTGTCACACAAGCAACACAGAACTTGGAGGTGGGTTCATCAAAGCTGCCTCTGCAATGAAATCGTTTTCCCTCTTAATACTATAGACGTACATCTTTGTTGTCTGTTCTAGGTGCTAATTATTGTATCGGTAAGTTTATGCAATATAAATGTTTCACAGAACACCAACATTAAAAAGTACTTTACATTGCCAATGAATTAGACTACTGATC
Organism: Pteropus vampyrus; assembly: GCF_000151845.1. NCBI lineage: Eukaryota > Metazoa > Chordata > Mammalia > Chiroptera > Pteropodidae > Pteropus > Pteropus vampyrus. The sequence continues at coordinate 8,336,754 of NW_011888837.1, forward strand.
GTAGAGAAATTTAGGTGAATACTTGATACAAACAAGAACTACTTTGCTAAAATTAAAATGTCTACATCTAAACAATTGTTTCTGGTAATTACATATGAACATAGAAGGATGAGAAAAGTTTTTTTCGACATTTATGGAGAAACACAACTCTGGAGAAAATGCAACTATTTCAATGGCAAGCTTGAACCAGATGTTTATAATTGATTGCTTGACTAAAAAATGATTCAAATGATCATTTGCATTTCCTGTCTGCAAAGTATGTAACAATAACTGTAGAAATAGGGTCATAAATCTTTCCTATTTGGCACCTTGATGATATTAGAGTTGCCCTGTGTCAGCACTGTGTGAAGGCTGACATACTGAATTGTTAAAATGCAGTGGTGATTTGCTGCATAGTATAATAGAAGGATGTGGCTTTGGAGTGAAAGAGACTGGATTTGACTCCTGCTTCTTTCACTCACTAAGTTCTTGGGCAAGTTCTAAGACTCGGATCCCTATCTGTAAGTGAGTTTACTACTTACTTAACAATGTCATTTTGAGGATTAGACACAGTGCCTAACAGGAAATAGAAACTCCCGTTTCTAAACAGATTTAGATTTTCTACATAGAATTGCCTATGGCAGCAAAGATGGGTGATGCAAATGCTTCTGCAAGTATCTTGCAAGTCTCCTGATCCTTTCAGGTTCTCCCCATTCAGATCCGTTTAACAGTATGCTCCTAATACAACATATGCATCTTCTACTCAGATGCCTGATGTTATCTTATGGCCTAGGGGTGTGATTCTCAACCATGAATACACATTAGAATTGCTTGAGAAGTATTTTTAAAAAAACATTTACTGGACCTCATCCCAGATGAACTGAACCATAATCTCTGGAATAGCGCCCAGCATTTTTACTTTGTAAAAGCTCCCTGTGTGAGTGTAACGTGTTGTCTAGGTTGAGAACAACTGGCCCAGGTAATACTGTTTAAACGTCTGGCATTAACTCCTGCAACCTAGTGCAAACCTACCTTCCATCTCCTTTTCTGCTGCCCTAGTCTTCTACTCAAATTCTGCTGTTCATCATCTACAAAGAGACCAATTTATCTCAACATTCTTTCTGTATCTTACATTCGTTTTCCTTCTTCTCTGCCTTTCTCCATTTTGGTCATCTTTAAAGTTTAGCTCAAGTCCTTCTTCTACCAACAGATTTTTCTATCTCTCCTCTCCTCTGAGCTTAATGTGGCATTCAATTACAAATTTCCAACTTCTTTGTCATGCTTAGTTTTCAGATTAAATAATAAAATGTTTTTAAATTGCATACATTATCTCTCCAAATAAATTCAAACTCATTGGAGGAAAAGTTTATACTTTTTACTTTTAGTTAGAAAAAGCTACTTTGTCTAGAAAACCCCAAACTGTATATTGTGGAGCACTGTACACAGGTGGTGCTCAGCAAAAATTGTTGGTTTTGACAATGACCCCTTTTGTAAAATTGAATCTTTGCAGACATCTTCCTCTGCTTTGCAGAAAGGGATTCACCACTTCCCACTTTTCTTCATCTCTCTTCTAGAGATTCAAAATTAGAAACATCTGGGTTTATACCTACTTTGTCTCGTACTATGTGACCATGCATAGCTCACGCTCTTTAATCTGTAATATGAAACTGACAATTGCCTTACAAGGTGCCTATGACACGATTATAATGTTGGCTAAGAAAGTATCAGTATTACTACTTTATTTTATCAAGTGATAACATGTTATTAAAATCAAATCTTAACTACTTCCTTCATATCTTTTTAAATGATTCTATAATCCTTTAGACTAGTTGTGAGTAGACAAAAGTTATTGTTTATAATCTTTTTTTCATTACCTGTCCCTTAATATACTCCATAGCTCCCCACCTAAGCAGGCTTCCAGAAGCATGTATACATACTTTTTGTCCTTGAAAGTACGATATAATCTGTGAAGACAGATAAAAACATGGTTACTACTATCTAGTTTTAAAACCTCTTTAAAGGTGCTTAAGAGTATCATCAATAATGTTTTGAACATGCAAACATCCTACAGTTACTCTGAGCTTCTTGCTGAGTACTCTGATTTTTCCTACTGCCTTGCTTTTGCTCATGTTGACCCCTTTACTTAGATTGCCCTCCACCCACAGACATCTTCGTAAGCTCAGTTTCTCTTACAAAAATGTTATCCATTCCTCAAGGCCAAGCTCAAAGGCTACCTTCCTGATAAAGCAGTTCATTATCCTACCTACCAAATGTGTCCTCTCCTTCCTCCAAATACCCAAAGACCTCTGCATATATCTCCTTTGAGATCTGCCCTGAGTAAGTTTTTCACACCTGTGCCTTATGTCCTCTAATTGGTCTCAGAAAATAGACTCTAAGGCAGAGGTTTGTAAACAGTAAGTTAAGTGGGGAGTACACCTGGGAACGACACTCACAGAGGGGGATGGAAGCAGATTTGGGTAGAGGGAGAGCTAGGCTTCAACAAAAGTCTCAGCTCCAAGGAACTCTGCCATCATTGGGTGCAGGATGTACCCAGAAAGACAGGCTTATCTCGGGCAAAGGAGTTCTCTTCGTCGAAGAGCAATGGCCAGAGAGGGACTGAGCCAAAGTCCTGAGTTGGCAGCACTCTCAGAATCATGGGAAATGACAGCCTCAATCCCGATGTTGGACCTGGACAGGGTATCATGTTAACATAGGCCTGCCGCATGTTAATTTCTCAATAAATGTCATTAATGTTTATTCTTAATATCATTACTACCTTACTGTATGTCGATAGTAAGGAACTGAGAAAATGAATAAAACCTAATCCATGACCTGAAGCTGCTCATCATAATTTGTTAATTATCGATAACAAGAAAAAGAGGGGGATGTATTTTAGGAACATAATTAATATAATTGGATGACTCTATTGCCAGCATTGTCTGGGTTCATACCTCTTCTTTAATCTCGAAAAAAATCAGGAATATGGATTCTCTCAGGGCATTTGATCAAAAAGTATAAATTCTATTCATTAAAAGGGCACTTTATATCACCC
>NW_011888837.1:8340594-8344445 GCF_000151845.1 Pteropus vampyrus
TTCCAACATTTTATGTACTGCTGCGTTGACTGGGATGGAGAATTCAGAGTGGGGCCTTGTCTTCCTCCTTTGTCCATCCTCTTGCATGGAAACAAAATAAGAGCCTAAAATCCTAAGTTCTAGAAGCCAAATGCTCACTTACTTCACAATGAAAGGAGAACACAACTCTTCCAGGATCCTCTTTTCTGAGTAGACGTGCTCCTGTTGCTTAGTGTCCACTATGTGCTTCTTCCTTATACACTTCATAGCGAAAGCAACATTCTCATTTTTCACTTTAACCTGTATAAGAGGAGAAAGAGCCCTCAAAATTAACTTCCTAGGAAAGATTTACATCTATATAAAATATGTTAACTAATGAGAGTTAAAATAAATTCTTTCACATTTAAATTGTATGTAAGTTTTAACCACTTATCCCTCTGGGGACTGAGTTTTATTGAGGTATATGCACTTCTCCTTCGTTGTAATTTCTAAGAGAGCTCACATATCTGGAACATAGTTCTAAAAATTTTTGTATAGAAACAAGAAAAAAAAAACTCTAGTTAAAAGATTTAATGTTTAGAAATTATTCAGTTTTGAATGTGGCACAAAAAATTTCAACTAGAATTGCCAAAAATTGTTCCTTCATAACATTTACTTCTTTGATTTTCAAAACAAAACATATTAAATCAAGATCTGTATCTGTGCTATCCAACACGATAGCCACTAGTCACATGAGGTTATTTGATTTTAAATTAATTAAAAATAAAAATTCAGTTCCTCAATTGCACCAGCCATGTTTCAAAAGCTCAACATTCACATCTTGCTACCTATCGGACAGTGAAGTATCGAACATTTCCTCAGTGCAGAAAGTTCTGCTGGAGAGCGCTGCTCTAGATGGACAAACAGAATTTTCTTTTAAAAGGAAATTAAAATATTTTAATAGGTATTTATTCAGATAGGCTTAAAACGTAAGCAGACTATATCTGACACATAATTAAATTGTGCAGAAATGATTGCACCTTATAGTTTTCTCACATTTGCCATTAGTGCTACCTATGACTTTTAAATTAATGGTAGAGTTATTGTTTCAATTATTATTATCTAACTATAGGAAAAAAACAAAACAAAACAGATCTCAGTATTGTTAATTCAATTCTTTGGCCAAGATCCTTGGTGAATAATATCACTGCAGATGGATATTGCCCTCATCTCTCCATATGGTATAAGAAACATTACAAATATTCTTAGGCCTATTAAAAAATTGTTTCTACCCCCCTCACGCATCAGAGATGAATTACTGACTGGGTGTGAAGTGTACTATCCAGAGTTTCCTGGCAGCATTTCAGATCTGCTCGTGCCCAGAGCTACCCAGCAGGCGGAAGTGTCAGCATAGTTCCCGGAGGTTAATGCACAGAGAATCATTAAAAATCTGCTCGGCAAAGAAGGGCTTGGTAATTGCCAAGGGTTCAGAGCCATCTGTATCTAATCAGATCACAGATCTCCATTCTACAGTTTCTTCGGAGCACTTGATCTAACACTAGCACTCTGTTACTTTTTGGAAGCTGGTTAAAAGCTCAGTGAGGTGGTGATGTGGAAGATGCAGCTGAAATCAGGCCATATGTTCCCAGCTGTCCTGATCAACACTACAGAAGGCTGCTCCTAAAACAACCCCTTGCATTCATTTTCTTTTTTTTTTCCCTGATAGAAAATTTTGAGCAACCCAAAAATAGAATAATGAAAGCCAAAGACAAACATGGTAGTGAAGTTGTTTAAGAGATGAAACTATAATATTGAAGATTTTGTTTCTATGGCACTTCCACTAGACACATTTTTTTCTTTAGTATACAGATGGTTAATGTGTCATGAGTGTATGTATACACACATTTTGCTGTTAGGAAATAACATTTTTAATGTTTTATAGTCTTTGGAAATGCTTACTTGGTACACTTTCCAATAACTACTATCAAAAAAAAAAAAAACAAAAAACTCACCAGCGGATGTGATGTAAGAAGCTTGAAATAACAGCTGTAAGTTACTTACTAGCACAAACCTGTTACTATACCACAGACTGAAAAGTGTACTTTCTCAATTTCAGCTCAAAGCAACATTTTAGATAGCAATAACAATTCATATAGTTCTCCAAGATACACTGGAATATGAAACAAAAAAAGTCAAAAGGCTTCTCGCAGATGCTTGAAACGTAAACCCCTTACAAGCTCAACTCTTCCGAACCCACCAACGCCCAGTGTTGCGATAATCTCAAGGTTCTGGAATGGGGATGATGAGGAAAATCTGGCCACCTTCTCCTTCAGCTGAATCATCTCCAGAGATAGTGCTTTGGACAGCTTCAAGTTAGACATGGATCTCCTGTACAAGAGAAGTGACACTTTACATACACCCCCTTGTCAAGCAGGGGTCAATACTACACACAAATTCTACTCTCACAGCAATCTTATTTCTGAGTAATTACTGCCCACAGTTGCCACAAAGCCTATCTCAAGTTTTATAGGGTCAGATTCAGTCACGTCTGGGGAGAAAAAACAATCGAATATACAAACAAAAAACTGACACACTGGCAATAATAGACAAATGTCAAATTGAATCAATGAGAGGTTAAATGAGTGAATGGTATGGTATTTAAAATATATCTCAATAAAGCTATCGTGTGTGTGTGTGTGTGTGTGTGTGTGTGTGTGTGTGTGTGTTTAAAGAGTCAATGAGAGAAAATAAAGCCATAGAGCCATTTTCTTTTCTGCACATATAGGAGCATGCCACACTGAGAATCCTTGCTGTTTTGCTATTTTTGTCAGATTTTGAAGCTTTCTGTGACTGAACCAGAATAACTACTTTGTGAAACATAATAAATACATCTCTTCATATCTAAGTATGATTATTTGGAAATATCCATTTTTCTCTTTTATTTAAGGTTTACCTCTCTATATTATATATTTATAAATTGTTATTACTTCTACAAAAGGCCTTTGGCATGGAAATTGCAAATATGTTTCTTGCAAAAAAAAAAGTTTTATGAGGTCCTGATTGAATGCTCTCATTTAACTCAAATGTCAGTTTTCTACAACTCTGGACTCTTCAGCTTTCATTATACTATCTGTGAACATATGCTTAAGTATTCACACTATAAAATGTTTTAGCAAAGGATTTTCAAATAATTTTAATTTTACAAAGTAGATTTTTCTATTAAACAAAGTATTTCTTATCAGTATTACTATGTTTAGAGCCCTACCCAACTCATTCATACACACACACACGCACGCACACACGCACATACACACACCCCTGGTCCATAGATAGTTTCCTTATATTTTTTAAATAATTCTGACTATACTACTAGCTCTTACCTGAAATCAGAGAGAATGGGCTATTCTAGTGCCGTGGCATTCCTGTTTGATTTCCACAGGCAAGAGAGGCATCATTTCTTAATTAATGTCCTTTTGAGCTAAGTCACCAGACAATGTGAAGTATTCTTTTTCCAAGATTCTCTATCAGGAAATTTCACCCTACCATTACTACTCATCACCCAAAATAAGGAACTGACTTTAGAAGACAATTTAAAGGAACTCCCCAAACTTTCTAGTGAAGACACACTAAAAGTCACTGCATAATAAATCGCACCCATTTGTCCTCTTATTCCTCAACTGCTGAAGTCATATCCAGCTTAGGAAAATATTTCTCCACTTACTTTGCATGTCTTTTTTCATCATCACGGTTCAGGGTTGCCACATACCCTTCAAGGTATTTTTGGAGTTCTTCAAAAGTCCCGACTGTTTGATTGAATGTTCTAAATAAATTAAATTAAATTAAATTAAATTAAATTGAATTAAATTAAATTAAAAGCTCTGTGCTGACAGCAC
>NW_011888837.1:8345160-8367511 GCF_000151845.1 Pteropus vampyrus
TCTCTCTCTCTCTTTCCTTTAGAAGACAGTGGAAAGGAAATAGCCTACACAATCTGTTGACTGAATCAACAGGTTACACAGGTTACAGATTTTCTATGTTTGCTTAATCAAATTAAGTTACTTTTTAAGCCAAAGATAAAATTTCTTCTTTATCCCTAGATGCTACTCCTCATTCTACATTCCTTCATAATTAAATCCAAATTTTTCATCTTAACTTAGCAGTTCTCTGAGGCTCAGCCAATATCTTCTCTTGACTTCCCTCACTGTTCAATGATCAGAGATTTGTTGGGTTCCCCCATCTAATCTTCCTGCCCCCAGTCTGTTGTCTCTAGGAATTCTTACATACAGCACTTCGCACATAAAAAATAATCTTCCTCACCAGTAAAATATATTTTCTTGATTAACCTTCGAATGCTTCCACACCCCCATACTTTACAATCTACCTTGATTTTGATTATTAGAGTACTAATACAAAATAACATCCCTATTTTTCCCTATCACAAAATAGTATCCTTCTAGAAGCCATGCTTCAATCATCTTGGTAACATCTTAAGCACTTGGACATAGCAAAATGAAAGGAATGAAAATTTACCTCACAATAACTAAAGCTAACCCCTTCATTAGCGTACCATCAAAACTTACTGCCTGCCTACCCCCAAAGACTTCTACCCACAATTACTTGACAACCAATCTATATTTCCACTATTAAGCATATCTTACATACTGTGCTGGGTGTCTTCCATTTTCTCTTTCAGATCTACTCTCCACTCCTCCCTACCCTTTTCTGTAGACTGTCCTTCGTTGACTGTAGAGTGGTGAGAAATAAACATCCAACTCCCCAAAGCATTTGAAAGCATAAAGCTAAAATCAATGAAAAGGAGATAGATAGATAGATAGATAGATAGATAGATAGATAGATAGATAGATCATTTTCATGTAAAAAGGAAATACTTCCTGTATTTTGTTTTGTTTTTATTTGTGCTATATGTCACCGTTATTTGCTTGCTATTAAACTAATTGAAATATTATTGTAAACAAATTTTATTTTTTAAATGTAGGTGACACTAGTGTCACAGGTCCCTTAAAAATTCTCTGCAAACTAAACTTAAAGTCAAGTTTAAACAGATACAACTTTCCACCTGTCACATTCAAGCAGCCTGTACTCATACTGATGTTATATACTGAAGAGTAACTAATCAACTTCTTGGAGATTTGTCCCAACAACCAAACAGTAATGGCAATGTTACAAATAACACTTCCCATTCATTTAAAGTTACTGTTGTTTCCAAAAATTATTTCACACATTTTATTACATTTTAAAAATAGGAAATATAGTTCAGACTTAAATTTTCCTCCTTGTAATGTATTCATTCTGTGCATTTTTAAAAATAATGATTTAGGAGAAAAAATAAAAAGCCATAGGCTTTCAGTCACATTGCAAGCATGGTGCCATTTATTTAGCCAACATCTGATGAGCACTTCCCATATGCCAAGGACTATGTCAAATGCTGACACTGCCACAGCAGTGAACATGTATTTTTGTACTCTTGAAGCTTGCAGAAGAGTGGGAAGACAGATAGATATTAAAGAAAGCAATTAAATTAAGTGTGACTATGATAAGGGTAGATAGGGTGCTATGGGAGAATTATCGTGAGATTTTAATCCAGTCTATAAGTCATAGCTAGGATAATCATATAATTTATAATCCAAATTGAATACTTTTCAGAGTGAGAGGGGGTGCCAATAATAAATATGGTTGGAACTATCTCAGGAAATCCAGGATGTAGGTCAACCTAGTCATACCTGATATTCAGCTTCCCCAACCCACAGAATTTATTAAATAAATTCACATTACCTTTTATGTCTCATTGTGCCTAAAACAATACTTTGCATACTATAGAATCTCAAGTATTCACATGTAAATTAAATATTCTAAAATCATAAATTCCTAAATAATTTATAAACTCTACAAAATCACTGCATCCTTTTCATGTGTTATGAATACATGAAATAGTATATAAATATTTGATTAGGTGATTACAATGAAAAATAAGAAAAAAAGTTTTTCCTTTCCATCATATTTTTAGTCCTAACATTTTGGAGCAATTTATAAGATTTTATCATAGCTAATGTTATTTAGTGCATGCATGTAATTTTAAGGAACTCATACACAAAACAATGCATTATTGGGACAATACTGTACCAAAACATATTCTATTTGAGAGCTGGCATCCAGAGACTACACCTTTATCTGAACATACTTTGCACTTTCTTAGCGCTATGTCTTTGCTTTTAAATTGTACTTCACCCAGAGTGACTTTCACATTTTCTCTTTGCCTAAAAAACTTCTATTAATTTTTAAGCCTATTTCCACACTTTAAAAAATAAAATAAAACCTTGCCTTCTTTACTGCTTTGCGATTGCTTCTCTTTCTGAACACACACTATGGGAGCCAAATCGCATGGTGGAAAGGATGCTCTAAGGAATGGAGAGCCCTGGGCAGGAGCCTCTGCTCCATCACTTATGGCACTATGGGGGCAATTCTTTAACTGATCTGGGACTCATTTTTCTTATCTGTAATAGAGAGATTAAAACAACTAGAAGTGATATTAAGAATTATTGTTCTATGAGTGATGATAAATGTTAACTGGACTTACTGTGGTGATCATTTCACAATATACACATACATCGAATCATTATGTTTACACCTAAAATCAATATAATGGTTATGTCAATTATATCTCAATAAAAACATAACAAAAAAGAATTACTGTTAACTTTTTAGGTATGTTAATGTTATTGTGGTCATGCATTATAAATAACACTTAGCTCTTAGAGATGCTACTAAAATTTACAGATGAAATAATTACATTTGTAATTTGTGGAGAAGGCAGGGAAAGGGTGACAAAGTGGTATAAATAAGGTATCGATTATTGTTGAACCTGCATTATGAGGTCCATAATATCATCCTTTTTTTTATTATATTTGAATTTTCCCATAATGAAAAGATTTTTTTAAATGTCTTAATGTTCTTTACTACTCTAAATCTCTATAATTCTATGTTAAATAAATGTTGTGTATTCAATTACCCATCAGCTATATACCCCCTTGTGATACTTCTTGTCATTTTACTATTTTTTGCTAATACTTCATATGAGTATGCCCTATTTGTTTGATTATACTATGACTTTTCTTAGACAAAGGCCTAGCTTTGGTACATTTTAATTTCTTTTATTATAACTAGATAATAAATATTCAACTCCAAAAGACCAGATTCAAATATAATTTGAAGTGAGTTAAGGACAAAAAGTGAGACTTACACTTAAAAATAACCTAGACCTTTTGAGATTAATATAGATACATATCACTTGCAAATTACTATAAATGTTAAATTAAAACTTCTCTGGAAATATATGCAGCTAATGAGTAATTTATATTTTGTCTGAGAGAGGCAAGTTTTCTTCAAAAAAATTTTTGACTGCTTAGTGCATTTTAAAAATAAATTATGAAGTTATTCACTATATTGTGTGGGAAAAATCCATGAGCACTAGTAAGCTTATTTCTCTGAAAGATACAGAATTTAAATCTATTGCTGATATTTATATATAAACTTTGCACACAAAATATTTAGTCTGCCAGCATCTGCCACTACCACAGACAGATTCAGATCAGAAGGCCCATTTCCTTCCCATGAATTTTAATAGAATATATTCACAGCTGAGGATTGGCCAGCATTTCCAAGTGATGATGAATGAGAAGACAGATGGGCCCTTGGAATAACAGAAGGCCAAGTCTTCAAAGGTGACAGTAGCCTGCCTTCTCCAACAATATCAGTATACTCACTCTCGATCTATAACCAGGCAGGCGACATCATTTTCTTCAGCAATGATGTTAGCCGATCTGACATCTTCACTGCAGACAAAAACAGGAAAGTCAATTTTCTACAGTTAGACATTAAACATCCATTTTTATTAGGGAATCTGCTATTTTGTATGAAACACCATCACTTAAATCTTCCAAAAACTATGATTTTTTTTAATATCATAATTTATACTCCACCCATTTCCCAAAAAAAGGATTTGAAATGTGTCCCAAAAAAGTTATATATACAAGAAATTCAGAGGAGAAGATAACTGCACTGGGAATAGAGAGGAATCAATGAATGCAACAGTGTATGGAAACTTTCTGCGCTTGTGTCTGCCAAAATAAAATAGCATTCCTCTGATCCAATGGGAATTGCTAATTAATACGCAGGCAGAATTGAAATTAACTGATTGAAGAAATTTATTGGAAAAACATTCAAGTAATTAACATATAATAAACCCAGAGTGTTTTTAGTGCCCTAACACCCAGTGAATTAAATAACATTAAATGTTTCCATTTCATAGAATCTAATATGTATATTTTCCATTAAAATCTCTGAAATCGGAGTATGTCTTATGACTAATGATGAATCATAGTATAATTAACAACACTGCCTTTCTTTCTCAGGGGTTCATAATATAGTGATGCATCTTATAACTGATATCTTAAATGCAATAAATTATGGCATATGATCTAACGATGGTAAATTTAATAACCTAATAAGAACCAATGAGTCAAGCATTGGCTATACTATTTCTTTAGAGACATTTATTTATATTAGTTTCCTCCCTCTATTAGTTATAAACTAAAGATGCTGAAAAAAAGGTACACCCATATGGTATCCAGTGTTCTGAGATTCATTTAACATAACCTGGAATAGCAAGCATATTGATAATGCTCCAAGCTACTTCATCAAAAGTGGCATCACACAAAGTATAATTCTGTCATCTTCCTTTAATGATGGGACAGAGAAAACCTTGATAGCCCATCTCTACATTCCAAAGAAGTTCCTCTATCCATATAGCTGGCATCCAGAGACATTCTGACATGAACTGCAGTCTTTTACAAGTTTACAGTGTCCTTGCTAGAGGACATCAGTGAAAACACTTCATCTTGATGAGCTTTTGGGTTGGGAGCTGAGTAGTTTATACTTAACTTGTATTTATGTACATATCTATATATCTATCTATATGTGTAGATAGATAGGTAGATAGATAGATAGATAGATATGATTGGGCCAACTATTTGATTTGTGAGTTCAAAAAAGAGAGGTATGGCATCCTTTTCACTTATCAGTGTCATCGTTTTGACTAGAATATTTTCTAGAAACACTTTTAAGTATTAGATGTTTGTAAATACACACATTCTTTTTATAGTAACTGTGTGTCATGGATTTATTTTTGCATATAAAATTCTGAAAGAACTCAGGACTATTTAATGCCAAGTCATGGAAATACACAGAATATAAGAAATATTGAGTCACAATCAGTGGCCCTGAGAAGTGATAGCATAAAAGTACACAAAAATGTAAAAAATATTTGTATCCAACTCTCCTTTTCATTGATTTTAGCTTTATGCTTTCAAATGCTTTGGGGAGTTGGATGTTTATATTAAATATAAATTCCTATGTTTCTCATGAGAAAACACTGTAATTTGCTAGCTGCAACATACACCATAAATTATTTCATATCCAGCAAAACCAGACAGCATATTTCCTTTCAAGAGCTATTTTGACTCTATAGTGCATTTATAAAGTTCTCTGAACTTTCAAACTTTAGTTCTTTATTTTAGCTTGGAGGTATGAGAAGAATAATCTGTAAATCTTAAGAACAAATACTTTGAAGTCTTGAATAATGACATTACATGATTCTATTACATGGATGTATTCTAGTCCGTCACAAAGAAACAAAAAAGAAAAATTTCCCTATTATTGAAACATGTTTATTACCAGCCAGAAAATGAGAAAGAAAAATTCAATTTGTCTTTAAATTTCGTTTTTAAATTATCTACATAAGAGCCATATAGTTAGATTTTATTATAAAAAATAAAAGCTTCATAATTTTTAAATAACAAAATTTGTCTTCAGATATTAATTTCTAAACACTTTTTCTTTGCTCTGCCCTTATGTAATCCTGACATACAAATCAACAGAACTGGGGCTTTCTAGACAAAAGTTAGGAGGAAGGTAGATAAAGAGAAATTCTACTCCTTTTTATAAGTATTTAATTTTACTTATTTTATGAAAAGAAAGCATTTAGTAATAATATAAATTGTAAGGGTTTCTTAACTAATTTCAAGTATTCATTTAAAAACACATAAGATTCCAAAAGAAGGTTTTGCTCAAAACTTTAACTTGATCTTTTATAAAGTTATTTACATTTACAAAAATGTATTTCTTCAGACTTGAGGTTGTTTTCTGAGTTTCAGGAAGTACAAAGTGCCTCCTGAGCTATTTGATTAACTTTTGAAAATATTTCTTCTGTAAGTTAGATCAACACTAAATAAATTTATACCTCAAAAGACCTAAGGTTCGGGTAGAAATTTCAGATATACTGTTTTAGATTGTTTCTAAAACTTGTAAAATTAGTTAATAAAAATTCTTAAGAAAATATAACTTTTGTCATGATGATTAAAAAGCACACAAAACATATAAAGTCATTATTTGATATTTTTAAAAGGGGGAAATGGGGCAACATTTCAAACTCTGGAAATATAAAAACTCATTTTTAAGAGAAAATTATAATTTCCATTTCTTTAATCTCTTTTTCTGACTCTTTTTTAAACTAAAAATTTTAAAAGCGCACCTTATTTTCACTAGCAAACTTAAGACTTTCCGATTTATTTCCTATGCAAAAAATAGTACTCTGAGATTCACTTTTTTCTTGCATAATAATGAAGTTTTTTAGAAGTCAGTTTATAATTTTTAATTCCTGAACTTTGGCTGCCATTAATTTGGCAGCTCAATTTGACAACACTAAATGAGTAGTTGCACATACAAAAACAATCAAAGAATTATTTTAGTATGGTGTATAAAGTCATGGATTCACCTGATAAGAGCTTTTTCTCCAAAGTATTCTCCTTTCTGCAGTGTTTTTATCAGCTGTGGTTGATCGTGGCCCTCTGTACTCTGGGTGACTTTTACCTAAATTACATCGAACATTTAAAAAGAAAGAGAAGAAAAAAGGAAAATCTGAGCACATATCTCTTCAACCAGACCCTCCAGCTCTATACAAACTTGCCTGAGCAAATAAAAAAACAAGCCTGGATCGACTAAGAAATCCTGTGACTTAACACAATCAAATGACTCTACTTCTCTGAGAGGAAGATGCTCTGTTCGAACCCCACCTCCCAAACTAAAAAATTTTTATGTGAATCCAGTGACTTTTTCCTAGGGATATTTAAAGCAAATAATAATTGTCCTATAGGAAATCTGATTGTTTCAAAATGCCAAATAGTTGACAAATTAATCAGAACAGGGCTGAGTATCAGGAGTTCTGAATCTGGTGTTTACAAACTGTCTCACTGAATCCTATGTACCCTCTAAAATGGAATGAAAAACTGTGGATATGAAGAAGAGTCCACAAACTTTCACAGGTCATGGTGATCCACAGCCCAGGAAGGTTTAAGAACCTCCACAACAGAACCAAACAAAAACTTCAGTCTTCCTTGTTTGTGGGTAGAATTATTCCAATTCAACATGGTAACAAGGGTTCTTCATGCTGATTAGAAATTCTGATTTGCATTTATCGAAGACACGATGAATTTAAAAAAATTTTAAATTCAATTTGTTTATTAGCCAGAATTCTTTTAAAGCATGGGATCCAGGTTGAGGAGAAACGATAAAATTGGTTCTGAGTGATGAAGAGTTTCTGAGATTTGAAACTATTTTGTTAATTTATTTTTCCTTCACTGGGGGCCCAGTTCAAAGTTCAACCACCAACCAGTTTACAAAGGACAGTACCTGATTCTCTGATGAGAAATATTTGCATGAAAGAGAGAACATTTGTAAAAATCTGACAGCTTACAGACATAGGTGCTCGAGATTTTACTCTTTCAAATTTGACAAATGGTGGGGTTTTTTGTTTGTTTGTTTTTTTGTGTCTGAGGACCATTGTTAAGAATTAACACAGGAACAACTGGCAACATGCTATCCAGTCAATATCTAGGTAAAGAAAAAGATCTATTATATATATTAGTATAAAGTTTTCATCAGCATCTAAATCAATTCGAGCTATTGTGTATGAAGTCCTGAGCCAAACTGTTCTATAGCTTGATGCCTAACCATTGCTGTCTACAATTACTGAGTTCATTCTCCACTATCTGCTGCTTGTCATACCTGTTGGATGGGAAAGTGTTCCAGCCCTGATCATGGACCCTCAGACTGACTGAAAACTACACACTTATAGCTAGAAATGATCTTAGAAATAATCCAGTCATTTTATACACAATGAAATGAGATCCAAAAAGGTCTTGTGACTTGCTAAGGTCACTAGGAAGTTATTGTCTCAGCTGGAATCGATCACCCCAAACCCAGTGTTCAGACCAAATCCCATCAGATTCTTCTGAGCAGAAGTTCCTTTACCCATTCAATGCAGAGGACTTCTTACACTTCAATGCAGAACACAGTTGCATTTATGGAAAACTAATTTAGAAGGACTTTTTGATTTACTTTAAGTAATAATTAATATTTACCTTTCCTTTGGCTAAAATGAAAAAGGTACTTCCTTCCTCGCCCTCTCGTATAATATAATCTCCTTTATCATAGTATTCCTATTGGGATGAGAGAAAAAGAAAAGGTTAGGTCCAGTGAAGATGTACTAAAGATGATGACTCACATGAAATAGAACTCCTCGTGTCTTTAAAATGGTCATTTACACCTGTTTCTTTTATTTTTTGCTACTGTAACTGTAATCTTATAAGATACTGCAGTCATAAACTATGGAAAAGCAAGAAGATTTTTGCTTTATTACCTGCATTCATGTTTATCTTTCACAGAAAACAAAATCACTTGGAATACTGAATTTCAGGCATGGAGACTGAAGATATGAAGAGAAATGAGAGCAGAACAATAATCACTGATATACAGGCAGCTTTCACCTAAATCATCTAAAGATAAACTGTTTAATGATCTGCCTCAGCCTGAAACTAGGTCTAGAGTTTAGAAAAAGAACAAATTATTCTCTAATAAACTGAAAATATTATCCTCTATGGACATTGGGAATAGCAGCCTCAGTTTCTAATTTCTTGAAGAGCAAAGGTTGGGGAAATTCTACATACACAGTAACTAGCTTTTTCATATGAATTTTTTTCCCCAAAGATTTATCATTATAAAAGATTAATAGAATTTTTCACATGTAAATTTTGTTCTTCAGTGCAGGTTTATCCACACAAAATCCCAAACTGTCACTTATTTCTTTGTTTCCCTTACATATGTGTGTATAATGGAAGAATTCTTGGGTAGAAAAAATTCATCCAACCTGTCAGACCAAGAGAGCAATTCAGTCTCTTGGAAAACAAAAGATGCATTAAACTGTCCACTCCTGCTTTGCTTTAATGTGATTTTGTCTCAAAGTCACAGAACTCAAATGGATCTCTTAATCATTTATACAAGCAAAAACGGGCTTGTTCAATTTTTTTAAAAAGGCCTAATTAACAACATAAGAGCTGTCTTTTCTTTTTCTTTTAGATTTGAAAGTAAAATTTAAATGAAACTACCTTCATGTCTACTATATTTCAATATCTTTTTTGGTCACTTACTCTTAAAACCTATTTAAATTTATAGAATCAATATTACTCCTAATACTAATAACTATATCTTTTATTTACATAGCACTATGTACATTTTACAATACATTTCAACCTCTTATGGAAAGAAGCATATCTTAGGGCGAAAAATTACTTTGAAGCCAAACAGATACAGATTCAAATCCCAGTTCTCCAGCGAATTTCACTTCCATCAATCCATAAAGTTCAAATAAGAATATTCACCTTCAAAAATTTAGAGAAAAGAAGCACACTAGTTTTCTACTGCTGCTGAAAAAAATAATCACACTTACTGGCTTCAAACAACACCCATTTATTGTCTCTGTGAGTCAGAGGGTCCAGGCACAGTGTGGCTCAACTGGATTTCTCTGTATTGGGTCATTCAGGACTGAATTCAAAGTGTCATCATGGCTGTGTTCCTTCCTGGAAGCTCCAGGGCAAAATCCACTTTCAAGTTTAATCAGGATGCTGGCAAAATTCAGTTCCTTGTGGCTGTAGGGTAAGGCCCCTACATGCTGGCTGGCTGCCGGGGGCTGCTCCTTAGCTCCTAGAGGCCTCTCTCTGTCCAGTCCTTGCACAGATGCCGCCTACATTTCAGAGCCAGCAACGACACATGGAATGCTCCTTCCACTTGAAATCCCTCTGACTTCCACTTCTGCTGCATCTCTCTGATGTTAGTCAGAGAAAATTCCCAGCTTTTTAAGGGTTCATAGAATTATATGTGGCTCACCTAGATAATCCAGAATAATCTTCCTCTTTTAAGGTCCAGAACCTTAATTATATCTGCAAAGTCCCTTCTGCCATGTAACATAACATTTCACACATTCCAGGGATCAGGGTCTAGATATTTTAGGGGAGTCCATTCTGTCTACCACAATAAGCCAATTAAAGACCACGTGTGTGTGCGTGTTTGGAAGCATTAAAAGCATCTGAATTATAGTAAATACTCAATGTTTGCCAAATTAAAGAGGATAATGGTTTGCTTAGCTGTTCTTTAAATCTTCTGGACCTCAGTTTACCTTTCCTGTAAAATTAAAATTATATTACCTACCACACCTAATGTTGCCTGAGGATGAGGTGAGACACTATATCTCCAGCATTTGGTGGCACGTTTGGTATATACCAAGCACCCAGTGACTGTTAATTCCTGTGAAAGAGGCTGTGAGCTAGTCATCAGAGTCTTCCACAGTGAACTGCGCTCCTCAGCCTTCCTGCTGTGGCCGCGTGCTTAATCTTTAGCTAAAAGAATCTGAGCAGAAGTGGTGTGTGCTTCCTCCATGCCAGGCCCATGAACCGTTTCAGGCATGTGTCTTCATACTTTTCCCCCAGCAGTAATGGCATGACCCTATCTTGGAATAGGGGCCATGATAAAAATGGCAGAGTCGCCATCAGCTTGTGTTCTCTAAAGACTCTTTCAAACAGGGACTGTCCTCCTTGGACTGTTACATAAGCAAGTGACAAACTTCTGTTTTAGTTGGAAAATAATATTTCAAGTCTTTTGCATCACAGTTTGCCTACTCCAATTCTTATTCTTTCTCATTTTAGCTTTACCACAACATATAAGCTTGATTTTACAATTGAGATGACTATAACCCTGGGAGGTTAAGTGGGTGCCCACGATGCCACCACCCAGGTATCTTCTGTATGTAGCTAATGTTCAGTTCTCTTTACCGAAACTGCCAGTGTCATGTTAGATGTTCATGTTTCAGGCTGTTCTTCAGTCTCTCCCATTCCCATCTCAGTCTCTGTCCCCATTCCCCACATGGAGCACAGAAACGTGAAGAATTTCTGAAGTGCTATTTTTCAGTTATTATAAAGACATTTGGGTGTGTGCGGATGCACAGCTTTAATTCCTGTCGGTCAGATTATTTAAAAGGGATAAGCTTGAAAGGGAACACTGAGAAAGAGTTTTGTTGTTTCTTAAAGGGCAACCTTCCTAGTGGTATTTTTTCCAGGAGTGATTCTTTGTCACCCAAAACCATGGGAGAAAGATAAATAATACCTCCCAGTGTGTTGACAGTAACTTCATAGATCAGAAAAGGCTGTGGATGTAGGTCAGACCAAAAATATATAGTGGTAAGTCCTGGCTATGATGCTAGACGGCAGTATTTGTCAACTGGGGAGCGTAGCCAGTCTAGCCACAGTAGTTACCAAGACCAAAAAGAGAAATGCAAACTGTGTGGTTATTGTGCTGTGGTTACGTTGTAGAGGAGTTCCTTAGAGGACCAAGAAGCCATAGACCTTATCCTGTGGAGCAAATATTTTCAAGCGTTTTTCACTCTACAGTAAAAAATACATTTTATATGTACACCCAAATACACACACATGAGCATGCACAAATACAGACATTTGTATAAAATTGAAACGTTTTTCCAAACAATGCTTATACTTACTATTTTAAAAATAGTAAGTATATTTTTTAAAAGTGTTCCTCTAATTTGGTTTCATGATCTACTAATGAATTGTGACCCACAGTCTGAAAAAGATGTTTCAAAAGAAGATGTCCAGAAACCTGGAGAGTAGCTACAGAGTGTATGGCAAAAGGGAAAAATAAGGAAATAATTCCAGGACAGACTGAGAGGTAGAAGTCAGAAGAAAACTATACAAACAGCAACAGCGGAAGATGGAAAGACTTTTTCACTGTAAAGAAAATGCTCATTCTAACAAGATGCTAGAGCCCCAGGGTCTGTAAATAGAATACATAAAACTAGAAGAAAAACCTAAGGGGTTTTTTTGTTTGTTTTTTGAAGGACAGAGACAAAGAAGCAAGCCTATGAATTCCTTAGAGTAATTAAGGTGTGGCTGGAAATCTTCATTACAAAGAAGTACTGATAATACACAATCAGTGTAGGGCGTACATGCACACACACATTCTGTGCATTATGTGACTTTGTACCCAAGTTGGTTGCTTTAAAAACTATGTACAGTTATTTGGGTTGTTACCAGCAGTGTTTTGTTGGTCCAAGCACAATAGTTAAAATACCTTAGAAATTTAAAGCAAATACAACTTGATCAGTAGACTTTATCAACCACAATTTAGTACCTGATTACTAAATTACAAAGAACCAGAACCAGAACCTACAAAATGAAAACTGACAGAAATTCTTCTGATTTGGGTAAGTCAACTGAATAGAATTCTGTAATTAAAACATTAAAAGAGCCTGTAGAGATGTGGCCCACCACCTCTTATTTTGTAGATTAGAAAACACTAATGCCCACCATAATTTAATGATGGCTGCTATTGACAGAGGCTTGACCACAAACCCTAATCTCTGGACTTCAGACTAGTGAACTTTCTACAACTAGCTGCCCAGCCTTTAAATAACTGGACCATAAACTGTGGCAAAATCCACAATTATCTCAACTTTCTTATGGCTCTTCATGTAATCATTAAAATGAGAAAAACCCTCTGGCTTCTGCAAGTGTAATCAGGAACTAAAGAAATGCTAAACTTTTGAAAAATGATTAAAATAAAAAGAAAAATTCCTGAATGAAGAGGCAGACTATAGCAAACTCTAAATATGCATTTTCTGTTCATAACTTTAAACTAGTGTGTCTCAAACTTTAATAAGAGCAAGAATTGCACAGTTGAAATGTTTAAATGTGGATTTCTGGGTCCCTACTTCACCAGAGTTTCTGTGAAGTAGTAGCTGGCCATCTGCCTTTTAAGCAGCACTAACAGTGACCTGAGTAGGGCAAGGACATTCCACACTGCTCCGCCCCTACCCTACTTCCGCCACACCTCAGTTTTGTGTAAGATGGTGTGTCAGAGTTGCAGTGGGGAGGGTCACTAGGTTAAGTATCAAAGCTCAGTAACAAAGAGTTAGGGGACTTTTCCATCAACCACACAGTCCAATCCCATGTTTCCTGGATTGATCACCATGTGGGGAAGCAGAAACTCCTTCTGCTCTTGTCTTCCGTACAACACAACTGCCAGGTGCATATGTCACATTACCATTTTCATTGTCATTAAGAGCTACACTGCATTTGGAATTTTTATCATGCTTTACGATGTTCGATGTTCGATGTTCAATGTTCATTAGTTAACTCTTAAAGCACACCAGTGAATGTCTTGGTACTATTTTCACTCTCCTTTTCCCTTCAGATCCCAAGAAGAGGTTTAAAGACAATATCTGCCTCTAGGACTGAATGTTCCAGAGATGAGCTAAAGCAAGAAATGTTATTCTAACACTACATAATTGGGGCCATTTGGTCTAGGAGTTCAACAGTCAGTCTTAACAAACACATCGGATCAACTGCTTGGTGACAGGAAGTTACAATTCCCCTTTCCCATCCCCACACAAAAATTGTAAAAACTCCCAAATCAATTCCTAAATAGCATGCCAGATTTAGCCTGTTTTTTCTCAAAGATTACGGAGCCAGTTTATGGGACAGCTGGTCCTGGAAGTCAGCGGGTGCTCTGTCATAACTCCAATGCAATAGCGATTGGCTGTTGTCAGGACCCTAGTGATGGGTCATTAGTCCAAGCTATGCTGGTAAATAATGTGCTTTTCTTAGCACTAAATAGATCTCATTACTCCCTTGTTAATCACTTTCACATTTGAGAATTTTCACACGTTACAGAGTCACATTTGTTTGCCAGGTATGAATAAAGAGCCCTTTATAAACTGCGCTGCTGTCTGCAAATTCTGAGATACAATAAAGCCTTTCTAGGGTGTTTTAAAAGATGAGACTTTCAAATTTGAATTGTGTGTTAATTAATACTGGATTTGAGCCCCCACCTATATATTCTGTAGCTGTTGCCTGCAGCTGCTATAAATAAGTCTAATTTACCATTTATTTTTAATGATACTAAATTTTAATATTTGCTGTCAGCATGGAATTCCCCTCTGGTGAATCTACTCTATTAGTATTATATTAAAAACAGATTTCTTCAGTTAACAAAAAATATAGGGCCTCTCCAGCTTTTTTAAAAAAAAAACACACACTCAAAAATTAGGATGAATTATTAATTTGTAACATCTGTCATTGGGTTATATTACATTGGGAAAATCCCAAGAGATGCAGGGCAAGCAGTCCTCTTGAAAATGACTTCATATCTGAACACTCTGGGGACACAAGACCAGGCACTGTGTCATCATGGCCTGTCCTTGATAAACTGCTAGATGGGGTCCATGAATTGTAAATGGAAACATTACTGGTGTCACACTTAGGAATAAAATGGTTAGTGCTCCCTTCTCAACAGGTATTAGTTTACATTGTATATTGTGATTGACAGAGGAATGAATCTGTCTGTCAATATCAATCTTGTAGGGTTTATTTATTTATTTATTTAGTCTCCTCCTGAGAACAGCTTTATAAAGCTTAGAGTCTACATGGGACTTGTTTACTATGCCTTAAATTCCTTTAAGTTCCGGAAAAGCCGTTTTGGTTTCAATTAGGGAGAGGTTATTTGCTTTGGATTTTAATCTGTGAAATCTGAAGAGATTTTTATATAATACATATCATTAGAATCCAAAGAACATGTCCTAAATGCCTTATTCACAAAAAGACGTGACTAGTCTTGGACTATAACCAATCATCAAGGTGATGCCTAATATGAGATTTTTAATACATTCCAACATGCCATTTTCCCCTAGATATTAAAATAAGTAAAGTGCTTCTTAAGTGCAGGTTCTTTTATTATTATTATTTATTTTTATTTTTAAAAAATTTATTTATTTTACATATTTGACCCCTTTTATCCCATCTACCTCCCCCCTCCCTATAAACAATTAGAATTGTTTTTTTTTTCCTAGTGTCATTTCATGACATAGAGTTTTCAAGTATGGAGCATTTCATAACCTAATTCAGAAGCCTGTCACCAAAAGCTGCAATATACCATTTCTCTACTCCATTTCCCAATTATGTATCACTGAATCCTTTATACTATGAAAACTATAAGAGATTGTGGTGTTAACTGCAGAAAATCAAATGCTTCTTGAGTAAGGCAGATTAATTTTATGAAATATACTAAAAAGATTAAAATATGTAAATCAAATGTCACTTTACATATGCAAATCCAATTTCCTTTTATACATTTCATAAGAGTTGCCTAAAGCTGTCTCAGCCCCTTAATTCAGTGTGAATTGGCCTAACATTTTTCACTATAGAAAAAAACCTCCTTGTCTCAGTAGACTGGTGATGTACCATCTTTTCCTTTCTATTCATTTACAGTGCTAATAATGACTAGATTATACAATCTCTTGACGAAATATATTTTTTGCTTTAAAATTTCTTACCACTTCCAAGCAGTCAATGATCTTGGTTAATTTGTCTTCAGGTAAATTCTTCAGCAAGGATACACTTCAAAATTAAAAAGAAACATTTATTTCATTATCTTCCCGAATTAAACTATAAATACCTATACATTTAGTTTAAAATCTTTACGTTCATTTAAAAAACGCACTTTCATTTTTCCAAAGTAAACCTCCAAATGTATTACACATAAATAACTGAATTTCAAATACATTAAAATTATGTAAACACATATAATCTCAGACATTTATCATAGTCAAATAAAAATAAGATAGCATAAAGAGAAAAATCAAATTTTGTCTATTTAGGGGTAAAAAAAACATTACATTTCTTGTTCATTTTCAAAGTGAATCACTTCTAGGAATGTGTTTCTCTCCACATCTCAATATTTCTTTTATTAGCATGGGTGAAGAGCTCTGCTTCCAGAAGGGGGATAAGATTCTCACCTAACTCCTTATAATTAAGTAAAGACTGAATCCAGGGGGAAATATAGGAATTAGCATGGAAATGATCTTTGATTATTAGTTATACTATGCTGTCTTTTAAAAGTAATGACAGCCAGAGGCATGTAATAGAAATATCTTTACAAATAATAATACGGAGAAAATGAAATAGAATATTAAAAATTATTTTTTAAAAAAATCAGAAATTCCACTCAGTATGATTAACCAATTAATATGATTAAATTGTTCTATTAAAGAAATTTCTCCTCGACAATACCCACTTTTACTCAGGTCTGTTAATAAGATTTCTATAAGATAAATATGTCTTTCTTACCATCTAAAATTTAACACCTCTAAGGAAAAAAATGATGCTATTCCAAATATTCATGAAATGGAAAGACATGGGATAGCACATGAGAACTCCAACTACACTGCTAACTTTCTGCTTCTTGGATTGAACAGTAACTTGATGTGCTCATCTTGTTATTATGTTTTATAAATTACACTATGTACTATGTGTCATTTATAGACATCATATACTTCATAGTAAAAAGATATAAGTGGAAAAAGAAAGAGCTTACTGTGTATTATGAAACAAATAGAAATGTATTTCTCTGATATGTCTCCCCATTAATGAAAAAGTAAAAGAGTAACCAGAATTCATCATTGATTAACACATGCCTGTCATGAAAGTTCTACTTCTAGTCCACACTGGGATCTATGATGTCAGTGAAAATTCTCCCCTGTAAACTAATACCTTTGGGGATTGGTGAGGAAATTGATGTGAGGAAAAATCTTTTGTCTGTCTCCCCTCCATGAAGGCAGAGAGCAGGTTTATCATGTTCACCACTGAATCCACAATGTTTAGGGCTTGGCAAGAAGTAATTGTTGACTGAATGCATGAATGAGATAACAAAAGCAAGAAGAAAAGAAGGAAGAAATATGTACTAGTAAATTCTCTGAGCTCCTGCCACTAAGAGAACGTACTAGACTCCAACGGAATGAACTGCTACACCTAGAGTTTCAGGTTTTATCTGACATTCAAATGCAACCCATGGGCACTGGTTTATTTATTTATCCTTTTTTTGCCCTTGCATAAGTGCAGTTCATTAGCTTTAAATGCTGACTTGTGTTGCTCAGTTGTTGGATTTTGAGATCCCCTATATTCACGTAGACCCTAAATTGCTAAAGCATTGGTTGGTATAAAGGTAAGGCACCTGCTTATCATTACTGCAGCTCTACCAGGAGTCATTGTTGACTCTGGGAGAGTAAATCAGAAAGATTCTCTATGAGAAACCTCAACACCTGCAATGTTCCACTGATCAACAATGCGTTCATTCAACATTTATTGTGTCCTCACTATATTCAAGGCCCTGTACAGCCCTAAAATCATTGGTTCTGCAGGCTAATTATGCAAGATAAAATTACTATACTTAAAAAGAACTTAGAATTTAATTTTGGAAACTGTGAGATTTTTTATTATTACTACTTGTCATAGGTAACACCTCATTACAGTATGTATTACAGTTTCAGAGACTGTCAAAACTCCCACAAAAGACACAGAGATAGTTTAAATATGAAACATACTTTCTAAGAAACATTTTTAATGTATAACTGACTTTTCCACTTATGTAGGTATTTGTTTCTCTATAATTTGATGTATCTAAATAGAGGTATAAAGCAGTTCACAACCAAGCGTGTTCCAAGGTTCCATGCCATCATGGCAAGCATAGTAACATTTTTGGCATGTTCATTTCCTATAAATATAATAACCTGGAAGACGGTGTAGCTAGGCAATGGTGTGGCTATTCTTTACCCAAGAAAAAGAACGTCTCAGGTAAAGCAAGTAAGGATAATAAAATAAATGAATGTTAATATTATTCTAAGTAAAGCATTATTAGAAAGATTATCTTTTGCTACCTTCTTCCAAAATATAGGGTATTTTTCAAAGTCAACTGAGCAACTCATGTGAATATTTTAGGATTTTTAGCACATTTTTCTACATTACATTCAACGACTCCATCAATATAATGCAAAATTAGCAAAAGAAATCAGTGTACAAGGCTAATGGGAATTAAATATAATTTTTTATATATAGTGGCATTTACTGCAAAGAAATACTTCTAGGTTTAATCGTGCAGAAAATTTCTAAGAGAAGCTATGATGAAATAATCTGATAAAACCAACATATCCACAATATGGCAACATCATCTTCTCTTTTATACAATGTATTATTCTTACCTTCTGAGAAAGTTTCTGTACTGTTCATCTCTAGCTTGAGCTGTCCTTCTCATTATATTCTGGAATACCTCTCGATCTAGTGCCCAAGTTTTAGCACTGGTAATAGCTTTAGGAAAAAAATCAAGAAAATAATAAAATATTATTTAGCTCTATATTAAGAAAACATAGAAAAATGTTAATCAATAAATTTTTATGTTCTCAAAAATAGTAGTTCTTGGAAAAATGCATTATTAAAAATGCAAATAAAAAGCAGCAGTGATATAAATAGTAGATAATTTTATAAAATCATTTTTGGCTTTGATATGAACCATGGTTTGGAATTGAGTAGCAAAAGATTTCCTTTCTAATTATGTTTTCCTTAGGATGATATTAAAGTTAGTTTGCAATTCCCAATTATGCAGGATATGTTTCAGACTTGTGCTGTGACACAAGAGAAAGCCAGTCAGCCTGTTGTTAATCTAGAGAATGAAGAATTTATAAGCAGATAATTGAAAGTTAAAGATCTCTGGGTGTATGAGTATGTTTTTGTGTCTTTTTATGTTTTTTAGACTGTTGGTAAAGAGAGCCAATACAGTTTAAGGATCTCTGCGTGAATCAGTCATCGTGACATTCTTCTTAAAAATACAGATACCCGGGGCCCATTGCCAGAGATTCTGATTCAGGTTTAGTGTGAGACCCTGAATCTGCATTTCTATCAAATACTGCAGCAGTGCTGAGACCTGTCACCCAGTCCCAAACCCTGAGAAACACCACATCTAAGTAACTCAGAAGAAAACTCAAGATTGAATAAAGTCAAAACTTAAGAAGAAACTTTTAAACTAATCTCAAAAGTCATTCATGAAAACTCTCATTAATCAATTACCTCATACCCCTTTTGACATTTATACACTTTCATTGGTTTAATTAATTTTTTTGGTTTATAACATGGCCAGAATCTCATAGAGAATGGAAAGCAAACATTCTGGATGAGCAAGTGGTAGACATCTACACAGTAAAAAAGTGAAATAGCAATTAAAGCAAATATTGAAATCATTTAGTTTAAAGCCATGTTCATACTTTATATACAGGTATCCAATGAAAAAGTTCTTTAAGACTTGACTTACTTTGGCAAGTGCTTCAATATAAATCCTTTTATAAGCATAGCATTTCTATTAATAAGAGTATATGGGTCACAATGGGAGACAAAATAGACTGAATCAGGATGCAATAGTGACTCTACTAGATTATCTTTAACATCGTATAACAATTTAAAAATACAGCATTTCATCTCCTGTTACCTTTCACAGAGGCGGTCCTTGTACAGTTGTATAAAATGGCTAGTTCCCCAAACGTGGTCCACATAGGGATGGATGATAGCAATTTCTCCCCTTGGAATACCTCTAATCGGCCCTCTATCAAGTAGAATTAAAAATAATAATAATCAAAATCTTCCTGAATTCCATAAATTAAAAAAAAAATCAGAAATTACACAAAGCATACAGTTAAGGTATCTTATGATTCTCATTATAATAAAGTGTTTTAGAATGCAGACTAAAACCAGTTCTGCCACTTTTAGCTGGTTTGTCTTGAGAGAGTTACCCTCTCTGCTTGAGGTTCCTTGTCAATAATGGGGATAATAATAATATTTACTTCCCGTGTTTGTTGTGCAATATAAAGAAATTAATATTAGTAGGGAACTTAAAACAATGGCTCGCACATAGTAAATGCCATTAAGTGTTAGCTATTGTTAATATTATCACTGTTACAAAATTCTTCCTCTGAGCAGTGGATGGCAAGTGTTTTATTTAAAATTCATTCTACCCCATAAAAAATGTAGCACATAAAACGATTTCTCTTGTATAAGAAACACAATAATTACTGCATGTCTTGAAAACACAACAAAGCTGTTCACACTGATAGAAGGACGAACTTGTCATAACTAAGAAGTGCCCTGGCCCTGCAGTCAGACTGTCTGGTTCTGACTAGTCAAGGCTGTGTGCCTTGGGTAAGTTACTTTACTATACCACAGTAGTTGCCTAACCCCTTGTTCACTGAAATGAGCTAATAAGTGGAAGTCACTGAGAAGAGTGCTTGAGAAAGGCAGTATCAAGGGAATCAGAAGACAAAGCACAAACTGCAAAAGACAATCTGATACATGACTGTTGTATAAAATATATAAAGAACTCTTAAAACTCTTAAAATGAACAACCTAGCTGAAAAATGGACCAAAAACCTTAACAGACACTCACCAAAGAAGATATACAGGTGGCAAATAAGCATATGAAAAGACACTCCACATCATATGTTATCAGGGAAATGTAAATTTAAAAAGGTACCACTACACACCTATTAGAATAACCAAAATCCAGAAAACTGACATCATCAAATGCTGACAAGGATGTGGAGCAAAAGGAACACTCATATATTTTTGGTGAGAATGCTATCTGGTACAGCCCTTTTGGAAGAGAGTTTGGTGGTTTCTTATAAAACTAAACATACTCTTACCACACAATCCAGCAATCACACTACTTGATATTTACTCATAAGAACTTATGTCCACACAAAAACCTACACACGGATTTTTTATGGCAGCTTAACCATAATAGCCAAAATTTGGAAGCAACCAAAATGTCCTCTATTAGGTGACTAGATAAATAAACAGTGGTACATCCAGACAATGGAATATTATTCAGTGCTAAAAATAAATGAGCTATCAAACCATGAAAAGACATGGAGGAATCTTAAATGCATGTTACTAAGTGAAAGAAGCCAATCTGAAAAGGCTACATACTGTATGATTCCAACTGTATGACGTTGTGGAAAATGGAAAACTATGGTGAAAAAAAGATGAATGCTTGTCAGGGGTAGAATGAAAGGAGATGAATAAGCAGAGTACAGAGGATTTTTAGGACAATGAAAATGCTCTGTATGATATTATAAAGAACAATGCATGTCATTATACATTTGTCTAAACCCATAGAATGAAGAATACCAAGAATGAACCGTAAGATAAACTGTGAACTATGGGAGGTTAGGATGCATCAATATATGTCCATCATTGGTTTTAATTAATTAAAACAATTTTTAAAAATGTACCACTCTGGTGAGTAATGCTGATAATAGGAGATGCTATAGATGTGTGGGGGGTAGGGGATATATGGAGAATTTCTACATTTCCCTCTCTCTCTTTTTTGTTTTTTTTTGTTTGTTTGTTTGTTTTTTTGGTAAAACTAAAACTATTTAAAAAAAAAACAGTCTTAAAAAAAAGAATGCTTGGCAGTAATCTTTTTTAGGCAAAGGTGGGGGAAGAAGAGGCAGCACTTTGGACAACCTCCTCACAATTTTCCTCCCTGGAAATTCTATTCTCCTTTCCCATTGAACGAATGCAGATAAAACCTTACCTAACCAAAATCATATGCAAAAAAGACCTATATTCTCAGAGGAAGACAAATGGTGGAGTTATGCTCTTTCTCTTGCAGAAATTCCTTCTCTAACTCACCGCTAAGTATCTCTAGATTGTCTCGATCCATCTGTCCTATCGACAAATCTGAGGCGAGCACCTAGGTTTTACCAGGAATTGGTCTAGGTACCAGAGAGACAGAGCGGACAAAACAGAAAAGATATTGATTCTGATAGAACTTACAGTCTAGTAATAAATAAAGTCTGTTTTAGCTCCAAATCCTACAAATTAGATATGAAAAAAATTAATAACTTCTCATTACAACTAAATTCTTTTCCATCCAAACCACTTAATGGTACCGTCAAGTTGGTTTCATGGATCTTAATGCATTTCAAGTTTTTTT
>NW_011888837.1:8369481-8379204 GCF_000151845.1 Pteropus vampyrus
TTTGCCCATCTAACTATTATAATCTTTTCAGCATATAAGCATATTCAAGTGATCATATATAAAGGAAATCATTTGAGTGGTTCTAAATACACCAATTTTTATTTTAAGGCATTCCATTTGATTTGTCTGTTAGCTAAATGTACCTAAATTATCTTTTTAAATCATTGGTATCTAACCAAAATATTTTACAGGACCAGAAATATAATTGTTTTCATTTTTCTGGTACAATCACCTAAAAATGTCAACACAAGCAACAGTTTTAATGGAAACAACTTTTCGTAGTTGTTGAGCGAGTGGATTCTTGAGTCTGATTGCCTAAGTTTGCATCCCACCTCTAGGACCTGTGCGGCCTTGGCTAACCTCTCTGTGACATAGTCTATATTAGCAACATGGAAATAATAGCATTTGCCTAATAAAGTTGATGAGAAGATGAAATGAGATCTCTCTATTAAGTGCTCAGGAGATGCTTGACAAATAGAAAGCATTCAGTAAATATTATCATCATGATTAGATCACTATTACTATTTCATGAGCTCAGTCTGTTACATTTTTTACAAACAAAACAAACTGTTTTGCATTTTTATATAGGTTTGCAAAAATCATAAGACTATAGGCAAAATATTTATTATACGGTAACTGGAAAAATCTGTGAAACCCACCTGCCAGCACGAAGATGTGGTTTCCTGGTTCTCCTTGTTTAATAATGTAACTCCCTTGCTGGTAGTTTCTTCCATACATGCATTCTACCATGTCTTTAATCTGCTGAGGATCCAGTCTCTTCAAAAACTGATTTTTATTAAGAGCATCTGTAATGAGCTTCTTTTCACTGGTATAATAGAAAAGAGATGTTAGCTACAGTGAATAAAAATCATGTTTTGCTATTTAGATTCACTTCATTTGGAATCTTGATATAACTACCTACATACTTACAATTTTTCTAGCAGGATGATTTTTCTTCTAGCCTCACCGACACTTGACCCTTATAACTACTATACATTACACGTAAAATCTTTGAAAATACTTTTGAATATTTTTCTGGCAATCATTATTACATCAAGTTTATTAACATTCCTAATTGCCATCATCACAAATGTAGCATCTTTCAAGATCCCTAGATGCACTACCAATGGACACATAACTTTTAGATGGAAAGCAAATCTGGTTGGTAAGTAGAAGGTGAGTTTAAGGGATTATAACACAGTTCATTCACTGATGTATGTAGGTATGCATAGTGTTTATAGTACTAGTTATTTTACGTCTTATTTAATCCTTACCACTAACCTATGAGATAATTATTATTCCTAGCTTATGGATAAGTAGACTAAAAGGTAAGAAAAAATTCATTCCCCCTAGGATTTAAATCTAAGTCTGTGAGTCTGAAGTCTGAGCTGCTTCCATTCCATCCATTGCCTGTTCTGAGCTGGAGAAGTCAGCTTCCTTGGGACTCGTTTAATTTGATAAAGGGTTATGGTGGTGGATTTGCCTAGGTTTTGACTCTTGGCATGTCTAGACTAGACAACCTACACTTTCAAGCGCATAGCCTATTCATTTCCCAAATCCAAAGCCCACTTGTTATAATCCTAGAATACTCTACTTTCTTTTAGAAAAGAAGTAGTTCTAAATAATTACTCAATCTTCATTAACATAAATTTCAAATATTTAATTAACATACTTTATATGTAGATATCAGAGAATTAATAAACTGGGAAAATGTCTCCTTGTGGGCTAAGTCAGAATTTTCGTACACTATGTTTGCTCTCACTCAAACTCAGTGTGATTTTAAGTAGGTTTTTTTTCTGTAGTTTTCACTCAAACTCTCCCACCACTAGCTTCACTGTTTGAAAACTTGTGATATTTTCTACACAGAAAATTCTCAAACACAAGATGAAATTTCATTGAATTAGATGTTTTCTTCATGACCACATGAATCAGATCATTAGGCTACCTGAAGGAAACATAATGAAGTCTTGTACGAATTCATTCTTCCCCAGTGACTCCATCACCCTCAGAGCCATCTGTACTCTTTGAGTACCTTAAGAGCTTCCTTCCTGCTTCATCTCACTTATCACCAGATCTTATCAATTCTCTTTACAAAATATCACTGTTATCCTTTTTAGTTTCTATTTTCAAGGATATCACCACAGTCCAAGAAAAAAAAACTCTTAGGTCTGGACACCCTTATCAGGTTCTTTTTTGGTATTTTAGTTCCTAGCCTCGTTCCCCTATAGTCCATCCTATATCATATTAATCTTGCTAGAAAACTGACTTCACCCTGATCTAATTCTTCCTTTATCCACCAAAACCAACAATTCATTCAACTGATATATATATTGAGAAAGTACTTTTGCTAGATGTTCTGAGTGCAAGTAGTAGAACTGTGAATACCAAAAAAGCCCCAGCTTTCATGGGCCTTTAATGCCAGTGTACCATTCCAGCAAGTGTTTCCTCAATGTTCACATATCCCAACTTCCCAAAATAAGTTCCAAGAAGCACTATTCCTATAAAGGCACAAGTGTGCTGAGTTTAAGCAATTTTGCAAATTCTCAATGTATACTTTAAAGATTCGAAGAAATCTTGCAGTAAACAAATCTGTTTAAACCAGTGGTTCCCAAACCTCAATGTCTTTTTTATTTATTTCTTTTTGGCTTAACTTCTGTTAACATTCCATGGAAATACAGTTGGTCCTTGAATAAAAAGAGTTTGAACTACGTGGGTCCCCTTATATGCAGATTTTTTTTTCAGTCATTACTGTAAGTGTATTTTCTCTTCCTTATGATTTTCTTAATCACATTTTCTTTTCTCTAGCTTACTTTACAGTAAGAATACAGTATGTAATACGTATATAATATGTGTATTGACTATTTCTGTTATCAGTAAGGCTTCTGGTCAACAGTAGACTATTAGTAATTTGGAGGGAGTCAAACATTATATGCTGATTTTTGACTGCATGGGGGGTCAGTGCCCCTAACCCTGTGTTGTTCCAGGGTCAACTGTACTGTGAAACCATTTTGCCAATAGAAGAAAATTAATATCCCACAATCTAGTACTTCTCATTTCCCATCATATGGCTCCACTCTATCCATCTAGTACTTACTCCTTAAAATAAATCTTTTGTTATAGACAGACTGGTTTTCTTATTGTCTCCTATGCCTGCCAGCTTTTACCTTCAGGCTTGCCACATGCTTTCTCCTATAACTTAACTGAGTTTCTTCTCCCTTCAATCAAACCAAGCCTTACACATCTACCAAGAAACCCCTTATGATCTAGTTAATCCAGCTTGGATACTGTAGCTTGCACGATCTTTTTATTCTACTCTAAACTCCTAGAGTACTTGTATTCATGTCCATTCAATTTAACAAATTTATCAAGCATTCACTTAGGATATAAAAATTAATTAAGCATGGCCCGTGGCCTCGAAAAGTTCTCATATCCTTTTAACTTAGTTTAGTGCTAACTATATTGTCATGTTCTACTATTAGAAAAGAGTTATCTTTATGAGTTTTTCTCCAAACTAGATTATAAATTCTTGAAGGAGTGGGTTTTATCTTGAATTTCCTATTAAGAAGCAACACACAGAGGTGATTAAGAGTATGAACAACTCTTCCTACAACTATGATAGACAAGCCATTATAAGCACAACTCTTCCTGCTTACACAAAACAATCTCAAAAGCTAATTATATATATAATGTATGTGCATGTGTTTGGAAGAATTGGAGACCTATCAGCATAGCAACAACTTGATGAGCCATGATCAACAAAAAAACATGAGCTTGCGATTCACCTCTGCATTTCCCTTCAAGGCATTTACTGATTTCTAGGCAGCACTGAAAAGACTTTTAGAAGTCTCAAAGAGTTGGGAAGATAAAAGTTAGTGTTCAAAATACACTACAGAGGCATCCTGGTAAACACTCATGATTTCAGATGTGACATCAAAAGGGCCGCAACCTAGAGGAGCAAAGACTAATCAAAAACAAGCTAACTTTCAAAAAGACTGA
Organism: Pteropus vampyrus; assembly: GCF_000151845.1. NCBI lineage: Eukaryota > Metazoa > Chordata > Mammalia > Chiroptera > Pteropodidae > Pteropus > Pteropus vampyrus. The sequence goes on from NW_011888837.1 coordinate 8,373,478, forward strand.
AAACCAACTGTGAAACAACAAATTCCTATTTTAGGTAAAATAATGTGCCTCTAGCTTAACTGTCTGCCAGAAGCAAAGGCAAATTTTTCTGTAGGATGGTCATAAAATATAGGACTCAAATTTTCTCTACAGTTTTTCTATAAGGAGTATTTGGCATGACATCAAAAATTACCAGAAGAAAATATCAAATAGCTGAACATCAAGAGAAAAAAAGACAAAAGAAACAGACTCTTGGTAGATGAAAATAATGTAGGTATCTGTCACAGACTTTTATGTAACTGCAATTACTATGTTTAAGAAAATCAAGGACAAAATGGAGAAGGTCAGCAGAGAATACAAATCTTTTTTAAAAATCAAATAGAGATTCCAGAATTGAAATATACAACATCCAAAGACTGGAGCACAATAGATGGGCTTAGAATTTTGATAGGACAGCTAAAGAAGATTAGAAACTGAATCTAGACTATATCTAGGTGGAAGATTGGAGAGAATCTGGATGAAAAATAGAGCAACAATGACAACAGCAAAACAAAACCTAAGAGCCATACACAATAGAGAAATTGTACATATGTGTAATCTGGTCACTGAAGAAAGGGAAAGGATTGGCCTGAAACAATATATGAAAGTGTCATATTCAAGAATTTTCTTAAATCAATAAAAATACATCAACTCACAGACAAGTTGTACGACGATCTCCAAACAAAATATATAAGAAGAAAGCCATTCCTAGTCACATTATAGTCAAATTACTAAAAAAACGAATACAAAGAGAAAAATCTATTAAGTAGCTGGAAGAAAGAAACGTATTTCCTTCAAATGACCAAAAACAGAACTGGCTTACTCTTCAACAAAAATAATGGAAACCAGAGATAGTAGAATATCTTCAAAGTGCTTCAAAGTGACTATTTAATATCTTTACACAGTGAATATATCCTTCAAAAATGAAAGCCAAATGAATACATTTTTTAAATGTTATTCCATTGGCAACAAACTTACCAGAAAGAAAATTATCTCAGATGGATCTAGCAGATGTTAGAAGAAAGAGCAACGAATAAAGTAAACATGTGGGCGACTAAAGAATGCTTATCTTTATAAAAGAGTAATAATATCTTGTAGAGTTTAAATATATGATTAAAAATGTATAAAAATAATAGCTAAAATTGCAGGAGGTGGGGTGATGGTTCTGAAATGAAGTTAACATAATAAATTAAGAGTGCATGCTATAATATAAATTAACCCCTACAAGATTAGTCAAAGAATGTTTAACTACAAAGCTAACAGAAGAGAAAATGAAATGACAATAAATCAATAATTAATCTAAGAAAATGGCAAGAAAGTAGAGAAAAAGAAATCAAAAGAGTGGAACAAATAGTAAGATGTTAGAAACCCAAATACTTTGTATTTACATTAAAGATAAATATGCTAAATATCCCAAATAAAAGATCAGATTGTCAGACAAATAAAAATAAATACATGAATAATTAATAAGGAAATGACAAATGCGTGTTGCTTATAAGAGGTATGCCTTAAAGATCATGATATAGAAAGGCTCAAAGTAGAAAAGTAGGAAAAGATATACTTGTAAACACCAATTATAAAGAAAAATTTCCTTTTATTTAAATAGACTTGAATGAAAAACACATTTGTAGAAATAAAGAGGAATATTTATATTGATATCATCAGGAAGATATTAATATTCTAAATGTCTATGCACCTAATTAGGTAGCATCAAATTGACCAAAAAGTGACAAAAATTAAAAGAGAAATAGATGAATTCACAATCATTTTGGGAGATTACAATACATCTCTCTAAGTAACTAATAGAATAAGCTAACAAAAATTAGTTAAAAAATAGACGATCTAAATTTTAAACTAATCTAAAATTTAACTAACCCAAAAATTAGTTAAAAAATAGATCTAAATAGATCTTGATTATCAAACTTTTCTTAATCTCTTGACCTAATTGATATTTTAAAAGATTGCATTCAGAAAATTCAGAATACACATTATTTTCAAGTGTACATGGAACCTTCATGAAAATTGACCATATGGTGGACCATAAAGCAATTCTCAACAGATTTCACAGTACTGAAAAATATAGAATATATTCTCTGAATACGTAGTATTAAACTAGAAATTAATAACCAAAATAACCAGAAAATCTTCAAATGTTTGAGAATTGAGCCATACATTTCTAAATATCCCATTGATCAAAGATTAGTTCATTAAGGCAGTGAGATAATATTTTGAAATAAATGACAAAAATAGGACATATCAAAACTTCTCGGATGTAGTTAAATCAATGCTAAAAGGGAAACTGAGAGTATTAAATAGACACAAAGAAAGATTAAAAACAAATGACATAATATCGAGCTCAAAAAGCTAGACAAAGGAAAGCAATTGAGCTCAAAAAAAAAAGGGGAGAAGTAACAAAATGAAAGTAGAAAATAACACAGAAGAAAAAAAGTGTAATGAAGAGAATCAACAGAGCCCAAAATAGTTTATTTGAAAAGACTGATAGAACTGATAAATTCAGAGCATGAAAGGGAGGGAGGAAGAAAGGTCAAGAGAGAGAATAATTACCAATTTGGGAAATAAAAAAAGAGACAAAATTAGACATTACAGATATAAAAAAAATGAGTGGATAGTATACAAATATTTTGAAAATTTAGATTAAATGAAAATTCCTAGAAAAATATAGCATCAAAATCTGATATAAGAAGACATAGAACATCTGCTTAGTAATAAATTAAATAAAAACTATCACATAAAGAAAATTCTAGATCCAGGTGACATTACTATTAAGTTTTCCAGACACTAAAGAAAAACCGTTATTAACCTTATGTAATCTTAGCCAGAAAACAGAAAAGGAGAAATTTTTTCCCAATTTAGTTTATAGTGTCAGAATAGCCTGATAATAAAAATCTATATTACAAGAAAAAAAAATCAAAGGCTAATCTTCCTAATGAAGATATGTGCAAGACTCAATAACAAAACATACAAACGAGTATGTAAAAGTATTCTAAATCAGACTGAAAAATAATTAATGTAATTACTACATGAAAAAGATAAGAGAAAAAATATCGCAAAATCTTATTAGATGAAGAGAAAAATTTAATAAAATTAAACAACTATATATAAATTTTAAATTAAAAAAAAAACTCAGCAAATTAGAAATAGATGTAAATGTCCTCAATCTGTTAAAAGATACATACAAAACAAAACTAGAAAGTACGATACCACATGTGAAATACTGAAAGTTCTCCTCCAGATATCAGAAATGGGAGACTGCAATTCAACCCAAAATCAGCTGTCTGAGCAAATTTAGTTAGGTGAGGAAAAAAAGAAATGAACAAACTAAAAAAATTAAAGATATAAACATAGGAAAAGAAGAAATAAAACTGCTATTCTTTTTAAAAGACACGGTTGTATAAGTGAAAAATCCAAGAGAATGTATAAGTAAAACTATCAAAATTAATCAATGATTTCAATAATCTCACTGGATGCAAGGTCAGTAAGCAAGTTCAATTGTGTTTCTATATCCCAGCATCAAACAGTTAAAAATAAAATGTTAGAGATAACACCATTTTAAAAAGATCAAAAACATCAACTATATAAGATTATATCTAATAAAAATGTATAAAATTTCTACACAGAAAAGTATAAACTATTAAGAGAAATGAAAAAAAAATCTAAATAAATGAAGGCATGTACCACAGCCATGGATGAGAAGACTAAATTTTTTTAATGTCAGTCTACTCAAATTAATCAGTTTCAATGAAATCCCAATCAACATTTAAAAAAAATTAATAATGAAAATTGACAAACTGATTCTAAAAATCTTACAGACATAAGAGTGCCCAAGAATAATCATCACAATGTTGAAGAATATTAACAACATTGGAAGACTTAAAGTAGCAGATATCAAGAATTATTATTAATCAAAATAAGAAAATATACTCTTGGCACAAGGATGGACAAAAAGACCTTGGGAACTGAATGGATAGTTTAGAAATCCACCTGGACATACATAAATATGAGGAAAAAGCAGACATCAGTAGAAAATACATACTTTAAAAAGTGCTCACCATTGTTAATTACCAAGGAAAAGCAAACCAAAACCACAATGAGATACCACAACATACCACCAGCATGGCAAAAATGAGAAAGACTGACAATGCCAATTGTGAAGATGTAGAGTAACTTAATACTCACACATTGCTGGTGAAAGTATACATTTGTTCAACCATTTTTGAAAACTATTTGGCAGTTTATATTAAATGTGAATTTAGGTAAAATGTACTTATCCAGCAACTCTACTCCTAGCTATATGCCCATCATAAATCATAATAATATACCAAAAGACATGTGCAAAAATGTTCATGGAAGCTTTATTCAAAATTGCTAAACACCAGAATCGACCAAATGCCCATAAATAGTAAACTGATAAACTGTGGTACAGTCATACAACACTACACAACAATGATAATTAATGAACCACTGCTATGTACAATAACATAACATAAGTGAATCTCACTATATACACAAAGGAAGCCAGACTCTATAGAGTACATACTCTATAATTCCATTAAAATAAAGTTCAAAAATAGGCAAAAAGTAACCTATGTTGATACTAGTGCAGATAGTGGCTACCTTTAAGTTTGGGGTTGGAAGGGGGCAGGAAAAGCTTCTGAGATATTGGTAACCCTCTATTTCATGATCTGTTTGGTGGTTACATGGGTGTGCTTACTCTATGATTTGTGTACTTCACTAAAAATTTTATTTAAAAAATGAAATATATGTATGGCTTTGGAGTCAGAAAATCCTAAGTTAAAATCCCAGCTCTGCCATACTTCTAGCTGTGTGACCTTGGTCAAGTCACTTAGCCTCTCTGAATCTCAGATTTCTCCTCTATGAATAGAACACGGTAATCTTACCTACTTCATAAGGCTATCATGCACATTAACTAAGATAAGGTTAATGTGTAAATACTGAATAAATGGCAGTAACAGTAGTAGTTGATGGTGATAGTACTGATATTTTTTGTGAAGAAGAGCGGGATGAGAAAAGTTCTAGAAACCATGAGGAAACAAAGCACTATGAATCAAGGCCCTCTGCTCAGTTCAAAGTTCCTCCAATAGGGCTGAATCTCATATTTATGCCCATTAGTAGCAGCATCAGTAATACTTTTGTAATGCTTTTAAACCCTCAATTTACATTATCAACATTCTTTGAAGCAATAAATTCTTTTCCTCTAAATTGCTTCAGGAAGTTGAATTTGTCAAAGTCCATTGTCAGTTCTTGCTTTGCTGGGCCCTCAATCTTCCTTCTCTGGTCCTAAGTATTTAGAGGTCTGTGCTCTCACTGTTAGTTTTTGTTGGGTCACAGCATGTGTCTTTCTACCTTCTTTGCATAAGGCTTAGTGCAAAGCAGGAGCCAGCACCTCCTATCTATCAGGGATTTACTGTGAGCACAGAGGCCAAGGCAACTTTACTCATGTGGCATTTCACAGCTTAATTATATATACCCATAGAAATCATATTGTAGAGTATTTTTGTAAAGGACACAAGATCTGGAGCTGAAACGCCAGGGTTTGATTCCTAATTCTGCCACTTAGAAACTGCGGAACCCTGGGCAAGTCACTTAATCTTGAGTTTTCTCAGCTGTAAAATGACAAACACAGTCTACAGGCCATAGAATTTCTATAAGAATTAGATTAGTTAACAA
>NW_011888837.1:8380336-8396431 GCF_000151845.1 Pteropus vampyrus
TCGCTACACATTATAATCGTCAAGGGAGTTTTTATAAATCTCGATGCCCAGGGCCCTCACCTGAAACCAGTTTAATCAGACTCCCTGGGGGCTGGATCAGAACATCAGTATTTTTTAATACTCGCCAGGTGACTACAGTGTGCACTTAAGGTTAAGAATTACATCCGTAAACAAGAAATGCAAGGGACTCTTAAATCGTCCTTTCCTTCTGTATCCCCGCATCACTGCGAGCATGCCTCTATTGAAGACTCATCAAGCAATCAATCAATTACTATTAAATAATTAATACTAATTGATTAATTGAAAATAATTTATGTTTCTTCGTCACAAGACTTTGCCATGTATTATTCTACTTTGCAAGATAACTAATAAACACAGAAAAAAGAAAGTTATTACTCTCTTCTCCCTCTTCCCAGCATCCTAGATGGAACCTGAAACATAGCCTGGCACTTAGCAGCATGCTTTCCAGTCAGCCCCAGGACTCTGGACTTTTATATTATTTGTGATAAAATATACATAACATAAACTGTATCATTTTAACCATTTTTAAGTGCACAGTTCAGTGGCATTAAGTATATTCCCATTATTTTGCAACTATTGCCACCATCTATCTCCAAACTTTTTTCATCTCCCCGAACTAAACTCTGTACTTTCAACCTACTTTATGTCTCTATAAATTTGACTGCTCTAGGTACCTCGTGTAAGTGGAAAAATACAATATTTGTCTTTTCGAGTCTGACTTATTTCACTTAGCATGTCTTCAACGTTCCTTCATGTTGTAACATAAAAAAGGAAGGAATTTCCTTCCTTTTAGAGGCTGCATAATATCGCATTGCATGTGTATATTGCATTGTGTTCATCCATTCATCCATAGATGGACTTTTGGGTTGTTTCCACCTCTTGGCTATTGTAAATAATGCTTCTATAAACATGCGCGTTTAAGACTGTAGTCTTTTATGTACGGCTTTACATATATAGCATGGTCAAGATTCTTAGCCAAGAATCTCACACATGAGAAGCAAAAGGGTGTCGCATACAGAATTCTAAGATGGCCCATTATTATCTCTATCCTTCTGGTGTCATGCTCTTGTATCATCCCCTCCCCGTGAGTGGGGATGGAACCTGTGACTTGCTCCTCATCAATAGATTATGGCAATGGTGACGGGAACATCTCCCAGTGTATGTTATGTATGACTTCATCTTAGCCAACTATAAAGAGATTCTCCAGCTGGCCTTGAAGAAGTAAGCTGCCATATTGTGAGAAGCCCTGTAAGAGGAACATACAGTAGAGAACTCTCAGTAGCCTTTAGGAACTGAAAGTAGCCCCCAGCTGACAGTCAGCAAGAAACTGGGAAACAATCCTACAACCACAAGCAATTGACTACTGCTAACAATCACATTAGTTTAGAGCATCTCTTCTACTAGAAACTCTAGAAAGGAACATAGCCAGTTAACACCTTGACTGCAGCCTTGTGAAACCTTGAGCAGATGACCTAAATAGCCATGCCTATGCTCTGGATCCACAGAAATTCTGAGATAATAAAGATGTATTGTTTTAAGATGCTAAGTTTGTGATAACTTATTATGCAGCAATAGAAAACTAATACACCTGAGTTTCTCTGTGTTTCTATTTCTAAGAAATTTCAAGTAGTATCCTGTTCTGCTTATTTTTTACCTCCAATTTTCTCATCTTATCTGAAGAGAAGGAAATGGAAGCTACAGATCTTTCTTTCCTTCACATTTGCCAGAGCTTGATTTATAAACCCCTGAAAGACTATCAAAACTGATGCCTGAAATTTACCAATTAAAATTAATTTGACATGACAAATACTCCTACAAGGATTAAAAGGAAATTGGGAATCCCTGATCACTCACACTTTAGTATGAATTATGTATGAGATACTCTCTGGTCATTCCTAGCTATAGATCTCCAAAAAACTCTCAAACAAGACTGCACTAAAAAATCTACAACTAATAAATACTTCTAAGTGGTGTCGACATGGAGGGGAGGAGACAAATTATTTTAAAATGAGGCTTTAAAGAAAGGAAATAGTTTTTGTCAAAGGATAAATACAAGAAATATATATTTTACATAGAAGGTATTTCCAGAATCTAAAAACTAAAAAGCCTTGTTTCTGGCTTCAGATCTTTTCCCCTTCTTGAGAATTTTATTGAGGGTTAAGCCTTAGAAAAAGTCAGGCAACAGGAGCTGAGCTGCTCAGGCTTCCAGGAAGAAAAGGGAGGCTCTCCTAGAAACTGACTTCACCGCTTATTAGGAGGCAAAGGTCAGTGGCAATGCCTCCCTCTGACTGTAAGGAGGGAAAGGCCACTGTGTTCTCAACTACACTATTTCCACTGCACTCTTTCCTGGGGGTCTAGCAAAAAAAAATGGGGGGTGGGGGCAATGTTCATAATGACATGAAATGTTTGTGAGCGCTTAGACTGTGGACTATTCAAAAATAAATAAATAAATAAGTCCTCGAGTCTTGAGTATTCTCCAAGGCCTAATTAAACATTTTTCCTAACACCTAGCAACTGACAGATTAGAAGATTTGAGGCTAACATGAGAAGGAGCAAAGGGCAGCTAAAAACTGAGCAGAAGATAATTTGAGAGGTTGAGAGAAGGCCAAGGTAGGGATACAGAGTGAGGAGAGCCCAGAGGTCTTTGGTCCCTAGAAGAAAAGAAGAAAAGGAAGGAGCAGGAAGTGAGATGGGCCAGGTGCCAGGACGCAGAAAGTCTGCCAAAACTTATTTGTATTCGCCAAGGTATTAAGGCAGCTGCCACCTAATTCCAGGCAGGCTCTTCAACTTCTCCATGCTCCCTGTTGTTCTTTTTTTTTTTTTTGAAGTTCAACAGCACTGCCCACCCAATCCACCTCCCATCCCCCAACTCCAAGGGTAGCCATTCACATTGTAGGCTGTACCATCTGCAAGTGTTGTGCACGCTGTGGCAGAGAACACACTCTGACATTGGGCCCACTCACATTGGAAACCTGGTTCAAGTAACTACCAACAGCACGACCTTGAGCAAGCTGTTGAATGACTAAGCTTTCATTTCACCTTTGGCACGACAGAAAAGCAATACCCTCCTCATTAGACAAGTTTCCAGCCTCCATGAGATAATATACAGAAAAAAAAACCCAAACATGTAGCTGTTAACGGATAACTTGGTTTTCTCACCCCATTCCCGAGTAGCTAGTTCTGATCTGGATGTCTCCATGCATATCACTGCTATAAAATATAACTTTGTTTTTTCAAACATTCTGACAACTTTCACCAGACACATCACCCAGCTGCCTTCACCCACAGCTTCTATCAGATCACCACACAACTAAACTTTTCTCTTCTCCCTTCACTTATGTATCTTATTTTTGCTTTTCTGAAGATCCAGGTTAAGGCACTAGTATTCATAAGCATATGTATAAATTTTGTAACTGTTCAACTGATAATTAAGAGTATATATACACTCTTAAAAAGCTTTAATAATCTATGTAAAATTTAGACTTAGAACCTCTCAGACAATCACATCTAAGTCATCATTTCATGGAAAGAAAAAAAAGGTTTCTTTCTTTCTCGTCCCAAGCAAATTTTTCTCCACTGCAAACTGACACCAGGGCAGCACTTTCTGGAAGCATAATTTTCAGGGAGAAATAACAATAGAAGGAGTTGTATGTAATCATACAAAAAAAAAAATTAGAAAAGTATCTATTTCTAATTATATATTTAATTTTTTACAAGGGATCCCAAATAAAATGTGAAGAGTCCTCTAATGTTCATCTTGGAAAAGTCATATATAGGAGTTGTTAGAACAGATGTTAGATAACAGATTTTCTGGTTTTGAATCCTGGTTCCAATAATAAAAATATCAAAATATAAAAGTGTAACCTTAGGGAAGTTATTTAATTCTGCCTGCTTTAGTTTCTCATATATAAATAGGGGTGATAATATCTATCTTATACATTTATTGTGAAGGTAAAATGACCTAATATTTGTAAAGTATTCAGAGTGATGCCTGGCACAAAATTAGTGACATATAATGTTATTATTGCTATTATTATTATTATTATTATTATTATTCCAGAAACACTTATGTTTAATAAAGGAGCCACATTTCTATAATGCACATTCAAATGCTCAGCACTAATTTAGAAAGGAAGCACAAAATATAACAAATATACTCTTCCTCACTCCTTTTTCATGTCTTATTTAAACAGATGACTCATTAGCATTTTCTACTTTTACCTAGTCTGCTCTTGGGGTGGGAATGACAAATGAAACTAATTGCCTTTCCTAAAACTAGAGTCAACATTCTGAAGTCAGATGGCAAGTCTTTGTTTTATCTTTCTGTTCTCAGAAGAACAATAGTTTCAAATAATAGTTCAAGTATTCTTAGTGAAAGCAGAGACCAGCAACTTGCCAGATGTCTCTGATTAATTTGCCTATGTTCCACCAGACATTCAGCATAATCTCGTAATTTTGCTCTGCCAGTGCTGAAGTTTGCTAAACAATGTTTACATAAACAGAAAATTTAATTTCAGTAAAAGCTCTGACCTCTGGATATGTGGTTGTCTCGGTGTTCAAGGCAGAGCTGGACATGAACAGAAATGCTATCTGAGTTCTTTCTCCCCCTCCTTTGCCACTGACATTCAGTTCTCAGCCTTGAGAAGCACTGTGTCCATGTGGCAACTCACTTGTGGCCCTCCGTATATATCAAATTCTGTGCCATCAGATGGATCAAACCTACTCTCTGTGTCCTTCTTACACATGCCTGAGCTGTGAGGATCCAGCGCTTGGTGAAACCTTGATGCAATGGGTAAGCTCTGCTCAACTCTGCTTGGAAGGAGCGAGGAAGCACCATCGTTCTTCTTACCAGTCAAGAGGCATGTCAAAATAAAGCAAACTGGTGCTCAAACTGGCCTGACTTGAGGCCTTTGATCTTTGTGGGAGGTTCTAGGAACACTGGGATGTTAGAAGGAAAGAACTGCTTTCAAAGTCAAGAATCTTAGATTCTAATCTTAGCTCTGCCACTTACTGTGGCATGTTCTGCTTCTCCCCCGGACCTGTTTCCTCACTTCTCTAATAAGTGGGGCAGCGTGAAACAACCTCTAAGGTCCTTCTAGCTCTAAAGTCTTCTGATGTTCACGATAATAAATACAAATCCAAGATCAGAGTATTTGATATACTGCTGTGCTCTGACTCATCATGATTTATGATACTTTGGTGAGGCCAAGTACCCATAATAGAAATGGGCCGTGTGCCCACATAGTTGTGTGCTTCTGAAGATTGAACATGATCAGTAGGCACACAGCAAAGCCAAAAAGGCTATCGTATACAGCAAGTTTAATGCAGCTTAAGAGTGATTCCACACTGTGCCCACCTCAATCTGACAGGCATATTCTCATTTTGTATGGCTTTGTCCTAAACTAAAACCGAACACAAGTCTTATTTTGTCTGTGAAGTCTTTCCAGACTTCTCTAGATCATAATTCCTATCTCAGCAGATAGAAGTTTCAGTCAAAAACACATAATGTAGAACTGTAATACCCAATATAGTAGCCATTAGACACATGTGGCTATTTAACTTTAAAATTAATTAAAATTAAAAATTCAATTCCTCAGTGGCCCTTGACATATTTTCAGGACTCAACAGCCACGTTTTGCTATGGATTCCATAGTGGACAATTCAGATCATAGAACATTTCCACCACTACAAGTTGGTGAAACCTTGATGCAATGGGTAAGCTCTGCTCAACTCTGCTTGGAAGGAGCGAGGAAAGTTCTATCGGATAGCACTGAGTTATTCTAGAACCTAATTTTAAAAAGCCCCTTTGAATTTTGCAAGAGACAAATTTCAAGAGTTGCCCAAAGCCAGTAGAGCATATAAATTGGTCCACATAAAGCAAGGAGGTGTAACTATGAGTACAGTTTGAGCTACCCCTTCGGGCCCTACGAGTACACTTGATGAGTCCAGGACAACAAGGCTGGCATGAGCAGGCTGCCTGGCAGTTGATGAGGTTCTCCTGTCGTTTACAACACATTTGAGCACAGGAGCCTCAGCAAACTCACACCCTACTGTGGCATGGGTTTTAGAGTTTCTGGGGAATTACTGAATCTGAATCCTCATGTTTCAAATCTAGCATTATCCCAAATGTTATTCTCTGGTTTCTGTCAGTACTTCACATCTCCTAATGCTGTTGATTGCTGGAAGGCTGAAAGTCTCCCCTTAACTCTTAAGTGTTTATTGGAGACATCCTTTTTGACAAAGAGACTGAAAAGCCTTTCTGGCTTTCTAATCCAGTGTGAAGGAGGGACTTTAATCAAAATGTAATGGACACGAATTAATAGAAACAAATTAGTCATAAATTCAGCCAGGAGACTTTATAAAAGTTCAACATATAAATCATGAGAACCTAAGAAATGGAAGGAATCATTTCGATTGGTATCTTAAATACTCTGATAAGAACTGCTTGGAAAAGTAGCCTAACTAATAGATATTGACATCATCCTTTCATCAGTGAAAGATGTTCCCATCTTTCTTAATGCTCTAATTTCTAGAAAATTGTTTCTTACAAAATGTTTGATAGACTGTATAAAAGATATATAAAAATATCCAACATGTACTTATGGCTTTTCTCTAAAACTGGAACTATTTGAAAATGAAAAATGAATTGTAATACTGAGCACTTTAAAAAACTGGAAAATTTGAAATTTCTGAATTGATGATGTTAGCTATCTGTGTTTAATCAGTTATTCCAGAAGTAAGAAGAAATATATTTTGCAAGGGCAATTGCAATGAAAATTGAGTTGCAAACATCTACAAGGGAAAATGAGACACAAACAAGTCAATGAAAAAAGGACGGTTCCCATATTCTAATTAATTCTCAATTTAGAACCACAAGGGTCTATAAAAGATATAGAGAATATTTGAGATAAATGATCTAGTTTGGTGTCTTCAGTACTTAATCATTAAGGAATCAGCCTGTTTCTTCTTTAGGACCTCAACACAGACTTATACCCATTTGGCTTCCCTTGGTTTGAGGGGAATCATTGCTAATCCTAACTCAAGAGCTATAATGTCTTTCCTCTCCTGTGCGCCACTCACTACAGAGAGGTGGTTTGGCCCAGAAATTGACTGTACATAACTACTGATTTTCTTTGCCTGGTTATAATAGAATTAATAAAGAAATACAAAGGAAAATGCTTATCTTGGATTGTTTGGTTACTCAACACCAAGAGAATGGTGTTTTATTTCAAGATGGACATAAGATTTTAGAACAAAATAATTGAACCTAATCTTTGTTCAAGAGGAGAAATCTAGTAGAATATGTAGGGAGAGGGTCAAAGAAGATGAATTGCTATTAAATCCTCTCACATTTCTCCTAGATATACAAGCTCATTGCTATCTGAAAGACTTTTTGTGGGTAAATAATACATTTTGCTTATTTATAGATATATAGTAATATAATGCATAATATATGATATTGCTATGTGGGCATATATCTCTGATATATCAGAAAAGAACACTGGATGATGTTAAATTTTTGAAAAACAAGCATAATTTTATAACATAATTTTTGAATTTGCATCATTAAAAAAATAATTATTACTTTTGTAAAGGGACTAAATAAGACCATTCTGAACCAACAAATAATAAAACTCTTGGTTTAAAAACACTCTTCTGAACTATAATATCAATCAGACTTCTTTCAGCCACAGAGTATTATGATTAATAATCCAGCATGACTTGTTTCACTAACAAATGTCTATCATTTACTATCTGTCAAGTATTATCAATAAATTGATGAATGAAACCTCCTTTTATATCTGTTGTTAAAATTAGTTATTTATTTGTTTGATCGATGTTTTATCTTGATTTATATTACTTGTGTCAATGAGTAAATTAAAATTTGTTTTAATTTCGGAAATCTTGCATCTTGCAAGAGAGATACAGGCTCAGCCTGGATGTTATCAAGATTTAATTTCAATTAATAAATATTTACTCATTTAAAAATAATGCAGAGAGGTGAGACTCTTAACTCATGATGTTTTGCATCAATCTTTCCTGGTTAGGAAATTCAAACTTCAGCCAGAAAAAAAATATATAAACACACACACACACACACACACACACACACACACACACACACACACACACACACAAGACTGCTGTGGTAAATAATTACTTGTCCTTTTAAAAATTCTTATTTTTAAAATTAATTCTAGATTTGTAATTGTTACCTTTGCTTGAAATGCCCTTTCCATCTAGTCTACACTCCTTTTTCTACTTTGGATCTCAGTTTAAAGTCACCCCCTCAACCAGGCCACAATGACAATCCCAATTCTGTTGCCTCTTTGCTCTTCTCTCCCCCACCCCCAATCCCAGATACCACTTTACTGTTGGTTTCCATCATATCGTTTATCCCAATTAATAATTACACAATGTTTACTTGTTTCTGTGTATACCTTCTCTCTCTGACAAAGGCTCTGTGTCTATTTATTCACTGATAAATTCTTAGCATCTAACAGTGGCTGGGAGAAGCGCTCAATTTAAACTGTGGGATGAATGACTTAATTCATCTTCTTTTAAGGCTCCAGGTTATTTCTCTTTCGTGACATTCACAAACTAAGCGCTAGGAAGTGGTTTTGCTAAATATAGTCATAATTCATTGTGATTCTTGTGTACTTTCAAGTCCACTCCTATAGAAAGAGGGAAGGATAGACTTCCTAAAACTACCTCTTCACTCCCCTAGGGTTTTCGAGATAATGAAAATGACTTTCACAAACTCAGCTCCTCAGAGGTACACGTCACAAATCAAAGACCAAGTAAAGTGTAATTCTTGCCTTAAAAAACAGTTCTTCTTAAAGAAAGACCCTTTTGCAAAACAAAACAGTTTAGAAGCCCCTCTATCCCAAAACCTGCAAGGGTTAATATGCTCTTTCTCATTGAGAAGGCTTAATAAATATCACTCCAGTGTTTCATAACAATAAAGCCATCTGAGTCAAAGGCATATGGGAACTTCCTACCTGGAGTCCTTTCTGATTCTTGCTTTCTCAAAGGAAAATTCAGGTGGTTTGTTGAGATCATAGGTCCGGGTGGTCGGCTCAGCAGACACTCCAGCCTTTGCTCCTCTCCTGCTATGGAGAGAGACCAACCCCGAGGTCTTCCGGTGGACCTCGAGAGGCACTTTGTCTGGAGAGGCCTGGAGCAGGCTTCCTCCCTGCATGTGCACCACATCCTGAAGCTTGTTCAGCTGGATGCACTTGTTCTGGAGCTCCTCCGTGAGCTCAGCGATGGCCACAGTCTGCTTCGACAGCTGCTCCCGCAGCTCCTTCAAAAGGTACTCCCGCTCCTGGATCTCAGCATCCTTCCTCCTCAGCTCTCTCTCCAGCTCTGTCACCTTGCTCCTCAGGGCATCAGTGGTGAGGTTCCCAGAGTGGCCATCTGGATGCTTAGAATGTTTGGGTTTCACTGAACCATTTCCCATTTTGCTCAAGGATCTGAGAGAGAGCACAGAATTGGGAATTACCCAGTGGAGTTTCATGTCCCAATAGCCCCCAACACTCCTCTCATTCCAATCCATTTCATGAATAGAAACCTAGTGGTAATCATTGTTTGTTAAGCACTAAATTCCCCCATGCTTCTAGAAAGAAAGCTATTGATCCATTTCCTTTATCCCTCCATGAGGAGGAGTTGGCACTTGGTTTCATTGTTCCCTGTCCCTTTGCTGACACAAGTATCACACCTGAGCCTTCTGCAAAATGGCCTGTGTTGCCTGCTGTTCTCTTTGGTCATTCTCTCAGACAGATGTAAAAAGCATCATAACGGAACTGCAGTTTGGATGTCAGCATGGCAAAGATAAAACACAAATGAGCAGCTATAGCAACAGAGGCTTAGAAATGTGCAACTCTCACAGCCTCCTGTGATAGGAAACCATGCCCGCATTTGGAAAATAATACATCTGCATTCCTTGGGAGTTGGTGTTGCTTTATTAGTACTTTTCTCCTGCCATAGGTACCTGTTAAGTTTTGCATTTCTGATAATGCTCCCTGTTAAAAACTTCTGGATCGTGGTTACTAGAAGATAAGACAGAGTAATGGGGATTCTTCTACATTCTTCACTTTATATCCTAAAGCAAGGATGTTTAAAAAACGACGACCTATGGTGCAAGGCTCCACTCTCTTCCTGTTAAGAATATCCTCAGTGTAGACCTCAAAGTGGTCATTAATCCAGTAAGTCTCAGGATGTGATACACAGATCAGTATTACAAGGGATGGCTTTAGTTGATTCAGAAACATTTTTTAGTGTAATTGCTACATATTTATTTTAACACTCATTAGAAGTATAAATAATGGGCACCACAAAGTTGTAATTTCGTTGTTATTGCTTAAGTTGAGGCTAAATTAGATGTTTAGGTTTACCGAGTGAATTCAATTAAAATAGAAAACAAATCATGTGCAGATAATAAGCACATGTGAGCAAAATCAAAAAGAACTTGAAAGGGGGAAGTTGAGAAAATACCACCTTGATTATTAATTATGATATGTTTAAGTCTTTTTAGGCTACTTATTTGAACTTCATACTTTTGCATGTGCAGTTTTTGACAGCCATAATCCAAGAAGCATTATAACACTTATAAACTAAGTTTGAATTACTTCTCACTATCTAAGATCCGAAGAGATAAATTAAACATTGAAGTTATGAAACCCACACATTCTTCCAAACCCCTCTCCTTCCAAATTTCAGATGCAGAGATAAATGAAACACTTAGACTGATTTCACTAGCTCTACTGGAATAATCGTGACCTCGACAACAAAGGAAAAGATGTAAAACAGCCTCTAAGTTTCAAACATATGAAACCAAATAGCCAATGCAGGTTGCCTAAGATGGATGGTAAAAATAGAAAATAAATGTATTTATAAAAGTAATCTTAGGTACTCAGCTATTCTTCATAGAAGTCAGGTTCAAAGTAGTCACTAAGAAATAACAGCCCTCAGAGAATTGCCTTAATATGTTGCGGAGATGTGGCAGGTTTAACCTTTAAGTATCTGTTGACTTGGCAGCATTTACTGTTCTCAAATATTAAATATCTAAAAAGGTTGAGGAGACTAGAATTCAAAGAAGTAACCCTGGACATCCTTGCATCCTGAATAAACAATTCAGAAGACATTATACTAGGACCTAAAAATAACCTTGAATGAGATTCTGAATGATAGGCATGAGAAGGGAGCCCCCAAAGATATCTGAAACTAATGTGTGCACAAATTTTTAAGGTGTAGCTGTGAGCCATCTTCTAGACACACATTTTTGGTTCATGGACAAGCATTTGCAAACCAAGACAGAATGGAAGGAGGGGAGTGATTGGAGGAAAAGGAATTGCCTTATAAAGAACAAAAGTGAACACAAAACTTTAAAATCTAATATTAAATTAAAAATACATTTTTTATTCTTCAAACGATTGTTTACTAACAAGTACTATTAATTGTTACAGTATCTGTCATATACTATATATATCAGGGCCTAGCTCCATGAATTTGCTTTAAAATTTGACACAGAAAACAGTTCCAGCATTCTAAATATGAAAAGGCTTAGAATCGTTTTTGCTTTATGTCTGGTATTCAATACCTTGAGTACCAATCCAATAATTTTACAAACTTGACACACAGTTAGGTAGAGGTTAAACTCTCCCAAAACACCAACTATTCTCTGGTTTTAATGAAGTCAGTTTGGAAGCTGTATAAATCTTTCAAGCTATTTAGAATTCCAAAGAGGGGTGAAATGAGAGTAGCCAATGCATCTTTCAAGTCATCAATTTAAGATATGTAAGTAAGTTACTGAATGGCTCAGTAGTAAGTCTGATTTCTTAGTGAGTTCACCCATTTAAATTTTGTTGTCCCTCAAGCCAAGACTTCAAGTGTCTGGCTTCATAAAACCTAATTGGATTCACTGTTTCCTGTATCATTCACTAAGACAGAAAAGCTATTTCTCAAATATGTATTGCTAGCCACAAGGAGAATTGAACCACAGGATGTTGCTCCATCAATCTCGCAACTATAAGTTATTAGAATCACTCTTATAACCAGAAGGCGGCACATAAAGTAATAAGACATGAGCTTGGAGATTAAGATCAGGATTTAACAGGAGCAATGAAGGGTAGCTATCCAGGGTAAGAAAGTAATCTGCCCTTCTCTATCTGTGTAACTTTCTATGAATTACTTAGAATACTCGGTTTTCTAATCTATATAATGGATATAATTATAACCAACTAATAGGGTTATCATGAAGATTATGTTAGCAAGGTATCCTGAGCAATGTCAGGCATGTAGTAAGCACCAAGTAGGTGTTACACTGTGTGACTAGACAAGGCACTTAGTGTCTTGATGTAAGGATATGCCCAGGGAGGATCACTGCTGGGTGGAACAGAAGTCTAGTAAACTGGAGGTCTCCCAGACAAGTAGTCTTTAAAGATGCAAATTATTCCTCTGGGGGAGGGGAGATTTTATTCTGCCTGAATTATAGCTTTCATTAAGAAAAGAAGTAATTCTGGAACAAACAGCCTGGGAAACCTTCCCAGTTAAAGGAAGCCTACCAAAAGATGAAGAGAAAGCTTCATGAATGACTCAGCCCAGGTACCAGGGCACCAAGGGCTCCTCCCTTGTAACTTCCTCGTGGAACTCTATTTGCACATATCACAGTGAACTCCTTAATCCAAAGGACCCACCTAATTATCTTTGAAGGCAACAAAACACATGGTTCACTTCAAAAATGGTATTCTGCGGCCTCAAACAGGAGGGAGGAATATAATAAGAGGTGGCATTTAGCGAAAAGAGAGGGAAACTATATAAAATTATCAATTATTATGAGAATAATCATGATTTAGGAATTGTCACATACAAGAAGTACCTAGAAAAGACTCAGGAAAAGCAAAATTTATTGTGAAGGCTCTTGCAGGAGATTAATACCTGGCAGCCAATGTGGAAAGAATTCGGCTTTGTTGTCTGTTTTTTTCTCCAGCCCTAAAGTAGTTGAAAACCAAAATCTTGGCTCTGATGTTGATAATATCTATTTCTCTCTCTACCCATCTGGAGTCTGATATAAATACACACACACACACACACACACACACACACACACACACACACACACACACGTCTGTAAATACAAGAGATGGAATAATGATGGCTAAAGTTATACAGCCAGAGTCCCAATCCAAGCACTTTCACTTAGTATTTATATGTCCTTGGGCATAATATTGGGGTTGTGTCAATAACAGAAGAGAGAGATAAACATATAGATAGATCAACAGACAGATAGATAAAATATCATTGTATATCATTTAGAGCTGTTAGAGAATTAAATGAGATAAACCATGATAAGGATTTAACACAGTGCCTGACAGATAGTGTGCATTTAATAAATACTAAATATCACTACTATTATTACTGTAACATTACTCAACAAAATAACTCATCTTAGTAGAAAAACATATTGAACAAAAAAAATGTACTAGGCCAACATAATATTATAGGAGAACAAAGTCAAAGTGTTACCAGACTTCAAGATTTACTATGAAGCTGCAATAATTAAGACAGTATGGTATTGGTAAAAAAAAATAGACGAATAGGTCAATGGTATGGAATAGAGAGCCCAGAATATATACGCACACAAACACTGACCTTGGAAAAAGAAGAAAGGCAATTCAATAGAGGAAAGATATTCCCTTTAACAAATTGTACTGGAACAACTGGACATCTCATATGTAAGAAAAAAAATGAATCTAGACACAGACCTTACATCTTTCATCAAAAATTAGCTCAAATGGATTAAATATCTAAGTGTAAAACACAAAACTATAAAACGGCTAGTAGACAATATAGGGGAAAATCTAAGTGATCTCAGGTTTGGTGATATTTTAGATAGAACACCAAAAGTACAATCCATAAAAAATTGATAGATTGGACTTCGTTAAAATTAAAAAAATGTCTACTCTACAAAACACATTATTAAGAGAATGAAACAATAGCCACAGACTGGGAGAATGTATTTACAAAACACATATCTAATAAAGGACTAGTATCCAAAGTATACAAAGAACTCAACAATAAGAAAACAAATAACCCAGCTGAAAAGGGGGCAAAAATGTAAACATACACCTCACCACAAAAGATATACATGGTAAACAAAAATATGAAAAAATGCTCAACATCATATGTCAGTAGATAATCTCAAAACAATGAGATACCACTACACACCTATTAGAGTGATCAAAATCCAAAATACTGACAACACTAAATGCTGGAGAGGATGTAGAGCAGCAGGAATTCTCATCTACTGCTAATGGGAATGTGAAATGGTATAGACACTTTGGAAGACAGTTTGGCAGTTTCTTACAAAGCTAAATAATCATATGATCCAGTCAGTGATCATGTGCCTTGGTATTTATCCAACTGATATGAAAACACATGTCCACAGCAAAATTTGCACATGGATGTTTATAGCAGCTTTATTCATAATTGCCAAAACTTGGAAGCAACCAGGATGTCCTTCAAATAGATGAATGGATAAACAAACTGTGGTACATCTAGACAATGAAATATTATTCAGTGATGATAACTAATAACTATCAAGTCATGAAAAGGCATGGAGGAAGTTCAAATGCCTTACGTATTACTAAGTGAAAGAAGCCAATATGAAAAAGCTACGTTCTATATGATTCCAGCTATATGACATTTTAGAGATAACAAAATTTGGAGACAATAAAAGGATCAGTGGTTGTCAGGGACTTGAGGAGAGGAAGGAAGAAATGAATAGATGGAACACACAGCAATTTCAGGGCAGTAAAACTATTCTATATGACACTGTAATGATAGACACATGTCTTTATACATTTGTCCAAACCCATAGAATGTACAACGCGAAGAATGAACCCTATTGTAAGCTATGTACTTTAGTTAATAATAACATATCAATATTGGTTCAGTTGTAACAAATGTACCACACTGATGCAAGATGTTAAGAATATGGAAAAGATGTAGTGAGGGGAGTATATGGAAACTCACTTTTCATACTTTTCATTTAATTTTTCTGTAAACCTAAAACTACTCCAAAAAAAAAGTCTATTAATTAAAAAAACAAACAAACCATGAACTAAGGAATGAATGTAAGAAAGCTGATAGCATATTAAAGGAACAGGTTGAAATGCATGATGGGTGAAGGAGAGTGATGAGAGATGGGGCTGAAAAAGTAATATACTGAAGTAAGATACCAAAAATCTTCATATGCCATATTATAGTATTTTGATTTTAGTGTAGA
Source organism: Pteropus vampyrus (assembly GCF_000151845.1). Taxonomy (NCBI): domain Eukaryota; kingdom Metazoa; phylum Chordata; class Mammalia; order Chiroptera; family Pteropodidae; genus Pteropus; species Pteropus vampyrus. Next base: position 8,395,647 of record NW_011888837.1, read on the forward strand.
TCAAGTTTCTTTCAAGTTATATGGGCATATTTGTCCTTTAGAAAAATAATTTTCTTGGTAATAAATATGGAATGGAGTGAAGAGTTTAGAGGGAGAAAGACAAAGTAAAAGGCTATTGCACCAATGCAAGTAAGGGGTGATGAGGACAAGATTAAGGCTAGACAGGGTCCCAACCCTATTCTAATATCTTGAACTTCTTAAACTCAAGAAAAAATGAATCATCTCCATACTGGCCAGAAGAGAAAAACATTATCATAAGGGATTTGGCAAAAGCTATGGCTAGAGGTAACTCTGCAATTTCCTTCCCTTCAATAAATCATGAAAAGTAGAATATATTATTTTTCATGATATGGGCAGTTGAGCTTGAAACCAGAGGAGTGAATTATACAGGCTTTTATAGTCTTCTATGTATATGAAACTGGTATGGTGTTATCCTTAACTTTGTTTCGCCAAAATTATTTTAGAAAATAATTAACCGTCTTTGAATATATAAATCCCTGCTTCTCTTCCCTGAAGCAAACCACACAGTTGTCCTCGTGAGAAACAGCGCAATTCCACATCAATGCCGCAATTAAAAGCGTTTGTCCATCTGATCTTGTGACTGTTGACCTGGGCTCAATTTTAAATCTACTGCTTGTTTTCTCTGTCTAAAGCACCTCAATTTGGAGAGTAATTTCCTCTTGCCAGGCAATCACACAAGCTTCTTACTGTACCAGTTTTGGCTACTCCAGAGGTTGACTATATCTTTGAATTGTCCCTTCCCCTGCGGAATGTTCACAGTGAAT
>NW_011888837.1:8397306-8402603 GCF_000151845.1 Pteropus vampyrus
AGCTATGGCTAGAGGTAACTCTGCAATTTCCTTCCCTTCAATAAATCATGAAAAGTAGAATATATTATTTTTCATGATATGCGCAGTTGAGCTTGAAACCAGAGGAGTGAATTATACAGGCTTTTATAGTCTTCTATGTATATGAAACTGATATGGTGTTATCCTTAACTTTGTTTCACCAAAATTATTTTAGAAAATAATTAACCGTCTTTGAATATATAAATCCCTGCTTCTCTTCCCTGAAGCAAACCACACAGTTGTCCTTGTGAGAAACAGCGCAATTCCACATCAATGCCGCAATTAAAAGCGTTTGTCCATCTGATCTTCTGACTGTTGACCTGGGCTCAATTTTAAATCTACTGCTTGTTTTCTCTATCTAAAGCACCTCAATTTGGAGAGTAATTTCCTCTTGCCAGGCGATCACACAAGCTTCTTACTGTACCAGTTTTGGCTACTCCAGAGGTTGACTATATCTTTGAATTGTCCCTTCCCCTGCGGAATGTTCACAGTGAATTTTATTAACGCCACATATCCTATATTTTCACTGCTGAGTTTGGTGGCATTCCATTCAACTATTATGGGGTGGTACAGTTTCCGATAAACAGGCAAACATACAGAAATATGATTGTATAGATGTAACTCAGGAGACTGCAGCTTATAGAATTTGAGTAGTGATAAGAAAAAACAAAGATTTGAAAGTTTCCATTGTGGAAACGGGATAAGAGATGATGTCATTGGCCAAAATGAGGAGCAAATTCAAGGGATAAGAGAGTGAGTTTAATTTCAACACACTCAGGTTGAGGGACTTGTGGATACTTTGGGGTCAAGGAGTAGAGTAGACAGTAAGAAATGAGGGACTAAAAAAAATCAGAAGAGGGGAACTGAAAATATTTAGCAATCATCGATATAGAAGTAGAGGCTGAAGAAGTAGATGATTGGCAATGACGAGAGGAAGAGTATCTAGTAGAGTACCTATATGAAGCTTGAAAGAAAATCTAGAGATAGAGTAAGAAAAAGATTTCACTTTTGGGTAAAAATGAGAGAGGATGTGGAGGGATTAGTAATAAAAGACAAGAATGGTGGGAGGAATACTGCAGGGGCAGAATCTCTAAATGTGGTAATTAAATAGGTGTACAGAAAAGGAGAGTCAAAGATGATTCTGATGTTTTAATCTAGGAAGGTTTGGAAAAGGGTGGTATTATGAACTCATTCATTAATTCGTTCAACAATGAATAGAGCACCATGTATAAGCTAGATACTGTGACACTGACCAAAGTCAGGAGAATGGGCACGCCTTCTGGAGATGGTAATGAGTCTGCATATGTTGAATCTGAGGTGCCTGTGGGTCATCAAGGTGGAAATGTCCAGCAGATAGTAGTAAAGAAGAAAGGTCAAGGCAAGAAATCTCTTCACAGAGGTAAGAATTGAAGTCCCATTAGTAGACGAGATCACTAAGGGAGAAAAGAAAGGAATGCCTCTATTGTTATGTATGTACATGTAGATTATCTGTGGATATTATCTACAGGTAAATAGGAGGAGGAGAAGCAAATAACAAAGATGGAGAACGAAGAGTTGTACAAATAAGAAATCTAGGAGAGGTATCAGAGAGGCCATGAAGGTAAGATTTTCAGGAGGTGAACAGGCTACAGTTCACATCCCACAGCAAATGAGATCAGAGGGAAAAGCACTGAATTTAGATTTCATGCACAAATTAGGATAGAAACCCAACTACAAAGGATCATGGGAAGAGCTACTGTTGAGAGTAGAAACCTCAAGATGGTATCGTGGTTCATAAAATGGATTTTTAGAATAGTGTAAACTTGAGAGTTATTTATCAGCCCAGAATGATGAGCCAGCAAAGACAAAGAAAATGAAAACATAGGAAAAGAGGGGATAATTGATAGAAAAATAGCCTAAAGGAAGCAAGACAACATGGGATCAAAAGACCTGGGCGAATTCCAGGCAGCATATGCCTTCAGTGTGGGGTGAATTAGCCTCACTTGTAAGAATTTCAGAGGACTAGAGTGAAGTATTTCTCACGAAAGAGAAAGATCTCTGTGCACCTTCGTTCGTGTCCTCTATTTAGGTGCACAGTGTTCTAATGGAGAAGATGGTCTCCTGTTCTCCAAAGAGAATCCTCCACTATATTAGCTCCTCCTGTGTAAAACTAAACAGGAGTACTGGCAACAGTCACTGTATGCATGTGGGATGATCGCCTTGTCTAGGTGTTAAATAGAAACTTGCAAAGAGAGAGAGACAGACAGACAGAGACAGACAACTGGAGGGAGTGTGGGTGGGTGGCAGATGTACGTTGCTCTCTCTTTCTTTATAAAAACGTCCCTAGGAACTTTAGGAACAAAATGAAGATGAGGAAACCAAGACGTTTGTTAGACCTTTCTACCTGTTAATTCTGCCTGCATTGTTTCTTTCTAGTCTCATCTCTGGCCTCAACTGCTTTGGATTTGCACTCTAGCTCTCAAACTTGAACCCATTGCGTTTTCTCTCATCCCCAAAGTGGTCGAATTATTGTTTCTGTTTGCTCTTGTTTCATCACTAGAAAATACAGCGCAAGAAATGCGAAAGCGCCTCATGGTGCTGAGAGTGCCACAGGACACCACACAAGTTTGCAAGGACTCCTAAAGTCCTTGCCCGAGTACTCGTCTCCCGGCAGCTACCCAGAGCTCGGCGAAGCGGAGCCGGGAGCGCACGCCCTGACAGCAGCGCCAAGCCCCCGGCCGGGCTGCTCCGGGCTAAAGGCGTGAGAACGCTGAGGAATCCCCACTGGGGCAGATCTGCCCTCCCACGCCCCCCAACCCTCCCGCCTCTAGCCGAGCTGCTTAAAATCAAGTAGCCTTCCCCAGCCTCCAGGAGCTAGCAAAAGGCTGCCACGCCAAGCGAAAGCAACGCGTGCACACAACCACAGCAAACAGCACAGGCACAACACCGGCTGGGTGTGGAATAGAGGCGCACAACATGCCTCGCGCGCACAGCATGCACACGCGCTCACACGGACCCCGTCCCTCCCAGCACACCCCCTGCGCCCCAACCCCCCGCCCGCTAACCTCACCAGACAGCTGGGTAACTTTCCAGGTGCGCAGCTTCTCACCCCGGTGCGGCCGCCCCTGCGTCTCGGCGTACTCTCCCACGCTGCCCTCCCCAGTCTCCTGCGGCGCCTGAGCTGAGCGCAGATCAGCTCAGCCAGCCCAGGCTGAGAGCAAGGCGCGCCGCGCCGACCCGGGGCTGCCGGCACCGCCGCTCCAGCTACGTGGGAGCAGGGGGCGCGGGAGAGTGCGCTGCGGGCCCGAGCTGCGGTGGCGTCGGTGCTGCCGCCTGGCTCCTCCGCGGGGGCCAGTGCAGAGGAGACGCGGAAGGAGGGAGGGAGGGAGGGAGGGAAAGAGGGAGGAGAGGAGGAAAAGGAGGGGGCGGGGGTCAGCCAGGGCTATGGCGTGGAAGAGCAAGGAGCCGGGCTCCCTAAAAGTAGGGTCACCCGCGCCCAAACACACACCAGTCCGAACCTTTACTTCCGAGACCAGCCGGCGGCGACAGCCGCAGTCTGTACTTTATACCCTATTCCTTCTAGAGTGAGGCAACTTAAGTAGGGAGATAATATCGTGGTTGTAAGCATTTTTTTTTCCCCTCATGTTGTTATTATTTCTATTTCAAGTGTGTGGCAAGAGGAAAAAGGAAAGTTCAGGGAGGTGCTTCTCTTTCCCTTCCCCTCCCTGTGCCCCCACCCCTCCGGTGTGTTTTCACTGCAGGCTCTCTCTCACCTCCTTCCTTCCCAGAGCACAAACAGGAGCACGTATCCTAGACTTGCTCTCCTGTGTCACACCAATGCCCTTCTGGAAGACACGTGACCCTGGAGCAGCCTGGCGATGCGCTCTTCTCGGACCGAAGTCATAACTTGCATCCAGTTCTCCAATTCACGTGATGCTGGGGGCAGAGGTTTGAACCCTGTTCCAAGGGACAAAGATTATACCTTCCTGCGGAATCTCAAGGTCTTTGGGCAGGGACCTGTCTTCATCACCCGAGCTCTCTCCGCCGCCTTTTGATTACATGTTTTTTCCTGAGGCTTGCACTATGGTTTTCTAAATATATATATCTACCCCACCGCATTATTTGCTGTGCTCTGGAGTTGTGATCTTCGTGTGGCTTACCCCCTTCCCTCCTGCCTCCAGAGGAATTCCACTGGCATATCTGCGAGGACAAGGGCAGTTTAGTGTTGAGGGATGGCAAGTACAATGAAGGTCTATTCTTCGCTGTGCTTCTAGAGAATGTTAGAACCCATCTCTCTGGGACGTGCTGGCAGTGGCTCCTGTAACACCGGTCTGCACTAGTACATACATAAACATATAGAAATGGGGCCCATGTAAAAATGTCACATGGGGCCATTAAATATCAAAGGAGGAAGAATATAGTCCTGTTTGTTTTTGTGCTAACTGGGAGGAAAAAAATAAGAAAAAAGTACAAAGTACTTTTTCATGAACATATGCCATTTTATGCAGGCCTTCAAAATAGCCCAACTAGAGGAGATGGGGATGAGGAAGAATTCCACAGGAAAAGAGAAAATAATTAAGTCATTGTTAAGTCACTGTAATAATGGACTTTTTAAGTCAATGCGCTACATGTTTATATAGAGTTTAACAGTAAAGAAGAGAAAAATAAAGATTTTCAAAGTCCATACAATCATTTATTTAGTCCAGTTTTTGTCATCGTTTTTAGGGTTCGTTGTTTTTTTTTGGTTTTGTTTTGTTTTCTTTTGTTTTTTTGAACTGTGAGTAATGGGTACAAAAATGTATTGGGTAAAAGTTTGTGTTTTTTTAATGAAATAGAATAGAATAAAAATATTAGACTACATCATGGCAGTAAAAGTATGCTCTGTAAATCTTTCATTTCAGTTAAATATGTGTGTACTGGGTAACCATGTCATATGTATTTTCTTACTTGTTCCTTAAGGTAAAAGCTTGAGAGCCATTGATGTAATGAAGGGTGTTGCCTAGGGCCACCCAACTAGTCAGAATCTGAGTGGAAACATAGATTCCTTCCCAGTGATCCTCTGCTCTATCAATAATACTACGCTGAATTATAGAGAACGAGGAGGAAGTTGAGGAGGAGGAGGGGCAGAAAAGTGACCATTTTTGAGCCCTTTATTCATTCTTTCAACAAATGTTCTTGAGCAGCTCCTACACCTCAGGTCTGATGCTAAAATATGAGAATTCGATGGTGAACAAAATCAACATGTGATCTTGGCAATTTAGAATCTATAATCCAGTGGGGGAAAACAGACATCAAACAAA
>NW_011888837.1:8403903-8404277 GCF_000151845.1 Pteropus vampyrus
CTAAAATATGAGAATTCGATGGTGAACAAAATCAACATGTGATCTTGGCAATTTAGAATCTATAATCCAGTGGGGGAAAACAGACATCAAACAAACAAACACAAAAGTAACTATGTATGTGATAAATGCTATGATGGAAAACATGAGGGGAAAAATATATGGGGTCATAATTTAGATGTGGGAGGCTGCGATTAATCATTAACCCAATTTAAAATGTCAAGCAATAAAGAAATTTATTGTTTCATATGACTAGAAGTTCTAAGGTCGAGCAACTCTAGGTGGTGAATTCAGCAACTCGGTGATGTCAGAGAAGTCCCGGGATGTTCTCATTATCCCCGCTGCCATCTCTAGCACACCAGCTTTGTACCCAGGTC
>NW_011888837.1:8407292-8452705 GCF_000151845.1 Pteropus vampyrus
GGGCCAATTGATTCTACCACAGTTTTTCTGTTATCTAACCTCCATGCAGCCGACGATACCTTTATTTGCCTCAAAGCCATTTATTTCTTTCATGAAGTCTCACTGATTCTGCAGGACAGTGGTTCTCCTCTGTGATCCCACAACAGCATGCTGCTCCAAACCACAAATATTTGTTAACTTATCTATCTCCCTTATTCAGAGCAGGGACTCTGTTGCATTAATTCTTATATCTTCAGAACATCCATAGCTCAAGTCTTTTCAAAAAACAATCAAAAAAATTTCACTCTTCAATCTACTGTCTCTATTTTCTTCGAAAAGCAAAACAGAACAAAAAACCTGTTTACCGAGATACTAGAGACTTGAGAGAGAACCCTATGCTCGGTGTCTCTGCTTCCTCTGTGGGAGCTTATTACCCACATCACGTAATCTTCCAGGCCTAGCTCTGGAAGCACCATTCTGCATTTCACTCCTGTCTCTCCAAGGAGACGGTCTCTCATTTACCAAATCCCTCCCTGCTGATCCCTGGTTGGGAGGAGAATGAGCCCTGTGGGCGTTGGCTCACAGCACATTTGATTGGTTTTTACAGCCCCTCCAAGTAGCAACCAGAGCCTACAAGTGTCCCCAGTTTTGAACTGACCAGTCTCTTGTCCATGCTCTCCTTCATGTCCTCCTCCCTCTACTCCCACGCCTACTCATTCTAAATTTTCCCAGGATTCCTGTCCTTTTCCCTCCCTTCCTCCCTCCCCCCTCCCATCCTTCCTTCTCTCCTCCCTCCCTTCCTTCTCTCTCTCCTCATAACTTCAATCTTCTAGTTGTATCCCTTTTATTCAGAACTCCCATAAAACTACACTTTATTCCTGTCTTATGGTATTTATCACTTTCTACTTTGTATTATTGTTATCTATCTACATTTCTTATCATCCCTGCTTGACCGTAAACACCTGGAGGGTGTGGTTCACTGATTTATCTTTGCTGTTACCTCTCACAGCACCTACTGCAGGTCCAAATCCTAGGGATAGAGTGTGCCATGACTTGTTACCCAAAAGAATTGTACTTATGTTTTTGAAATAAAATGTGTTTTTCATTTTCTTTCTGGAATGGAAACAGTTGTTTGGATTAATAAAATAATTTATAAATTAATAATCTGCTTAATTAATTAGGTGATAATAAATTTTACTAAAAAGGACCAATATACAAATATATTTAATTTTATATTTTTATCTGCATATACTGTTTCAGTCCATAGTGCATTGACTTTCCTAAGTGATGATTTTTTTTCTAGTTACAGGTGTTCATTAAATAATATAATCAGTGTACACTCATTGTGCACTAGACTCACAGAGTTTGACATTCCACCATCCTATGCTATTTCAAAGTGGTTGTGGACCATCCATCTATTACTTTGACCTCTCAACTCCTTAGACTTCATATCCAATAGCCTTCATTTCCACTCAGCTTCAGCCATCAACTCCCACAGTCACACCTGAAATCTCCTCTAAAATCACTAATTCAGATAGTGCATGTACACCCCAGATCAGCTTGGCCCTGCCTGCTTCTCAGACACAACAGTCGCAGCAGTGCCTCATGGTTATAAAGCCCACGCTAATGTTGTCATCAACCTCAGCCTCCTCTGGAGTGAGGATTAAACCAGCTTGGCCTCTGTATTACCCACCGTAGAGAAAGCCTCAATAGTTCCAGCTCCAAGGTCTGACTTGGCTGGACTCACAGAAGCTCTGGCTTCCTTAACTGCTGTTTGGAGGAGCCCAAAACATACCCTAGAAATACAGTGGAATTAATGCTCTGTGAAGCATTAATTTGACCTCTGAAAAACAGGAGCCAGGAAGAAGCAAGCGGATAATTGCTCAGCTCCTGCCTGCCCAAGAGCTATTCAAAGATGCAGTGAATCTGTGTTTCTGCTGTTCTTAGCATGACTCAGCAGCCATCTTTGTTTTCAAGGAAGCTGTGTACCACCTTGAATCTGTTTTTACTTCTCTCCCTCACTTCTCTTTTCCCCCTCATTCCTGCTTCCTTGAGATAAAATCTAAATAAGAATTGGCATGTGAACTTCACCTCTGGCTCTGTTTTCTAGAGAACCAAGGCTAAGATAAGACTGTATATTCTATGACCATAACCTTCCATCCTTCAAGCTTATTTGCTCAATTACTTTCTCTTCATGTTTTCTTTTTTTACTTTAAAATCACTTCCAGTTCCTTGACCCTCTATTTCTTTCCTCTCTGTCTTTACTCTGTTTCACTCAGTTTAGTATGCAGTGTTACTATATTGAATATGTACTGAATATGCTAGTATACTGAATATAATAATATATTAAATATTACTATATTTCACACTATATTACAAAGCCATAGTAATTAAAACAGTATGGTATTGGCATAAAAATAGACACATAAATCAATGAAACAGCATAGAGAGCCCAGAAATAAACTCATGCATATATGATCAATTAATTTATGACAAAGGAGCCAAGAATATATAATGGGAAAAGGACAGTATCTTCAATAAACGGTATTGGAAAAACTGGACAGCCACATGCAAAAGAATGAAACTTGATCATTATCTTACACTGTAAACAAAAATTAACTCAAAATGTTCAAGACTTGAACATAAAACCTGAAACCATAAAACTCCTAGAAAAATACATAAGTAGTAAGTTCCTTGACGCAGGTCTTAGCAATGATTTTTTTAATCTCAGACAAAACCAAAAGAAACTAAAGGAAAAATAAATAAATGGGACTATAGCAGACTAAAAGCTTCTAAATAGCTAAAGAAATTATCAACAAAATAAAATGACAGAAAATATTTGCAAATAATATATCTGATAAGGGGGTAATATCCAAAATATATAAAGAACTCATACAACTCAACGGCAAAAATCAAACTATCCACTTTAAAAAGAGGTAGAAGATCTGAACAGAATTTTTTCCAAAGAAGACATACAGATGGCCAACAGCTATATGAAAAGATGATTAATATCATTAATTATCAGGGAAATCCAAATGTGAACCACAATGAGATATCACCTAACAGATGTTAGAACGGCTATTATCAGAAAGACAAGAAATAACAAGTGTTGGCAAGGATGTGGTGGAGAGGGAACACTTGGGTTCTGCTGGTGGGAATGTAAATTGGTGCAGCCACTATGGAAAACAGTATGGAGGTTCCTCAAAAAAATTAAAAATAGATTTATCATAGGATCCAACAATTTTATATGTAGGTATTTACCCAAAGAAAATGAGAACACTAAGTTGAAAAGATATATACACCTCCATGTTCATTGCAGCATTATTTATAATAGCTAAGATATAGAAATGACCTAAGTGTACATTGATGGATAAATGGATAAAGAAAATATGATTGATATATATTATTCAGCCATAAAAAGGAATGAAATCTTGCCACTTGTGACAAAATGAGTAGACCTTGAGGGCATTATGCTAAGTGAAATAAGTCAGACAGAGAAAGATAAATAATATCATATGATTTCTCTTATATGTGGAATCTGGGGGGCGGGGGGGGGAAGCTCCTAGATACAGAGAACAGACTATTGGTGGTTGTCAGAGGTAGGGGTGGGAGAAATAAGTTTTTTTAAAAAATTCAATCCAGGCATATTTTTTGATCCAGTATATATATACCTCACTCCAACATTGTACCATGCAACAGCCAGATGAAACTCCCATCATGGAGGAAGTCAACTTCTCACCTTCTCTTGTTTATACTTGGACATTAAGTGCTAATGGAGCAAAGCAAATATAGGCCCTTTTCTCATAGAACCTAAATTCTGGGTTGATGGTAGGAGATTAGACTGGTAAAACCACCATAGAGAGCCATCTTGAAAGATTTACTCTATTTGAGTATATGTATATCCCAATGGCAATTTCACTTCTGAATGTACTATATATCACACAGGTCCATACAGGTATATGTTCAAGGTATATGTTCAAGGACAGTAAAGCTTTTTCTGTGTTGTTATGGTTAGGGGTGTCCACTTTATGAGAATGGATGTGTATATTATTGGTGGATATATGCCATAGAATATTATATAACACTTAGAAATAACAGATTTTATATTCATGAAACAAATGTTATACCTTAAAAATATAGTATCTTGTAGAAAAATGAAGAAATATAATGAGATGTGTGTATATAACACAATACACTTTGCATAAATTAAAAATATGTATAAAATACAATAATACACATTTTGCAAAAGCACATACAAAATAAAAAGATACAAAATTAGCACACTGGAATGTTTGCTTCTGTGGGAGAAGGGGAATGGGAGTAGGTTTTTTGAATAAAGGAAATAGTAAGGAAAAAAAGGAAAAACTCTGGAGAAGGAGAGATAGAAAAGAAATAATTAAGTGAGACAGTTTCCAAAATTGACAAGCATTATGGAAAACAGAACGATGTTGTGTTTGGAGGTTGTATGAGGAGGACTACTTCTGAGAGGTGGTCAGAGAGATCTCTCTGAAGAGGGAGCATTTGAGTGAAGCCTAAATGGTGAAGCAAAACCTGCCACAGAGTGATGTAGGTGAGGAACATGCTGGGCAGAAGAAACTACAAATGGCCGGGAGACCGGAAGGAACTTGGTGGGTTTCAGGGGCAGAAAGAAGGCATTATGGCTAGAACATGTGAGCATGGAAGAACGTGACACCAGTTCTGATTCAAGTCTGGGAGGGGGCTGAGATGCCGCATTGTATTTTTCACAAGCTCCCTAGTGATACCAACACTAATGGTCCATGAATCACAGAGTATCAGCCATGCCTCTTCCTGTTGGCCACTCCAGTAATACTAAGAGCTCCACAGGGTCCAAATTGTCTTGAGATTCAAGGGCTAGGAGGTGCATGTAGACTGTTGGAAAATCTTTATAGGAGAAGAATATGATTTTGAGGATTAGAAGATGGGAGACCATGATGCTTTCCTAGTCCCAGTGTTGGAGCTGAGTGCCGGGAGTGGGAAAGCAGGAAAAGCAATCAAATATACTTCCTTTTATATGTGCTTGCACTCTAGACACCCACTCACACAGCCTGGGCTGTTTCCCTGCCTGTTTTCCTAATGTTAGAATCTGGCGGAGGCTTTGCCTGTATAACAGCTTTTATCAAGCACTTTTATAATCATATGTTCATATGCCTGTTTTAGGATCAATCTCTAAACACCTATGTGGACAAGACGAGCTCTTCTTCTTCATGGTAATAATTCAGTGGATATCAATTAATAAAAGAATGACATTAAATACCTATTCAAGTATAACTTCCAGCCAGAAGGTAACATCGTTCTGGAATGCCGGGAAATAATTCCATCCCACAGGACAAGCTTATGTACAGTAACTAGAGATGGGTTAGCTGTTTTGGCATTCAGATGTTGTGTACCCAACCCATAGAAAAAGCATGTAACAACAGCTCTATAAATGGCAGCCCTAGCTATAAATTTAAAAAGAATACCCATGCCTAGCCAGAAATTGTTAGGATGACATAAGCCATTCGTTAATCGTGGCTGTGTTTTGCTTGTTGTTTTGTTTTATTTGTTGTTTAAGCTATTGTTACATTCTAATTTATATTAGAAGTAGTGACAACTTTACTTCTAAAGTAATGAAAGATAAATGAAAACAACTCGAATGTTATTTTTCTTCACTTGACTCTTTCAGAGTAGTTCGCCATGTACACATGGGCTATTAAGTGCCCATCCTGGCATTTAATCAGCAGAAACCTGGCTTGAACTATACTACATTTATCTTTTCACATAATCATTCAAGAGGAGCTAAATCCATTAGGACCTCACTGGAGATATAAAGTTGCCTTATTTTCCAAACCCAAACTATCTGTAACTGATTCTGCCTCCCAGAAAGTCCTCCAGACATGAAAGATTTCATTTAATCAGTCAGCAATAATATTTCCCTGAAATAAGGGTAATTGAGAATCCTGTTTAGTTTCAGTACTTGAATGGATCAAATTGTTTTTTTCAGATTTTGCTCAGTCTATGTAAACAGTGTACCACTAAGGGAGCTCACTTGACACCATAATACAAGGCAGAACCATCTGCTCAAAGACAGCAAATAATAAATCATCTACAGGCTTTTATCTAGCCAGTATGTTGCATGAAGAAACCAGTAAAACACAACTACATAGTCTCTGTCTTAGCACATTGTCAGATGTCACTGCTTATTTGCATTTCATGAGCTTACCAATGGGGATAACCACAGATTAACCTAAATTACTGGACCCATCTCCTTTTCTCTAACCATTTTGTTACTGACTTTGCAATTTGCACATCTAGTTTCCCTTTGGAGACCCTCCTTTGGAGTAAACTACCAATTTAATTGTCAGCGTGGTCCATTTAAAACAGATTCCTATGTTGATGAAACACAATAAAAATTTTATGCATAATTTGTTATGGTCTCTAGTTATTTCATTTTATAAAGGCCAAGGTTTAGTGACTATTTATCGGGGCTGGCCACAGGATACACAACAGCTTCTAGGCTGGGTATTTACAAACATTCACAGAGTATACCTAACCCACAGTGGATAGTCAATAAATATTTCTTACGCATAAATGTTGCTAGGCTAATTAGCTATACGGGCAGAAGTGAACACCACTTTGTTTTTTGGCAATTTAATAAAAGTGAAAATGTTTGAGGATCAATATTTTTGATTATAGAGTTTTATTAGAAATTCTGCAACTGTGATTAAGAGTTGTTTTATGTTTCCCCATTACTGAATGGCTCCTTTGTTGAGAGAACATTTCGGGAACTACATCATGAGCAAGCTCTCCAGTAGCTGATTGTAATGACTCGCCCTTGAACAGATTTTATGTAGGAGTTGAGACTTCATGGTGCTAGGAAAAGAGGGCTGTGAGGTATTTGCAGTAGGGAGAATGAAGGCCGGAGATTGGCCTCAGGCCAGGGATTAAACATCCTGGTCCAGTTGCAGATTCCCAGGGAAGCAGAAGTAGTGTCACCTTGTGGAAGGAGTAGGTTCAGAGGAATAAAGTTGGGAAGAGGGTGGATGTTCTAAACTATGTAGTGATTCACTTTCTGCCTCTACACCCAACCTACACACCAGCTAGAAGGAAACACTCTCTAGGCAACACATCCTGAGGGGCGTTGGGTTTGGGGACTTCCTGTGAGTTCATGCTTGTCTGATTCAGTGGTTCTCACATTTTTTGTCTCAGAAGACTTTAATAGTCTTAAAATTAATGACGACCTCAACATACTTTTGCTAATGTGTTATAGCTATCAATATTTATCATAACAAAATTATAACTGAAACATTTTATAAGTGTTCATTTTAAAACAACTACTATAAAACCATTATAGATTAACTAAATGACAACATTTTGTTAAAAATAATTAGTTCCAAAAAAATAGTGAAGGGAAATATTGTTTTATGTTTTTACAAGTCTGTTTACTGTTTGCCTTAACAGCTGGATTTGCATGACTCTGCATTCAATCTAGTATATCACATAGTATATCGCACATCACATAGTGCCTGAGAAACTCCGTTGAATGACAATAAAGAAGGCAAATGAGGTCTCAGTATTGTTATACTTGTACTGATCTTGACTCCTGGAAAAGATCTTGGGGATTCCTGTGGGTCCCCAGACGATGCTTTGAGAACCACTGCTCTAATTTAAGAACCCCATAGTACTTCATATGTCATGGATGGTCCCAAAGCATCTATCACAATGTCTGTCTTTGGGATTCAGCCCAATGACCCACTTGGCTTTCCCAAGCTCAGGCTTCTAACAATGGCAAAAAAATAAAAATAAAAATAAAAATAAGAAGACTGTGTATTACGCAGCTCTGGGACGCTTTCTTGATTTCAATTGTGAGTAAGTGAATGAAGGAATAAATGAATGAAAGAATAAAACTATTCCTTCATTTTAATATTTCCTTTTTTTTGTTATCTTGAAATTAGGTTGTAGGCCCCTCATGAAGCTGGATTAGCTGCATTTAATCTAAGGTAAACAGAGATTAAACAAACTTTTGGTTTTTTTGTATGATCTTCCATCCCTTGCTCCCAAACCTTATGAAACATGGAGGAAAAGTCAGCTATAATCATTCATTCAAGTATTCATTCAATGACCAAATCATTCATTTAACCAGCAGACTTCTATTTAACTCGGAATTCAAAATTTAAAAAGGCATGGTCTCTCTTCTAGAATAAGTTCACAGTCAGATAGAAAATGCTGTAATTCTATAATTCATGCACGTGTTTATTTAGCATGCACTAATTCATTCAACAAATACTTATCGGGCCCCTGTTATGTGCCATTATTGAAGCAGATGACAAGAAGAACCATTTTTTGTCTTATAGAATTCAACCAACTGGGGCTACAGATCTAAATAAGTACTAAGTCATGATAAAAGTAAGAGCTAAGCTTGGAGGGAACTTGGAGGAGAAAGTGAACATTCGGCTGGGGAAGCTAAGGAAAATTTCTGGGTGGCAAGAGGTCAAGAAACAGCATTGATTTGTCATCTGAAAGAGCCAGGTTCTAATGCCACCTCCACCTCATTTTAACCTGTCAAAGCCTCAATCATGAGGCTGTGAGTACAAACACAGTCATTTCCATGTGGTTCCCAGGACAGTGTTGACTATCAGAATTAGAAAAGTGATGGCGTTCTGTAGGTGGAAATCAATCGAACACACATTCTAGGTGAAAAAAAACACTCACTGAGAAGCGAGAAGTAAGAGTGTAGCACATCCTGGGGAAAAAAATGAAATAAAACAAAACTGATAAAGTTGGAAGAATAAAATATCACAAGTCCTTATTGAGGTAAGATCAGAATTTCATTGCTTTTGTTCCAATATTACTCCCTGTAATACCTATAGAGAAAAAAAAAAGATATAAAGCCTTTGATAAATTAAATCACAATGATTAAAAAAAAATTAAAAAGGCCAAAGAGGAGTAAGTTTCAGAGAATAAGCTTAGATAACATTTTACAGTTTTTAGTCAAAAAGTGAGTATGCATGGAAATGAGCTTTCCAGTGAGCTGGAGGCAAACATATGATTCAGAGATGCCTGATACTCACTGTTATTTCTCCCCCTGGATGAAATTGTAGCTTCGTCAACATTGAATTTAGATCAAGTATCAAAAGAATGCAACATTTGTAAACATTCTCTTGAACAGAAAGCTGTAGATTATAAATTCTTCAGAGAGAGTGCATAAGTTTACACATAAAAATGCAGTGGTGACACTTTTTCCAGATCTTAGACACCTCCACCATGCAGAGACAATGTTACCAGAGCAGCTGTCCCCTCCAGAAATGATGGAGGCTGAGAGGACCTAGGCTCTGTGACCACTTTGCATCCCATGAAATATGGTATCTGCATTAGCTTCCCAGGGCTGCTATAACAAACTACCACAAACTGGGAGCTTAAAACAACAGAAATATTGTCTCACAGTTCTGGAGGTTAGACATCTGAAACCAAGATGTCGGCAGTTCCACACTCCCTCTGAAATCTGAAAGGGAGAATCCTTCCTTGCCTCCTCCCAGCCTCTAGTGGTAGCCATCAGTCCTTGTCATTCCTTGTCTTGTAGCTACAGCACTTCAATCTCTGCTTCCATCATCACATAACATTCTCCCTGTGTGACTGTTATTCGAATTTTCCCTTTTCATAAGGACATGATTCATATTAAATTAGAGCCCACTCAAATGATCTTATTTTAACTTGGTCCCATCTGCAAAGACCAATTTCCAAATAAGGTCACATCTACAGGTTCCAGGGGTTAGAACGTCAACCTATTTTTGGTGGAACACAATTCATCCCATAATGGTATCCTTGGCTAATTAATTCTGGAACTGAATCTAACAGTGTGTGCATGCTGGTGGCAGTGGGAGTGAGACAGAGTCCCTCTTTCTACCTGTCCAAAGCCTACCTGAAATATTGTGGAGTCATAAAACCAATATCTCAGAATGTCTTTGAATCACAATGTTTAAAGTCAATTTGGGTATCATTTATGAAGTGAGGAGTAATTTGCAATACCTGGAAAAGAATGTGGGGCCAAATTATAAAACATCTAGGTATTTGTACATGACCACTTAGGCAGTGAGGAGCTATCGACATTTGAGTATCAAAGCGATGTGATTCAGCTTGTGTTATAGAAAGTTGCTCTGGTAACTGTGTGAGGAATGAATGGCCCAAGGAAATTTAAAGGCAGAAATAACAATTAGGAAATGGCTGCAAGAGCCTGGAGAAATAAATTGGTTGGAGAGGGCTGGGATATGTCTGCATATGGCAGTGGACAAGCACACAGGACCAAACAGTGACCATAAAGAGCAGGGGAGCGATTAGGGACATGCTGAGTGGCCCATCGGATGAGACTAGTAAGAAAGACAGAGGAATTGATATCAATTCTGAGGTAATGAGCTTGGTTAAGTGGGTAGGACAAGCCACCATTAATTGGAATAAAAAGCACAGGAAAAAAAATGCAGATTTTCTAAAGAATTCCTGAAGATTTTCTAAAGAATGAAGGGAATAACATTACAATATAGAAAATGCTATGTGGAGATAACAAAGGCATGAGTGTTATTAAGAATGTTTATGGAAAACTGACTTGTCTAGGGAGTTATGTAAGGACATTAAGGTACAGTGTCCTTTTCTCTGAAGGCCTGCAGCTAACCTACACACAAAATGTCCCAAAAGACTGATTTTTCCTTTTTACTGTCAACTTCTTCCACATCCCTGCAACCAGTCTTGTATTCTGTACCTTGGTAGATAGCACAATCATTTACCTGTCTCTTAAGCCATAAACTGTGAAACTTCCTAATGCCTGCCTCTCCCCAAACCCTTGTATCTAGCCATCAAGTCTTGTCCATTCCATCTTGTAAACCTCTTGAACCTACACTGCCTCTCCATTTCCACGGCCTCTGTTTTATTGAAAAGCCTAGTCTCTCATCTACCCTACTGCCATAAGACCTTACCAGGTCAATCCGACAGTACATTTGAACTCACTCCAATGATAGAGCCAAAGTGCTCTCTGCAGAATGCAAGTCTGATCACAGTCCTATGAGACTTAGCTTATTCATGCTAAGACCTTTCCCTGTCCACTGCCTCACTGCCTGACGAGTAAAGTTCAAACTCCCTAACATGACCTACAAAGCCTTGTATGTTCTTCCTCCTGCTTATTTCTTTACTTTGTGTCCTTCTATACTGCCACCTTCTCAGTACATTTTAGCACATTTAAGGATTTTGGAACTTTATAATCTCCGAATGCCCCTTGCTTCTTCTTTGCATGGTGTTTTCTCCACTTGGGTGTCCTTCCTCACCTGCTTCCCTGGAATCATCTCCCTTTTCATGCTTTCCCTGACACCTCTGTATACAAGTAAATCTCTTCTTTTTCTCTCCTACTTCATTCTCATGACATGATTCCCTTGTTACATTTACAACACTATGTGTCACTTTCGATGCAGTTGACTACCCAGGTTACCTGCAACCTCCTTGAGGGCAGGACTGTCCAAATTCCATTTCACAAGCAGACTGAGAGTCTATTTTGTTTCATGCTTTGCTCAAGATACAAAGATAAATGGGTCACTCTTCTCAAGTATATGAAACCTCTGGACCAAAGAATTGGATGATTCAAAAAATTGAAAAGGAGCTTATAGTTTAATAGAAGAGTCAAGGAAAATGAAAATGTAAAAAGAAAAAATAAATCAGTACAGTCAAAAATGAATTATTACAAGTCAGAATTTGAATGTGTTTCATTAAAAGCCACTGTAAGACATACAAGCTGGAGTAGCTACAGTGTTATCTTAAAAAGCAAACTATACAGGTCAAAACGGAACAAAGAAGGAATTTCCAAATATAAAAAATGATAACTTTTTTTAGTTCTTTTGAAGAAGTCAGTGGACTGATACATTGCCTTTGATATTTTATTTGCACCAACTAAAGTAACTCTCAGCTCAGCTTTTCTTCAAAATAGAGAAATGGTATAAAATAAATGTTTTTAAAAATAGTAGATTAGGTAATCTATTCATTCTCTGACCAAAATTTACCTTCAGAAACATCTGACCTGGCTTCTGATAGAAATATTTCCTCCGCTGCCATCAACACCTGTAATCCCACCACCCTAATTTCTCACAGCAGTTAGTGCAGTTCTATCCTAACTGAATTCCCTTTCCCCTCTCCTATTCTCTTGCATCTTCCTTCTTTGTTCTTAAGAACCAGTTCTCAGTTTAGCTTGCAGACTACCCCAGGCTACTGGCCCTAGATCCATAGGATGAAGCCTACTCTCAGCTGAAAACACTCCAAACACCTTTCCTTCTCAGGGCCTTGTTGAAGGCTAGATTAAACAAACAGATTTGGTATATCTACATCAAAAAACTATCTTGAAATTATTTGATATCTGAAATTTCAAAAGTGAAAACACAAGTATAGTCATGGTGAAAAAAATTTCAAGCAGGTGGAACTTGCCTATACCTATTTTGTAGTTTAGTTCTGTTTTAATTTTGAATTACATAGATATTTTGTGTGTCTTGAGAGTAATAATCTTTCAGAAGTTTAGTGATTTTTAGGTTTTAATTCAGTCCTGCCTTCACATTATAAATGTAAGCTTTTATCCTAACCTTTCACATATGGGTCTCACCTTAAATTAACCTTGCTTAGAGAAGTCTTCCATGACCCTCCTACTCTATATCACACCTTCCTCTTAAAATCCCACACTGTTCCTCTATTTCTCCATTCCACGGCCTGGGTGTGGGCTACCATAATCTCTTACCTAGACTACTGAAACAACTTCATAACTGGTCTCACTACTCCTACTTCTAAATCTCTCAATCCATTCTCCACTCAGCACCAGACTGTTCTTAGAATAGGTCATATTATTCTCTGCTTAAAATCTTCCAGTGGCTTCCCACTTCATTGGAATAAAATCCAAACTTCTTTTCCTGTCCTATGAGGTCCGGCACGGTCTGGCTCCTGCCCTACTGGGCTCCCTCCCCTCCAGCAGCACTCGTCATCGTACTCCAGCTCCATCATGTCAAGATCTTTCACCCCTCGGGACTTTGCACTTCCTGTTTCCTCACCTGAAAATTTTCTATCTATCTTGTAAAAATGACAACTTCTTTCATGTTTAGGTCTCGGTTTAAATGTCACTTTCTCTTCAGGGTTTGATCAGACCATAGCTTCTAAAGATGGTCTCATTCTTGTCTTTTTCTTCGTTCACATGTTTTCTCATAGCATTTATCCCAAGTTATCATAGGTCTTTGTATACTTTTAATTAACTAACTAATTAGTATTTGCGGCTATTTCTCAACCTAGAAAGTGAGCTCCACAGTGAAAGTGACATCTCTGACTCATTCACTTTGGTATTTACAGTACCAAGCACATTAACTAGCTCATAATAAGCCACTCAATAAATCTTTATAGAATGAGTGGTCCTTTACTGCTCTTTGTATGCAATATTCATAAAATTTTTTACAATTTTAATTATATTTTTGTGTACTTTTATCAACTTAATATCTTCTTTACTAAAATTCTGAGAGCAAAGATCAAGTCTTTTGTTTACTGATGTATTACTATGACTTTGCAAGTAATAAAGCTCTTACTATATATTTTTCAATAAAATAATGCATTAAATAATTAATCAATGGAAGATACTTAAAAAGGTAATATTAAAGGGCTCAAACAATCTATTGTATTAAAATAAAGCAAACAAACTCTTGCTTTTTATAATCTGAACCTGGGAAAGGCAAGTTTCAACAAGTAATAGCTTACTTTGACCCCACTAAATTGCTTAATCTATTCGTAAAAATTAAGATCTAATAACCAGCCTGTTGGATAGAGATTTCACTTTCTTTTTTTAAATCAGTGATCCAGTCTTGTACATTAGCATCTGCTTAAAACAGATTATTTGTTTTTGGGAAACAGAATGTACTTAACAGCACGAATATTTAACAACCCAATCCTTATTCTTTGTATATTGGCCTCAGTATAATTTTGATAACAAGTTCCATTAAAGAGGTTTCGAGAATTGATGTTGGAGCATTATCTTGACCCACTCTTCTGATCTATGGAAAAGTTTTAGTGCTATAGTGTCAAATGGCTATTGTGGTAGATAGCAAAAATGGCCACAATACCCTGTCTCTCCTTCCGCCAAGAGGTTGAGTCTATTTTCTAACTGTTGAATCTGTGCTGGCCCTGGAACTTATTTTGATCAATAGAATGTGGCAAGAGTGATATTTTACCAGTTCTAAGTCTCATCCTTGAAGGCCTTACAGCTTCTGCTCTTGCTTTCTTAGAAATCTGCAAATAATACCATCTGAACAAGCTTGGCTAACTTGCTAGAGGAAGAGAAAACACAAGGAAAGAGAGACCCCAATTTTTTCAGATATCCAAGCTGAAGCCATTATAATTAGCCAGCCTAGACAATCCACCAGCTACCTGCAGATGCATGCAAGAGCCCAGCTGTTTTAGTTTGCTAGGGTTACTATAATAAAGTACCAGACTGGGTGGATTAAACAACAGGAATTTATTTTCTCAAAGTTCTGGAGGCTAGAAGTCTGAGATCAAAGTGTTGGCAGGGTTGGTTTCTTTTGAGGTTGGTGAGGGAAGGGTCTGTCCCAGGCCTCTCTCCTTGGCTTATAGACAAGCTGTCTTTATGTCTCCCTATATCTTCACAATGTCTTCCCTCTGTACTAATCTGTGTCCAAATTTCCTTTTCCTATACAGACACCAATCGTATGAATTAGAGCCCACCCTAATGACCTCGTTTTACCTTAATTACTTCTGTAAAGACCCTATCTCCAAATGTGGTAATATTCTGGGGGTTAGGACTTCAACATATGAATATGAAGGGGTATGGGGGAAGAACTGCCCAGCTCAGCCTAGCCCAAATTGCTGACCTACCAAATAGAAAGCTAAATAAATAGCTGTTGTTTTAAGTTACTAAGTGACTGATACAGCCATCTTTAATTGAATTTCAGTGTTTACTAATTGGTTTTAAGACTGCAGACTGTTGTAGTCCATTTGCGCTACTATAACAGAATGCCATAGATTGGTTGCTTAAACAACAAACATTTATTTCTCAAATTTCTGGAGGCTGGGAAGTCCAAGATCAAAGCACTGGCAGTTTCAGTGTCTATTGGGAGCCCACTTCCTGGTTTATAAGATGGCTGTCTTCTCCCCAGGTCCTCACATGGCAAAAGATGTAGGAGCTCTTTCGGGTCTCTTTTATAAGGGAGTTAACCCTAGTCATGAGGGCTTCACTCTCTGTTTCAATGGCCGCCCAAGGTCCCGTTTCCTAATACCATCACTTGGGGATTAGGGTTCAACATATGAATTTCGAGGGGACACAAATATTCTGTCCATAGCAGTAGACTTTCCAGATATTACTAAGTGAGCACAAGAGCTATGTGATTACATGGAAAACTTACTGAGATAAAAACATTCACAGAAAACATACTTAGTCTCTCTAGCATTCCAAGGATAAGTTAGATGTAATTTGCCACAGTATTTAATTTTTCTATTCATATTGTTCTTTCAAAACTCCAATAGCAGTGAGCACACTATCACTTCAAACTCAGATCTAAAACTTTCTAATCAATATCTCTGCTAAAAGTATGTTCTTCAAAGTATGTTCTTGTCCAAATTTAACAAGACCTATTTTCTAAAAAGTCAAATCAAGTACACCTCATAACACCCTCACATAGGTAGAAACCATGGTTTATTTATTTTTATGTATAATGTTGCATCTCTAAATAATAATATTTTCACCAGAATACTTAGTCTTGTGAAGTTAAATTTCATGCATGTCAGAAATGCTTCCCCAACTGAGTAAACATTGAAATGAGGAATTCTACCTTTTGACAGAGAGTATTAAATGTGTTTGCTCACCAAATGTGACTTTGCATTCCAAAAGGTATCTCTCAGCAAACTGTTGCTTTGAAGGGTAGTTTCTTCACCTAGCAGGAAGTTTTCCTAGTTAATTCACTTTTATTTAGAGTTCCATATTTTCCTCCTTCAATTTTTCCTACATAGTTAAGCATGGCTAAAATTGCAACCAAGAAATGTTTTAAAAGCCCTACCTGGTTAAGGAGCCTTAGAACTCTCATGTGGGGAAACTGATATTTGTGGTTCTGATTTTTGTGGTTCTAATTTTAACTGGAATATCTCATTCAAAATACTGCCATGCATATTATACATCTTGTTGCTCGACTTTATTAAGAACTTTATGTGAAAAATGCTGAGAATTGAAATGTTTTTGCTTTTGAAGGAGCATTGCTCATGTCCTAAAATGTAATTTATACCTAAGTCAACGTTATATGCAATTTAATTTTTCCCTTGAAAACATTTTTCAAAAACTTAGTTTCTTTGAAATTCTCCACCAAAAAATATGGACAATCCTACTCTCAAAAGTATCACTGGTACCATCACCACAATTTCTCGCTGTATTAAGTTCTAGCTACTGTTTTGCTTCGAAGTGTCAACATTTCCCCTTGTGGTTGTCTGAGGAGATGGCTAGGTTTTGCCACTCCTAGATCTTCACAGTGCTTTCATTTTTGCACTGGCTTTAACTGAGTGTCTGCCATTTCCTATGTTCCAGGAAGCCTGCTATTTGTACTTGACTCTAATTCAGTTCATTAATATTCAAAGTTTATCTGGTTTATGGAGGTAGATTAAGGCCTAGATAATTTCATCAATGTTTGCAAATTGACTTTACCAGATAAAGAGCATTAACATCAATATGAAGCTGCCCAGAAATTCTTTTGTGTTTTGACCTTTCATTTTAATAGTCTATAGCTGGGGAATGTTGGCTTGGCATATAAGAGTCCCTTCTTTGGCTGGAGGCCTCTTTCTGGCTTTCATCTCTGGTAGTGTAATAACCTCTCTACCTTTTTTTTTAATTTTCTTTTTATCTTTGCATGTTGGAAGGCATTAAAATTCTCGAATTTTGCTTTGCTTTTCTCTCACTCTGGAAATGTTCTAGCTCCTTTAGGGGTCTCTTTCATAATCTAACTTCTTTGACTTTGCCAGAACTAAGAAGGAAGTATTTTGTGTTATAGTCCCTCCCAAGCAGAAAGCCTGTGTGCCAGACCATGGTAGACAATTTTTTTCTTCAAAATTTTCTAAGTTGAAGAGATAGTGGTATCTATATTCTTGCAAGAAAATGCTACTGGAATACTTCTTTCCAAGACTTCCTGCAGCGTCCCCTGTTCAGAAAATACTCTGTCCCATTTAGCAGATTTTTCAGAGATCTGGAGAGAAATGTTTCTCTGTCCGGGATGATCAGTTTGTCTAAAAACAGACAAACAAAAGAGGTATCCAATAACAGAAGTGAGAATTGTTTCTTTACAATCAATTCCCTGATTTTCTGTTTGAAAAATTAGCCTTCTAAGTCTGTGAGCACTATGACTCTAAGTGTAAGGACATAGAACATTAATCTAAACAAATGAGTTTGTCAGTTTTAATGATAAATGTGACTCATGTCATCTAAACTAATCAGTCATTGAGATGGTCAGAATAATCATAAAGTACGTGTGGCCACCCTTTGGGGCATCAGATACCATCTGTGGCTGTCTGTATCACTAGATGTGTGAAGATCACTAAGTATTTAAATGTCCTAAAAACCTTTTAGGCATTAGATATTCCAAGAAACTCAGATAAATCGGCGGTTTTAAGGTTTTTAAAAAACAAGGTAAAAATGCTTAGATGACTAGGGTATATTCCAATAGAAGGAAAAATGGAAAGAATCAATATTTATTAAGCATTTACACTACAGGAGACATTTTAAAAAGTGATCTCTTTATTCCTCACAATAATCCTTTATGTAAATATTAAATCTCCATTTTATAAATGAGAAAATTAAGACTTAGAGATGTTAAGTTACCTGCCTAAGGTCACACTCTGTCCTGGCTAGTATGCTTGTCTGCTGGGGCCAAGATTGTAACCAGGTCTCCCTTCAAAGTCCATGCTTATTCTGCTCTACTCAGATGGCTTCCTAAGAGGCAGAAAAGGCAAGGAAGTAGGATTGATTTATATTAGTCATATTTTCTAAATGATTTATTTTTCACATATACTAGGGCCTTAGGGAAATGATGTGTATATTGTGTAAGACAGCATCTCATGAACATGGAAACACTTAATGCACATGTTTTCTGCAGACGTAAGTGTGACTGAAAATGCCATTAAAACTGAAGCATATTGCATAGGATCAAGTAATGCAAATCAATCAAGTACTCCGTGGATATGCTTTCATCTCACAGACCATCAGAGTGACAAAGTGTAGTGGTTAAAACCATGAGCTTCTAGAGCCAGACTGCGCATGATCAAGTCACTCTTCTTCTCACCAGTTAGGAGCTCTGAGCAAGTTACTTAGCCTCGTTGTGCTACAGTTTCCTCATTCATAAAATGGGGATGGTTTTAAAGAACAGCTTATCTTGTTGTGCTAAAAGGATTAAATAAGAAATACATAAACATTATTTAAAGTTGTCTGTCTTACAAGAAGCACTTACAGCATACTGCCTCTTATTATCTGTGGACTGAATCTCGAAAATTCTATAAATCTCTGCCACAACATTAGTCATTAGAACCATCAGTGGCATCGTTAGACTGTCTCAGGAGTTCCCAAGATATTTCGTAGAGTTCTTGGGAACACAATCTGTATCGTAAATAGCTGGAAGGGAGTCAGTAAAAGACAGTAGTTAAGATGGCAGGCCATCAAGCCACTTGTCGTTACAGACCAGGGTTTAAATCCTGAGTCTACTGCCTAGTAGAAATATAACCAGAGTAACCCAGCTGAGCATTTTTCTACAGCTCTATAATGGGAGAATAATAACTACCCCACAAGATTATAGAGAGAATTAATAAAATCATGCTTGGAATAATAGCTACAGGCTCTCAAGAAGTTATTCATATATGTATTCATCTTATCAGTTCAATACTTTTAAGCCCAGAATAGGAATTCCTTTGCTTAATGTCCTTTGAGTTTACTTACCTAGATCTTCCACTGATAATGTCTTATATTTGTGTGGTATGTTATAGTTTACTCAGTGCTTCACTTTCATCATCTCATTTAGTACACAAAATAACTTTGTGAAACAGGTATCTCTACCCTGAGATTGCAGAAAAAGGCAAAGAGATTTACCCAAGATCACAAAATTGCACAGTAATTGAGCTAGAATTTGAATCAAGATCTTCTGGGCAAAGCCTTCTATAATAGTTTTTCATTTTTCTCTACTTTCTTCTAAACGTTCTCAGGAGAATTTTTTAAGGCCAGAAAAATGTAGGCCAAAAATCATACATACCTCCACTGTATAAGTTACATTGGCCTAAGTGAAGCAAAGAAAATCTTTCCCAAAAGCAAATAGATAGTTTCAGAGTAAAGGAGAAAGAAATGCAACGGTATGCTTCATTTTTTGCAAATACTTTTTCTTTCCAGTTCTCAGGTCAGTAAGAATCATGTGACAAATTAGTTTACAGAATTCCCACCGAGATTTGTGAAATCAAAAAGGTAGGTAGGAAAATAAACAGGGCAATCAAACTTTATATTTTATGTTTTCACTGACTTTTAAAAATATATTCTGTTCTCAGACACACGGAAACATGAACTTTGAGAAATCCTTTTTAAACCCCAATAGAAATATTATTAAATTATGAAAAAGACAGAGTTGATAGGGATATGAAGATAATTACTATGATTTTTTTTTCCCCCTAATCCACTGTCAATAACTTATTCCAGTGGGATAAGCTGACATTTACTTTCTTACCTTTTTTAAACTCCTGGGTTTCGGCTGCAGTTCAGTTTCCAGGAAATCTCTCCCCATTTGGGGTCACTATGTACCACAGCCTCAAATTCCTCCCGAGGCCCTTGCCCATGTACACAGTCATACAACTCATCGTCTGTTCAAGCTGTTTTAGTGGACTGTGCCCATGTGACAAAATTATATCCCTCTGGAAGGAGCTGGAATGAAAGAGAACAGACATTACCCACTCAGGAATGGGGTTTAGTGTAGGAAGCCATGCATGCTGGATGGCCATGATCACAAACTTTGCCAGCAGGCTCTGACTTTTGGATTTTGGTCTTTCATATTTGTCATGCATCTTTTAAAGAATACCGAGATACAGAAACTATAAAAACAAGTCTTTTTATCCAGGAAGGCAGCCTTGCTGCTTTTCACATTGAGAAGTTTAAACAGAGAGGTAGAAGATCAGGATATTATAATAACCACTTATTTCTTGATGGAGAAAAAAAAAATTAGTGAGGTAAAGGTCTAATATAAATACTTTGACAATCGTCAAATTACTGAAGAAATAAAACTGTGAATCAAGCTATACTGAGAATTACTTTTGGTTAATGAAATTAACAGGATCGACTAAGTTTTTTTTCCTCCCCCAAATGACAATGCATTTATATGCCTGGATATGTGCTATTTCATCCAATATCACACATTCCTTTTCCTCTCACCAGAGAGACCACTGTAACTTAGAAAACCGAAATTTCTGTTGTTCATTGTGCTTTTTTGTGAGCTTGTTTATCAGCTACACGGATGCACTGCGAGGCCTTTTGGGACTGAGTGAGTGTGTGGTGCAAAAAAGACCTCACCATGCAATTTAACAGATTCCAAAAAAAGGAACAAAAATCCTGAGAGAAGTCATTCATAACAGTGAAAATTATGGTTAGTGAAATTTGGCTGAATTGGCTGAGGAATTCTTCATCTTTCTAAAAAGATTTGCCTCGTGGATTGGGGTTAAGATCAGCCCTGAAAGGACTTATTTGAAACCATGTTGTTCTTGCATCTAACTGAGGACATGCCAGCCCAAATTGCCACACAGATGCCATTTTTAATCTTTCAACATTTGATTAAAACAAAGGTTCACATCCTTTGAAGCACAATTCTTTACAGTCACAATACAGTCAATAAGCATTAGAATACTTACTATGTTCTGATTAAGTGAATATTCTGGTTAGATTAAATGTTACTCATAATCAAGATTTTTATTTCAATGTTTATTTCTTGAGAATCATGCTAGTATGTGTAAGGTGAATTTTCTTTGCTATAGAAATCATAACATATTGAATGTAATTTAATTATTTCTTAACTAATGGTAACCTAAAAGCAGAGTAAGGTATTAAATATCTTTATAAAGTAGCCTTCTGAACCTGTGATCACTATGACTGCTGGCCCCAGAAGTAGAAAATAAATAAGGAAATTTCTGTATTGGACTCCTGCCTCCCAAAAAAAAAAAAAAATGCTTGTGACAATTTTAAATATCTTGGTAGGTTTTCAGGTTGCCATTGCAATTATTAAATATATATCCTAAGTGATGCTGAAGAAGATGATGACTTATACCCAGTTAAAGGCATATTCTAAAAGATCTAATTCATAAAAATTACATGATTTATGTACATAGCAGCATTATTCATAATAGCTGGAAGGTGGAAGCAATCCAATTGTCTACTGACAGAGGATTAAATAAACAAAATGTGATATATACATACAAGAAAATATTACTCAGCTTATTCATACAATAGAATGTTATCCAGCCTTAAGAAATAAATCTTGTCATATGTTACAACATGGATGAAATGTGAAGACATTAAGCTAAGTGAAATAAGCTCTAGTCATAAAAATATAAATACTATATAATTCTACCTATGTATCCAGAGTAGTCAAATTCATAGAAAGAGAAAGTGGAATGATGATTGCCACGAATAGAGGCAGGGGATGATGGAAAAGTGCTGTTTACTGAGTACAGAGTTTTGGTTTTGCAAGATGAAAAAAATGACAGAGATTAGTTCCATAGCAACACGAATGTATTAACCCTGCTGAACTGTATATACGCTTAAAAAAATGATCGAGATGGTAAATTTTGTGACAATTTTTTAAAATTAATTTAAGAATAAAATATTCTATGATTTAAGCTTGTAGTTTTGTCATTTTCTTCTCTTATAAATTCATATGTAGAAAAAAAATGTTGGTTGATGAGAGGATAGAGTTAAGATTTTACAGGAAGCAGGTGGAACAAGGACTTGACAATACAGTAGCCTTGATTTTCCTTTTATAGCAGATTTTATAGTATTGACAGAGAATACACTCTTTCCACCAGAAATAGGTGAAGAGATTATTTTTCCTAAAACTTTCTTGTTCCCTAAAATTTTCTTATTCCACTCATTATCTCCCTTCTGTTTTGTTTCTTTCATTTTTTCATCTCCACTGACTTTTCCCACAATCTACTCAACATGATCAGGACTCCTAACTCCATTACCTGATTTGCCTCAGTCTACCTCCTATCTTTCTGAATTCTTTATATATCCAACTGGGGCTTTATATACAAATTGGGGCTAACTGGAAAGTGGTTGATAAGAGAGGGTAGGAAATTCAAAATGCTAAGTCTAAACTGTTGAATCAGGATTAAAGATTCAAACCTAAAGCTGAGAGAGGAAGCATTTGAACTATTGTTGGAGAAATGGCGGGAGAGGGTTCAAAGAAAAAGAGACACCAGAGATCAAATTAGAGAGAAGATCTTCAGATGAAGGCACAAAAGAGACCTAGCGTAGGGCAATATGGATGTAACATATGGAGGCGATATAGGATGCAAACATGAATACTGCCAATTTTTTATGTTTTCAAGGTGGGTCCTTAAAATTGTAAGCTCCAATTGAACAGTAGTTATGTTTTAGATGCTACAATTAATGGATCGATGCTTTCAAAACTTTTGACAATTGAGTCACAGCCTGTATTCCACTAAACTATTTGCTCCTTCACACTTCCATGATTTTAGTAATACAATTCTCAGTCTAGATACAGCACTATCCAATAGAACTTTTTCTGTTGATAGACATATTCTGTATTTGCATGGTCCAGTATAGTAGCCACTAGCTACATGTGGCTAGAAGCTAATATATTGGACAGCACAGGTCTATTTCTCTATTTCCAAATACATTGAAACATTACTCCTTTCCTTTTGATATCTAACACTGTAGTAAATATTGTCAGTGCTCCACCCTGAGCCTCTCAGATTCCTTTAACTGCTTCTGTGTACCTCCCCCTGATCTCTCAGCTTTTGCTTCTAATGCCCTGTACGTATGACTCTCCTCAGAAGATTGTCCTGAATCTACTAGAGCCATTGTGCATGCACGCAGAGGTAGAAGTCAGAGGACCTGGAAGTTTATGTCCTGTTTCACCTCCCCGCCCCAACTCCCAGGGCAGCCGGAGCCCCTGATTGAGAGGTACAGGACAATGAAAACCCAGCTCTCTTCAACACAGGCCAACTCTGAGGTAGAACTCATGCTTCTGCATTCCCCACAGTATCAGGCTGAAGCTACCTTCGGCCAGACTTTGCCTGAAATCTCACTCTTGCGCTTGGCTTCTTTCCCTTCCTTGTCCCACTTTCCACACCACCGTACTAGTTTCTCCTTGGAACACTTCTTTAATAAATCACTTGCACATAAATCCTCATATTAAGGTATTAGGGTCGGTGTCTAGGGAATTTTTAGACAAACTAAAATGCTGATTCCTCTGTGAAGCTTTTCCCAGTCCCCAATCAGAATTACTTTCTAATACCTATAGACTGCCACAGCACTTCATTAATGTCTCTAGTACAGACCAAGTAAATGTCAATTACACTTATATCTAGGTCCCCAAGTAGAATGTGAGCTATCTGTGAGTAGTATTTGTCGTATCCATCCTTGTTTCCTCTTGCTCAATGTCTTGTGTGTTATACATTCTCTACAATGCTTGTTGTATTTATTTGAATGTAAAGGAAAACATGGACATAACGATTTTTTTTATCATTTTAAATGAAATATTTAATGATTTAAGATTATTAAAATTGTAGAAAAGAGGTCGTTGCCATGAGGCATTTATTTATTGTACTATAGATTCTTTCCATA
Organism: Pteropus vampyrus; assembly: GCF_000151845.1. Classification (NCBI taxonomy): domain Eukaryota; kingdom Metazoa; phylum Chordata; class Mammalia; order Chiroptera; family Pteropodidae; genus Pteropus; species Pteropus vampyrus. The sequence continues at coordinate 8,431,141 of NW_011888837.1, forward strand.
TTCGGCGATGATGGCTAGCAGTTCTTTAAATCGAAAGAGATTAACATAAAAAATGGCTCATTTACTATTTACAATGGCAATGACAATACTTCCTGATTTTTATGACTTCTTTAAACTTTAGAGTCTTCAAAAATTCAACAGGGATGATTCAGATATCTCACTAAGCTGAATCAGGGCAGCACAGACAAAAAAGAAAAAAGCCACACTTTTTCATCCTTTGTTGAGCACAAGTTAGTAAAATATGGACCATGATGAATATCTTAAAGCTATTTAAAAACATAATTGAAGATACTCAGTATATTTACCAGACAAACAAATAATAATGTTTCATTTCAAGGGAAAAACAGGTCACAGAATAAATAGCATATTTTAAAAAGCAAAATATATATGTATATGGGAAATTTTTAAGAAGAAAACAATTACAGTAGAATATTAGAAAAGGCTGGCTCCAAATAGTGCCGTTTTTGGTGGTTTTTATTTCCTTCCTCATGATTTGTTGAATTTTTCACATTTTCTACAATGAATATGTACAAATTTTGAAATTAGAAAACAAACATATTTTCAGAAGTCTCTAGCTATATCCACATTTTTCCAGACCTGTCTATTCTAGAAATCATCAATAATAATCAAATATTTCATCAAGTTTACATACAGGGGGATAAAAATGAGAACAAAGTTATTTTGCTCATTGAGAAATCATTTACAATTCAGTGAATTGTAGAGTAATTGGCTTCTAAAGCCTGATGCTATGAGTCAGGCAAACCCAAGTAATGACTTGTTATGACAGAGATGTAACCCAACACAAACCACAGATTGCTTGTTCAACTGTACAGTATGATTCTTCCCTTACATTCTCTCATGTATATATTTTACATACAGAGCCCATGTCCTTATGACAAAATGCAACAGGTAAAGGCTTAACACCTCAAGGATGGTCTGCACTTTAAAAGCTGAGCAGAAATAATATTCATCTACCACCGGAGGAGACTGCTGAATATCCTGCTCTCTTGAGAACTTCTCCAGAGCACTTGGCAGGAATACTCCTCCCCTGAGTGCAGGATGGGGGCAATGCATGGTGCCACACACGCCCCAGCCCCATCCACCCATCTGGGTGGTCTTTAGGTAAAGCCTACAGCAGAGTACTGAGGAGGACCAGAATTGCCATGCCACCCACACTGTTCCAAGGGTCAGAACCCAGGCAGCTATAGCTTATTAACTATCCTAAAATAATAAAAACAAATTAATGAAATTGACTCAAGGGAAATCAAATTCCACTTATAGGCCTAGTGGCAGAAACAGCTGTTAAAATTCACTAAATTGGAAGTTCCTGTAGTAGCTTCTTGAGGATGTTTTTCAAAGTCTTTGGGCCACCGCTATTTAAGAAAAAAAAAAAAAAAAAAAAAACTCTAGTTAAACATTATTCATCAGAAAGTATTTTTACAGAGAAGACATGGGGTATATTTTGAAATCTTCATAGGATGTAAGATTGTGGCTGGACCATTTGCAAAGTTTTTATTTCAGTAGGCTTTGACAGATGAATTCATTGTAGTTTTAAAATTTAAGAAGGAGAGATCAATGGCTGCATTAAAAACCCCAAAGCCTTTCCACTGTGGATTAAAAACCCCAAAAGCTTTCCACTGAGCATGATTTTTCCTACCAAAAAAAAAAAAAAAAAACTTCTGTAAGATGTTTATAGGTTTTTACAAGTCTGGCTACAAATTCTATAATAAAATTTTTAGCTAATGACAAGAGCAACCCAAAACCTATGTTACTTGAAAGAAGATTTTTAAAGAGTTGTTTATCTTTTTTCTTTCAAGTATATAGGGCTTTATTATATAAATGAAATATTTCTGGAAAAACTCCTATCATGTTAATAATAAAGAAATGTATCTGGTAAGAAAATTAATTTAGATGCTCTCTCTACTTCAAATCTTCCATCTTAAAAAAAGGCAGGGGGTGGGGGGAGTTTGATTTAGCTGATATCTGAAGACTTCTTACACTTTTGAGTTCTAGGAAACCAGAATACCAAGAGTGCTACTCACACCTGTGAGGAGCAGCCAGCAATAAATTCAGAGTTAATGCATGCAGTCATTCAGCAAAAATGTTGACACTGCAAAACAGTGTTCATAAGTATATTAGTTAAGGTGTTTGATTATAAATAACAGAACTCAACTCTGATTAAGTGCAAGTAAAAGAGAAATCATTGTAAGGACATGGTAGACTCACAGACCCAAGGGGAAACCTGCAGATGCCTGAAAGGACAAGAACCAGGGCTATTTGAGAATCTAAGCAGTAGATCTTCAGGACACTGCATGGGACAGATTGGCCCCAACCATTTTTCTTTTGCCCTTTAGACACTATGCTCAAGAGTAAAAGCATGAGGAAGAGAGTCCATTGCTCATATGATAGATTGATGTTCACTGTCCATTCTGCCTGATTTCAGGGTCCCTTCACTCATTGTAAAGCCTAGAAAGCTGAGAATTGTATTCCTTGGTCTCCCTTGTAGCCAGTTTTAGAATATATTTATTATTCAACTAGTTACATGTATTTGTGTGATACTAGAAAGGCAGAAGTGAGGTGGATACCATACTTGTTCTGTTTCCACAATTTCTGTTCCAGAGCATGGATGTCAAGGTGTTTGGTTTTTCTGCAGTAGTTCTAGCCAAGGTCAGAATACCTGGCCACTAGCTTAATACGTATTAAGATGTGTGGCATGGATCTTCCATTTTATTGATGTAGTCCCAGCAGACATGCCACGGCTCTGGAGCTAATGGTTCTGGCAGTGGCTTCTAATTTCTAGCTCACAACTAACATGGCATGTTCTTGGAGCCAACAGTTGCAGTGGGCACCAGAAGTTGGCACAGTGTCTTCTCAATTCGTCAGCTTCTTGATGGTAGTATTTTTGCACACCAGTCTTATACTGCCAGTAATTCTTGGAGGCTTAGTTCTCTGCAATAAATCCCCTTCTCTTTAAACATCCAAAGAGAGTTCTATTAGAGTCCAATTCGCTATCATGGTTTATATGCCACTAGGGGAAGGAAGGACATATTGATTGGCATTCCCATCAAGACTACATACGCAACCAAAGAGGGAGAATTCTCTTGAAAGAAAATAACTTGTCCTTATCAAAAAAGGGGAGAGAGTGGTGGATTGTGGGTAACAGAAAATAACAACCATGCTGCAAATGAATACAAAGATGTTAAATCAACATTGTTTCAAGAGTGTGTTGCAGGCCTTGATACAAAGCAAAGTTGTCTAAAGTCCTGAAATGTTACATCACATTATGAAAGCTTAACTATCCAAGGGAAGAATTCAGGGAAGGCTATATAAAGTGACATCCGATCTAGGTCTTAAGGCTCAAGTAGGTGTGAAGGCTTTCTTGGTAACAAGAAAATAATAACTTAATTTTGTGTGTGTGTGTGTGTGTGTGTGTGTGTGTGGTATCTAAATAAAGATTGAGGGGTCAATTAATTAGTTAAAGGGAAAGTTTCATTTTAAATTTTTCTCAAACAGGTATAAACTTCATAATTGGAAGGAAAACACAAAAAGGCAATGCAAAGAGTTGAGACATTATAGACCTAAGTTAGCTAGAAGAAGATTCCAAGAGCTCAACCTCTGTACTTTAGGCCCTGCCCAGAGGACACATATAAATGGGCAGCTTCCTATCTCTGCCCTTTTAATTGCCCTATGCCTCCTGACCTCTTTAGATAGAAATTAGATTTAATTCCTGAACACATACCAAATGCTAAGGTTCATTACCCATGAACTCCCACATTACCTGATTCTTCCATAGGCTCAGTGTGCCTCTCTCTCATAATCGAGGTCACTAGCTCAGGGACTGGCCCCTAGGAATATTAGCTTTTGGCCTCCATACATTCCTGCTTCCCCCACGGGAACCTAGACCCCTATTACTTCTTTCTCAACTCCAGCTAAGGCTGCAGTTTTATTTCTCTCCAGATCTGTGATTGCTATTTTTCTCACTCAGCTATTTCACATACTGAGTTCAACTTTTACCTGCACTGGAAATGCTGCAGAGACAATATTGTCACAATGATGCTTTGGCCCAAACTCAGTTTGTTTTATGTGCCACCTGGTAGCATCATCAAGAACAGGAAGGGAAGGAAAACTAATACTAATTGAATTTTCATTATGTGTCAGGGACACTTCTGAGACCTTTCCCATGTGTTATTCATTTAACATAATTTATACAGTGATTTGCATCCCTGAGCCAATCGTCCTTCATTCTGTGTCAGCACTTCCTGGGGACTGGTTACAATAGAATTCAGTTTAATTAAATACTTTCCTCCCAACAGTGCCCTTTCTCCCACTCATCCTACCTTTTAATCCAAGAGACCCTCAAATCCATCCTACTGGCCCTTTGCTTTCACTACCGCCATCCTCAGCGTCTGCTCCAGTCCTGTCTCCTTGCTTTACTATCCTATCCTGACTCCAATCTTTCTGCAGTGAAGCTTTCATCTCACTCCCAAATTCAAGTCAGTCCTATGCAAAATGCATCTATGGCCTCAGCAGCTGACACTGACTTCAGAGAGAGCAAAACTGTGATAAGAATCAAATTTCTAACATTCTTACCATTTTTCTAACACTATGTCCACCTGTTTTGAATCAGTGGCATATGTTAGGTAAAGGTGATTCTCCCAATAGGATAAAAATGAGTAGATGTTACTTATCACACAATTTCTCAAAGCTTTTCTTCTCTTCTTGACCTTCCACAGTTTTCTTTCCAAATGGCAAGAGATCTACTAAAATATAAGGTTCTAAAATATGATAGAGTTTTCCTCAAAAGATTGGGGAGTAAAGATAAAATCATAGATCAAAAAATGAAAGAACAATAATATAAGCAGCCTGGAGGAGACTTCTGTGAGCTGCTAAAAAAGAGGAAAGTCCTGTTCATCTGTGTATAAGCTTGCACATGCACATACACACAACTCACCATTTACTCTTCTGTCGCGGCATTAGAAAACCTAACGTGTTGCACGGCCTCCATTTTTTCTCACACACTTAATTCCCAAGCATATAAGCTGTAAAAAATAATCTATTTTTGTAACAAGTTCCTAGTAGTCAATGCTGGATGAGACTCTGCTTTTTTAAACAATTATGACTCTGGCTGAGAAAAAAGGTGCTCAGTTCCTAAGAGAACGGTGAGAAGTGAATAGCTTGGGGTGTCAGGACAAAGCATTTTTACGCCCCCTCCTATTACCCCTCGACAATATAAGAGGAGAAATGGGAGCCGGAAAGACCATTGTTAGGGAAGTATAGTGTATCCTCCCTTCAGCGACCCCTACTGGGAAGAGACGTCGTTTCCTCCTCCAATCCAAGGGAGGGCAGCCCCACAAGAATTCTAAGAATGTGTTAAGGATAAAGATATTTTAGCTTTTTTGTATCTTACAAAGATGAGTATCAGTGAGTATCAAGAGGTCAACCCAATTTGTATCTTACAAAGATGTTAAATCAACATTGTTTAAATCAACATTGTTTTAGACTATAAAGTAATAAAACATGTATGTGCTTCATAAACATTTCTCTAAAACCGTTTCAAGAAGAAATTTCAAAACTGATTTGAGTAATGACAACTAAGTAGAACAAATGGGTCATTTTTCGATGTGGAAATTTTGAAAGAACACACATTTAGATACAGCTATTTTGTTGCACTTGTTCAGAAGAATTGTTCTCACTCATTTATGGTCTCAGATTACATGGATTGCTGTGTAACTGAAATAGCTGTAACATTCCCACCAATGATGAAGACTCCCCATGGTGGGTCTTCCTGATTCTCTTTTACTCTCCTGCTTTCATTTGTTGCTCATAGGTAGTGATGTGTTGAGAAATGTTTAACAACTAGATCTCCTGAGGCAGTGGGGTGGGGAGGTGGAGGTTGGAGGACACGTCTAATTTGTAAAGATAAAATCACATGTGATCAGCCACCATGGCTAATTTCAAGCTACCAGTGCGACACCATTATATGGACTTGGGAAGAGATAAGCATAACCTGCTTTCAGGAGCCAGCAGAGCTGTCTCTAGTACACCATTGAACTTGTCAATATGACAGTAAGATCCACTCAATCTGCACCATTGGTTCACTTAAAATGTTGTTATCCTGTTAGTGTTTATGTTAAATGTCCTTCCTCAAACAATTCCAAATATATATAAAAAACAACTATAGCATCCAAGTAGAAGCAAGAATGGGGATGAAAAGAAAATACAGATGCTCCTTGATTTACAATGGGGTTACCTCCCAATAAACCCCATCGGAGGTTGAAAATATCATCAGTTGAAAACGCATTTAATACACTTAACCTACTGAACATCATAGCTTAGCCCAGCCTAGCTTACCTTGAATATTGTGCTCAGAATACAATATTCAAAAACTTCTGGCAACACAGTAGAGTTTTGGTTGTTAATTCTTGTGATTGCATAGCTGATGAGCAGCTGTGGCTTACTGCCGCTGTCCAGCATCACAAGATAGTATCATACTGCCTATCACTAGCTCCAGAAAGATCAAAATAAAAAATTCAAAGTACAGTTTCTACTATGTGTATCGCTTTCACACCATCATAAAGATGAAAATTCGTTAAGTTAGGGGCCATTTGCATAGAAAATAAAACATAGCTTCTTTCAGAGATGTCTTGATAAAGTAGCTAATAGTGTATAGCAGGGTAGGTAATAATCCCTTTTTTTTAATAAGATAAAATAATAGTCCCACTGGCTTTAGATTCTTGCCATAATGGCCCCCACTGTAATATACCTTAAAGCATAGGTCTTTGGGGTGGATTTGTTACTGTGGTTTATAAAATACCTCGACAATGGGGTACCTGAAGAACTTGCTCTTTCTTTGTACTGGAAATTAGCTTATCAGCCACACCCAAAGACACAGTTCTTTATCTTCTGCAAATAAGAGAAGGCCAGAGTCAAAAAGCTGGTAGAGTTCATTTTCTAAAGAAGGAGTTGTGTCCCCCGGGTGGATGGAACGGTATAGTAGCAGGAAGCCATGGAAGCCTGAGATCCTTTACAGCTAGTAGTTTCCAAAACAAGATTTCTACCGGGGCTTCTGAAGTTATACTCTGCATGCATTCAGGTTCTCAGCTGTAGCCCAAGTGGAGATGAAAATGACCATGGTCCAGTTAAGGTGCTCTCTCAGAAAATGAAACAAAAAGATCATGACTAGCATTGCTCTTTCTTAGAGAAAAACATCAAAAAGTCATACTGTTTTCAGTCAAAAACAAAACAAAAATGCATTAACAGCATGATCTCAATTTCACATCTACATTAATGATTCAAGAAGAATTTTGCAGTCATCTATGAGTAGAAGAGTCTATCACTAGCTCAATTCAATTACATGTTGAACTGAGGCCAAGTCAATTTAAAAAAAAAAAAAACATAGCAAAGAGTTTCTGTATTTTCACACAGAACTTTGATAGAAAACTCACTTTGATTTTGATATGCTACATTTACACATTCCAGTTATACCCTTAAAAAGTTCAGTGAGTATCAAGAGGTCAACCCAATTAAGTGGCAGCCTGAAGACCTTCTTTCACCCCCTGGTCTGTCCCTGCCCAACCCCGATCATCCCATTTTATAATATCTAGAAACTTAGTGTGGAGGTGAAGTTTAGAAGCCTTACTATTTCCCTGCTGTATTAAATAGAGGAAGAGGCCATTATAATAGTTTCATTTAAAACCCATTCTAGGTGAAGATAATGTAATATAGTCTCTCATCACCAAAAGGATAGGTCAAAGTTACAGTACCATATTTACTCCTATGTTTTCACTTGTCAAACCCATTCTCCTCTTTTTCATAGAAAGATAGATAGGGAGGGAAGCAGGGAAGGAGAGAAAGAGGGGAGAGGGAGAAGGAGAGGGGGAGGGAGGGAGGAAGAGAGGGTAAGGGGAGACAGAGAGAGAGAGAGAGAGAGAAGAGATGAGATTAAGATATGATAAACTGACTCAGGGGAATCTAGTCACATTTAAAGAGTTTCTTCGGTCATGCAGAGGTGGAAGCAATCCTCAAAATGTGTCAGCAAATTGTCAATTCAATATTGCACTGATTGATGATAAAGAAACCTGAATCAAGAAGGCTAATCTGTTTGAGATGCCAGGAGTCAGAATGTGACTTCAAAGCTTAAAGCCCAATTCTGAACATGTTGAAAGTTCTACCTACCTTGGAAGTCACTTCTTGCTCATGTATATCCCACAGCATTCCCTATGAACCTATTGAACAGGAAATAGACAGCCAGGGACTCCAACAGTAAAGTGACATTCAGATTAGTATAGCTTTATGGAACTGACCCCATTTGGAAAACAAATGACAACCAGACACTCAAGGAACTTTCATAATTGTGAGCTAAAGTAGGGCAGCCACAAGCAGGATGGGGCATGAGGACTATTTTAAGGATTCCCTGAAGCACAGCTTCAAATGAAGAGGCCTAGCTTTGTCATGTTGGTCTGATGAAGAAGTACTTTTAAAGGACTTAGACTTTAGACAGAGTAAGTAAAAGGCTTAGATTTTGCAAACAGCAGCTGCAACCACAGTTCCAAGAACAGAATGGGTCCTTTCAGCCATACTTATTCAAACATTCAGTCCCTGTCACTGTCGTGTTGGAATTGAAAAGTCTATGCCTGCAAGTGATCTGGCCAGGATAGATAAATTAATTTGGAACAATATTCATATGCATTTATTTATGCATTAAATATTTATTGAGAACATATCTCATGTCAAGCACTACTCCAGATGCCAGAAATATAGTGATGATCTAATCAAAGCATAAAGTTTATATTTTATAATGGGAAATTCACAAATTATTAAAATAATTTCAGAAAGTGCTAATCCTATAAAAGTAAAATAGAATAACTGTATAAAAAATGACAAGAGAGGGGTCTATTTTAGACAGGTTGGGGAAAGCTTCTCAGAGGAGATGACATTTGAGTCATGATGGCAGTGTGAGAGTAATTCTACCTCTAAAAATGTATGTTAAGGAAATGACATGAGTGTCTAAAATATTTAATTGTGAAGATGTTAATTGCAGTCTATTTTATAATTGCATAAAATTGAAAACAACATAAAAGGCATCATAGCTTTCTGCCTGGTTTTTGTCTTTCTTGTATCATTCCTTATGGAGGCAGCCAGCTGCTGTGTGGTGTCAGTCTATGGAAAGGCCCACATAGCAAGGAACTAAGGCCTTCAGCCAATAGTCACATGAATCAGCTTGGAAATGATTCTGTAGCCTCAGTCAAGCTTTCAGATGACTGCAGCCCTAAGCCAGAACCAAATAGCTAAGCTGTCCTGAGTTCCTGAACCACAGAAACTACGAGCTAATATATGTTTGTTTCAAGATGCTAATTTCTTTAGGACAATTTGTTGTACAGCAATAGCCAACAAATATGTCTGGCCTGAAGAATGTTCTTAGAAATGTTTTAGATTGGAAAAATATTTCCCAATTTGCCACAAACTCTACCACTGCCTGCCTCGGGCTTTCATCCAGTTCAAAAAGACATTTGAGCTAAAAACACCTATAAGATTTTCACCAGATATTCAATGGAATCTGTATATTTTAAAGAATTGCCCCAAGCCATATGTCTTCCTAACTCAAGCCAAAAAAAAGGGGTGGAGTGGGGGGGAGGTTGCTACTATAAGTATTTGGAAAATGCATGCAGTAGCTAACTCCCACTTGAAGATTCATATTGTACACTGACATCTTAAGGCTATAGAATATCTTTCAGGAAAGGAATCTGTTTAACTTTCTTTAGCCTGGTATTTCCTAAAATTTAGTTAGTTACCTTTTCTTCCATCTTTCCTTTCATCCTTTAATTGCAGTGAAACACCCATCATACAGTGGAACACATCAAGAAATGTTCATCCAAGTCCTAGCCACAGCAATCAGAGAAGAAAAAGAAATAAAAGTATTCAAATTGGAAAGGAAGAATAAAACTCATTATTTGCAGATGACATAATGCTATATATAGAGAACTCTAAAGATTCCACCAAACAACTGTTAGAACCAATAAGTGGATTCAGTAAAGTAGCAGAATACAAAATTAATATTCAGAAATCATTATTTCCATACATCGATAATGAATTATCGGAAAGAGAAATTAAAAAATCAATCCCATTTACAAGTGCTTCAAAAACAAATAAAATATCTAGGAATAAATTTAACCAAGGAGGTAAAAGAGTAGTACTTGGAAAATTATAAGACATTGAAGAAAGAAATTGAAGAAGATACAAATAAATGAAAGTATATACCATGCTCATGAATAGGAAGAATCAACAATGTTGAAATGTCCATACCACTCAAAGCAATCTATAGATTCAATGCAATCCTTATCAAACCACCAATGGCATTTTTCACAGAACTCAAGCAAATAATCCTAAAATATACATGGAATCATAAAAAACTCCAAATAGCCACACAAATGAGAAAAAAGAGTATAGTTGGAGGTATCATGCTCCTTGATATCAAACTATACTATAAGACTATAGTAATCAAAGCAGCATGGCACTGGCATAAAAATAGACACATAAATAAAAAGAACAGAATAGAAAGCCCAGAAATAAATCCAAGCCTATATGGTCATGTAATTTATGACAAAGGAGGCAAGAATATACGTGGGGGTAAAGACAGTCTATTCTATAAATGGTATTGAGAAAACTGAACAGATGCATGCAAAAAAATAGAACTAGATCACTTTTTTACACCATATACAAAAAAAAAAAAAACTCAAAGCAGATTGAAGGCTTAAATGTAAGACCCCAAACTCAAAGCAGATTGAAGGCTTAAATGTAAGACCCATAACTCCTAGAAGGAAACATAGGCAAGAAACTCTCTGACCTTGCTCTTAGTAATATTTTTTTCTGATGTCACCTCATACAAGGAAAAATAAACAAATGAAAAAATAAACAAATGAAACTACATCAAACTAAAACGGTTTTGCACAGCAAAGGAAATCATTAACAAAATTGAAAGATAACCTACAAATGGAAGAAAGTATTTGCAATGATACATCCGATAAGGGGTTAATATCCAAAATTTATAAAGAACTCATACAACATAACACCAAAAAGGAAAAGAAAACAAAACAAAACTAACAATCCAATTAAAAACTAGGCAAAGGACCTGAATAAACATTTCTCCAAAGACAACATACAAATGGCCAATAGACATATGAAGAGATGCTCAACGTCACCAATCATTAAATAAATGCAAATTACAATCATGAGATTTTACACCTGTCAGAATGGCTACATCAATAAATCAACAAACAACAAGTGTTGATGAAGATGTAGAGAAAAGGAAATCTTTGTGCAGTGTTAGTGGGATTGCAAGTTGGTGCAGTCACTAGGAAAACAGTATGGCGATTACTCAAAAAATTAAAAATAGAACTACCTTGTGATCCAGCAATTCCACTACTGAGTATTTATCTGACGAAATCCAAAATAATAATTTGAAAAAATAAACATTGTGTTCAAAATAGCCAGGAGATGGAAGTAACCTAATTGCCCATTAATAGACAATTAGATAAATAAGGTATGGTACATGTATACAGCATAATATTACTTGGCCATAAAAAAAGAATAAAACTATCTGTTACAACATGGATGGACCTGGAAGGAATTATGCTAAGGGAAATAAGTCAGACAGAGGAAAACAAATACCATATGATCCCACTTATACGTGGAATCTAAAAAACCAAACAAACAACAAACAAAACAGAAACAGACTCAAAGATGTAGGAAACAAGCTGATGATTGCCAAACGGGAGGGGGTTGGAAGGTGGGGTGAAAAAGGGATTAAGAAGCACAAATTAGCAGTTACAAAATAGTCATGGAGATGTAAAGTAAAGCATAAAGAATATAGTCAATAATATGCTAATGAGTATATATGGTGCCAGGTGGGCGCTGAACTATTAGGGGGATCACTTTATAGATTGGATGGATGTCTGACCACTATGCTGTACACCTGAAACTAATAAAAATATTGGATGTCAACTATAATTGAAAAAAATCAAAAAGGGGTGGTGAAGAGGTGCAAATTTCCAGATATAAAATAAATAAGTCATGAGGCTGTGGTGTGTAGCATAGGGAATATAGTCAATGATATTATGACAGCGTTGTATGGCGTCAGATGGTTGCTGGACTTACCATGGTGATCACTTCTTTAGATATATAAATGTTGAATAACTATGGTGTACACCTAAAACTAATATAATATTGTGAGTTAGCTATATTTTAATAAAAAATCTTTTTTTAAAAAAAGGAAAAAAAGAAATGTCCTTCCAATTACACATCAGAGCTGCTAAAATTGTGAAGTTTCCAGTATCATTCATGTTGAGCTAACAGAGAGATGAATTAGAGTCTTGGTTTTTTATATATTTGAGTGACTAGCTAGAGTCCGACCTGGACTGGTGTCTTAGAAATCTCCCCTGCCTGCTTTTTTATTATAATCCACTGCCAAACATGGATATATAAGAAAGGCATTCTTTAAGCATTAAATTGCTATAATAATTTTAAATCTTTGCCTGGCTTCCCTCCACTATCTTGTTGACACTTCTAACAGGAATGCATGAATATTTAGATATTAGCTTAAAGAAAACAAACAAAAAAATCTAAATCAAAACAAGAAAAGAAGAATGAATACAAACCTAATGTTGTGGTTATTGGCTACTTAGATGTTGGTAACATAAATCTTTCCCCGTTAATAAAGATTAATGAAAACTTAACTACAATTTCCTATAAGTTTTTTTTTAATCTGATGGAGATTTCTGAGAATTACCGAAAGACCTGGAAAATTCTAATGAACATGAACCCTTCTATTTGCTTTAACTATATCTCACCTACAAGAACAAGAGAACATATTGGTCACAATTCAGAGGCATGTCACATTGTAAAGTAATTCCTTGTAACTCAGCCTGGCATAAGGGTTGACAGCAACAGAACAAATAAACCTGAAGAAAGCAAGGCCTGAAATGCCTACTGGTGCAGGGTCAGCACTTGGTTGTAGAGAGTTTCAGATCCAGTTGTAAATTCTGGTGTCAAGTCTAACAAACAATGAGAATTCATTACCAAGAGCACCATGACCACAACCTACTGGTGGAAATCCAGGCCGGTGGTTGGTATGAGAAGCAATATAATTTAGTGCCTTGCTGCTCAAAATGTGGACCCTGTTCAGCAGCATCAGCATCTCCTGGAAGCTTATTAGAAATGCAGAATTTTAGGCCCTTGATAGATGCTATTTATTAGCTGGACTACAAATTATAATAGTGTTAATTCATAAAGATGTACTAAAGTGGGGAATAACTAAATATACATCCACAGGACTTGCTAATGGCAGCTGTAACAGGTGTTATCCCATTAATAATCTTAACAAATTGTTTTTCAACATTAGAAAGTAGAATTCCACTTATCTATCACTGTGTAACAAAAAAATTGAAAAATTTAAGGGGTCAAAACAACAATCATTTAACATTGTTCATGGTTTCTGCAGACTGAGAATATAGAAAGGCCTTAGCTGGGTGGTTCTGCCTCGAGAGCCAGGGACTCTTACCCGGCCACAATCAGATAATGTCAGAGACTGGAATCAATTACAGTGTCACTCACTCACACTCTGGAGCCAACCACCTCCAGCCTCTCTTTGTTCCTAAATCACCTCTCCACACAGACTCTCCAGCATGGAAGCTTCAGAGTCGCCAGATTCTTATATGACAAGAAAGGTGGTCATCCAACTCTATCAGAAATAAAAGTGATATTTTGGTTTCTCTGATTTCTCTATTACTTCTGAACTTGTTTAGCACCCAGGCAGGAAACAGAGGTGCTATTCACTAGGGCCCATTTTAGATACAACACTTTGCAAAGACTTTCCTCTCACTCCTGTGGAGTCTTTTTCCCTCAGGTCCGGCCTCGCTGGGTGCCTTGCTGCATTCACACACCTTTACCTCCCCAGCCCCTCAGAGACTCAATCTGGCCACTATATTCCCTCCTACTACAGAAACCAAAAGCAATTCTGTGGCATCTAGCATGTCCTTGGCTCTCCGCTCATCTCCTGGTAGCACTCTGAATCCTGATCATCACACATGGCTGGATCTCCTCCTTGCCTAGGACTTCAAAAGGAAAGCCAGTATACAAGTGGAAAAGCCTGGTAAGTTGCTCCAGGGGAGGTGTGATGAAGGAACACAGCAGTGAGTGGCTCACGATTTAAGTATAATGAAGGGAGAAGAACATAGCCTCCTTCACTCCACCCACCAAAAGAGGGAAAACTTTTCTTTATCTGATCAAAGGAAGACAAAATTATCAAACTACATAAAATCACTTATATAACAATGAAACCTGTCAGTTCTCTTTGTGCTGTGACAATGTCGATACCCAGTAAAATTATGTGATCAGCCCTCACTGCAGGAGCCATCTGTGCCCCCAAACAATGTCATTACACTGGGCTTATGGCCAGGAAGCAGGTAGAGAATGTAGAGAATGAGGGCCACGCACCCCATTCCTGGGTGCTGACTAAAAGACCCATTTTAATAATATTGAATGTCAACTCTAATTTTAAAATTAAAGTTTTTTTTTTTTTTTTTTAAAGAACAAAAATAAATAAATAAAATAGAAGAAACCACTTTGCTACTAGTAGAACCAACAGTACAGGCATACCCCAAAGACAGCGTGAGTTTGGTTCCAGGCCAGTGCAATAAAAGCAGTGGTAATCTTTTTGTTGGTGGAGGGTCTTGCCCTTGATTTGTAAAAAACACATCTGTGAAGCATGATAAAGCAAAGTGCAATAAATAAGGTATGTCTATAACTTTGGCAGCTTTCAAGATTCTTTCTCTCTGTGTGTAAATAGTACAAATGGTGGACGCAGGCAAGTTCATTTGCCACAATTGAACTGCTTAATTACATCCAGTTTTATGCTAAACATAACACCCTACCAGCTCTCTTAGGTTTTTCTGATAACCTTAGGACTTTCGCTAATGGATGCACAAAATAAATTGAGATAAAGCACACATGGGCACAGACAGTTCAAAGCTATAGCAGCTTGATGCTGAGATGCTGAGTGTGGTTCCTGGGGAAGGAGCTTGACGGGGCCACTTTCTATTGCTGTGAGTGAGCGTTGCTACAATTTAGGCTTACTAAAAAACAAACACTGAACAATTTTCGTT
Organism: Pteropus vampyrus; assembly: GCF_000151845.1. Taxonomy (NCBI): domain Eukaryota; kingdom Metazoa; phylum Chordata; class Mammalia; order Chiroptera; family Pteropodidae; genus Pteropus; species Pteropus vampyrus. Next base: position 8,446,299 of record NW_011888837.1, read on the forward strand.
TTTCACTTTTTTTCGTAAAAGCAAAAATCCTTTTCAGAATGTTTTTGGTTAGTGAAAACAGGTACTAATGCAGGTCTTTAGTAAAAGCAAAGTGATATAGTGTGAACTTTCAAAATACCTGCATTTTCCACTATATATTTTTTTACAGACTTTAAAGCTGGAAAATATACTGCATTTAGAATAGCAAGAGAAAGTATCTTCTTTTCCCCTTCCTCTTCTAAATTCTCTCATCACCTGTATTTAGGCCCAGCCTACCTCTGAATTGTTACTTACACATTCCTAAGTATTTTACATACATTTACTCAGTCTTCACAACGATCCAGGAGGGATGCGCTATCATCATCTCCACTTTATAGATGAAGAAATAAGAGCACAGAGAAGTTCAGTAATTTTCCCCAGATCACAATTAGTAAGAGATGGAGAAGGGATTTAAATCCATACAACCTGGGTCTGGAATTTAAGGGCTCCTAGAAGTTGTTTTCAATGTCCCTTTACCCTTTCCAGAATTCCCTTACCTAATGTCTAAAGTCTACTGATCTCTTGCCAGCCCCAATCATTTTCTAATCAATCTTGTTTAAATGTTTGCATACCTCCCTCCCTCAGTACACTCTTGTCTTTGTAGCTCTCACAGAATCCAGTACCCTGTTCTGTACATAAATTATCTTATTTATATATTTATATGTGGGTTTATATTTATACTTATATTTATGGTACATAAGCGTATATATATTATATATCTATATATATAATCTGCCATATCTTAATTCATTTTAAACACAATGTTCTGACTCTGCCCACTCTGCATGAGAAAACCAAGCAATTTCTCATGCTCGAGTTTGACCATACAGCCACATAAATATGACAGCACTCTCAGCATATCACACATTGGAATATATTCAGACTCTCTGAAGGTCTCATGTTATTTATCAAAGCCAATACAAATTTACGTCTTTCACATACATGTTTTCTAATATATCTGCTCCATTTTTGAAAGATCTCAGCTGTTTCACATCGCATGCCACTTAGAAATAGGAAATGATTGGAATGTTTTTTTAAAATATAACATGCAGATATATTCTTGATTTTCTATAGCCTTTCAGAAAAATGGTGACAATTCACCAATTCTTTGCTGAAGATATATGTATAGACACACATAATTTTCTCCCCTACATTAGTCACCAAACTTAGTAATAGTAGATTGTTTAGGGCTAGTGAGAGAAGAAAAGTTTCACAAATTCAAGAAAGGGACATAAAGCAAAATAGTTGATATGGAGGTATAGAGCTGGTAAACAAAAACTTAAGACACTCAGGAAAATTCTTTAAACCTAAAATATTATAACTTTTTAAAATCTATAAGTTTATAAGAAGAAAAACTTAATATAGCATTTACAGACATCATGCCCACACAGATCTTAGGACGTCGAGGAAAGGCTAGTTCTCATACTCTTGTAAGAATGCTTCATGGATTTCAAACCCTTTTCATCAGAAGATGTTTCAGGTATTGCTAGTTAAGGAATGTTTCATTGAATAGAGAAAGAACATGGAGGAATATTTTGGAAATAATCTAAACCCAGAATGAGGTGATATTGGTAAAAAGGTAGATACAACCTGAGAAAACTTGTCCCTTTATTCTAGTCCAGGTTATGCTGGGTGTAGGCTCTTTCTTACCTTCCTATCTTCCCTCTTCAGTAATTGCTTCAGCTACCAAAAAGGGATTGAACTGAAAAATCTCTAAAGCTCCTTCCCATTTCAGAATTCTCTCAAAAAGATCTAAATTTAGCAGCAGATAGATCAAATATGCTTTAAAGTCACAATTTATATGTTTGGATCAAGTAGAATAATAAACAGCACAGTCATTAAAACATGTATTTGGTCAAAAAAAACTATTTTTTTTGATTTCTGATTTTCTCTCATAGTGTATTGGCCAGCTATTTCCCTCAAATGGTTAAAACCAATCTATTGTTTAGAAAGTCATGTAGACATAGATAGGTGAGGTCACATTCAAGGTGAGGATGGCTTTAGTAAGTTAATGTCTAAACAAGGATCAACAATATTCTTTTTTTCCCTAACATTGCTGGCTTAATTAGATGATTTTATTTTGACTAAATTATAAAACAAAAGATACAGTAGTTTTACTTGTATGGTTTTAGAATTAGCTTAGAATATTATTATTATTATTATTATTATTATTATTATTATTATTGTCATTGTTGTTATCTGATCTGTACTCAATAAAGGAGATTACTGTACCTGAAAAAAATTGTCTGTATCCTAGAACTAATAGTAGAATAGAGGTGTCTCATTATTTTATGGTGTTTCTAAATTGCTAATAAGACTTTCTGATGGTTCACTAATAACAGTAGCAGTCATGTCTTGAGGCTGGTTTTAAACATCTATTTTCACTGTTAAAGTTATTGTTCATTTAATCTAAAATAGGAGAAGGAGGGAAACATGGCAGCATGAGAGACATTCCCAGATCTCTCCCCTTGAAACAATGATAAGCTGAACACATAAAACTCAACAAAAAAATCGCCCAAACTGCACACCAGCACGTCTGAGCATGCGATCTGTGCATTGGAACTACCACAGGTCAGAACCCTGGGCGGTGGACTTAGAAGAACAATGAAGCTGCCTCTCACAGCCGAGCTCCCTGTAGGAGGAGGCGGCAGGGGAGAAGGAGTGATAAGTTACCTGAACAGCTCTGCCTGAGACTGCTGTGAGCTCCATGCGGCCAGCAACAGTGCCCAATCATCAGGGCAGAAGTCAGAGAGACAGGGATGGCAGAAAAGCGGGACAGCAGAGAAACAACAGTTGATTATTACCAGCCGCAGTTACAAAACTGAGGCTGAGCCACAGCCTCCAACCCCTAACACAGAGGGTCCCTTTCCCTATACCTCCCAAGATGGAAAGCCATGGAGCCCCAAGGGAATCTGAGCAAATGCTACCAAAACTGTCACTAACACTGACAGGAACTGAGACTGAGGGTAGCGAGCATGATTAAACATCTATAAGGAAAAAAAGGACATTATTAACACTTTATATAAAGCAGACATCCAAGAGGCTTAGATGCCACCTACTGGAAACCAAAAGAAAAACACCTTATTTGCGACAAGCTAGGGACCATTATATAATAAATCTTTCTGGAAAAAAAAAAGAAAAGGCAGGACACACTTCCATTAATGCCCAGGAGGAGAAATAGTCCATTAAACACCATGAACAACTAAGATGACAAGGCATCTCAGAAAGAAAGAGAAAAATCTCCAGAAAATAAGCTTACAGACATAGAAATATGCGACTTAAATGGCAGAGAATTTAGGATGGTACTTCCAAAAAAAGAACAGTGAGATCCAAAACAAATTATATCAACAATTTCAGGAATTGAAAAAACAACTACATAAGCAGAATGAGTTCTTTAGCAAGGAGATTGAAACCCTCAAAAAGAACCAAATAGATCTTCTGGAGATAAAGAACACACTGCAAGAGTTGAAAAATGAAATAACAAGCTTGGGAAATAGAGTCGACCAAATGGAGAAAAGGATCAGTGATATCAAAGACAGAAATCTAAAAATAAATCAGAAGGAAGAAGAGAGAAACCGAAGAATGAAAAATAATGAAAGAAAATTCAAGAACTAGCTGATACCACCAGTAGAGGAAACATAAGAATAATGGGAATTCTCAAAGGGGAGGAAAAGGAGCAGTGACTAGAAAGCATTTTCAGACAAATAGTTGATGAGAATTTCCCAAATCTAAGGAATGAGATGGAGCTTGGAATTCAAGAAGTCAATAGAACACCCTATTATCTCAACCCAAAAAGACCTCACCAAGACACAGCATATTAAAATTATCAAAAATTAACAACAAAGACAGAATTCTCAGAGCAGCCAGGGAAAAGAAAACGGTAACCTATAAAGGAAAACTCATTAGATTATCGTCAGACTTCTCAATATAAATCTTACAAGCCAGAAAGGAGTGGAATCAAATATTTAAACCAGCAAAGAATAATGTATCCAGCTAAGCTCTCCTTTAGATATGAAGGAAATATTAAGACCTTTCCAGACATACAAAAATCGAGGGAATTCTCTACTACGAGGCCTGCACTACAGGAAATACTAAAAGAGGTCAGCTCACCTAAAACAAAATGGTAAAAAAAAATAAAAAAAGATGCATAATTAGGAGTAAGGTGACTAGCAGGCTGATAAAAGCAGAGGAGTGAAACCTTACTACGAACAGGGCATTACAAGCTTAAAATAAGAAGAGATTTACTACAGCAATATAGTAATGAATGTTCAGCATACACAGGGACAAAATGAGACAACAATGACTGAAAAGGAGAGGATTTGAAGATCCAAATCCACAAAGGGGAATGGAGATAAGGCATACACAGAAGAAAAGGGACGACTATATATATACAACTATCCTTTTCATATTCATAATGGTAACCACACACCAAAGATTGAGAACTGAAGTATATAACATAAAACAAGAAGGACCAGAGGGAAAACCCACAAAAGCCAACCAAAATAAAGAAAACAGAAACACAATGACAAGGAAGCAATGGAAACACCAAGCTACCAGAAAGCAAAAAATAAAATGGCTATAAGAAGACCTTTTATTCAATAATCACCCTAAATGTAAATGGACTGAACTCACCAATAAAAAGGCACAGAGTTGCAGATTGTATCAAAAAACAAAACCCAACCATATACTGCCTCCAGGAGACACATTTTAGTTCCAAAGACAAATATAGACTCAAAGTGAAAGGGTGGAAAATGATGTTTCAAGCAAATGGCATTCAGAGAAAAGTGGGAGTAGTAGTACTAATATCGGATGAAATAGACTTCAAAATAAAAAAGGTAAAGAAAGATACTGAGGAACACTTCATAATGATAAAGGGAATCATGCACCAAGAAGACATAACACTTATTAATATCTATGCTCCCAGTCAGGGAGCCCTGAAATATGTAAAGCAATTACTAACAGAACTAAAGGGAGAAACAGTCCAAAATACTATCACAGTAGGGGACCTAAATACCCCACTGTCAGATATGGATAGATCATCCAAACAGAAAATCAATAAGGAAATAACATCCTTAAATGACACATTAGACCAACTGGACGTAATGGACATTTACAGAGCCTATCATCCCAAAACAGCTGCTTATACATTCTTCTCTAGTGCACATGGAACATTCTCAAGGACTGACCACATACTGGGACATAGAGATAGCCTCAACAAATATAAGAAGGTTGCAATTATACCAATCATATTTTCTGATCATAATGCTTTGAAACTAGAGATCAACTGTAAAAAGAAAGCGGAAAGAACCACAAATACATGGAGATTAAACAACATACTACTGAAGAATAACTGGGTCAGAGAAGAAATTAAAAAAGAGATCAAGAGATACATAGAAACGAATGATAATGATAGTACAACATATCAAAACTTTTGGGACACGGCGAAAAAGATCATAAGAGGAAAGTTCATATCATTACAGGCCTACCTCCAAAAACAAGAACAAGCCCAAATAAACAACCTAACACTTCGTCTTTAAAAAAAACTAGAAAAGTAAGAATAAATGAAGCCTAAAGTCAGCAGAAGGAAAGAAATCATCAAAATTAGAGCAGAAATAAATGAAATTGAAGACAAAACAAAAAAAATAGAAAAAATAAATGCAACGAAGAGTTGGTTCTTTGAGAAGGTTAATAAAATTGACAAACCTCTGGCTAGACTCACTAAAGAAAAAAGAGAAAGGACACAAATAAACAAAAGGGATGAAAGAAGAGAAATTATGACAGACACTGCAGAAATACAAAGGGTCATACAAGAATCCTATGAAAAAGTATATAACACCAAATTTAATAACCTAGAAGAAATGGACCAGTACTTAGAAAAATACAACCTTCCTTGGCTGAATCTAAATAGACTGATCAGCAGTATGGAAATGGAAACAATCATCAAAAACCTACCAAAAAGTAAAAGTCCAGGACCAGATGGCTTCAACAGTGAATTCTACCAAACATTCAAAGAAGATTTAATACCTATTCTCCTCAAACTCTTCCAAAAAATCAGAGAAGAGGCAATACTTCCCAACTCATTTTATGAGGCCAATATTACCTTGATACCAAAACCTGATAAAGATAACACAAAAAAAGAAAACTACAGACCAATATCTCTCATGAACACATATGCAGAAATCCTAAATAAGATACTAGCGAACCGAATATAGCAACATATTAAAAATATTATATACCATGATCAAGTGGGCTTCATCCCAGGGGCACAGGGATGGTTCAACATACACAAATAGATTAATGTGATACACCACATAAACAAATTAAAAAATAAGAATCATATGATCATATCAATAGATGCAGAAAAAGCCTTCAATAAGATACAGCACCCA
>NW_011888837.1:8455115-8491802 GCF_000151845.1 Pteropus vampyrus
AAAAAAAAAAAATAGAACAAAAAAATCATTGGATTTGTATGGAAGCACAAAAGACCCTGAATTGCCAAAGCCATCCTGAGAAAAAAGAATGAGGTTGGAGGCATCACTCTGCCCGACTTCAAATTATACTACAAAGCAACAGTAATCAAAACAGCATGGCATTGGCAGAAAAATAGACACACTGACAAGTAGAACAGAATTGAGAGTCCAGAAATAAACCTATATTTAATTGGGCAAATAATTTTCAACAAAAATTCCAAAAATATACAGTGAAGAAAGGAAAGCCTCTTCAATAAGTGGTGCTGGGAAAACTGGAAAGTCACCTACAAAAGAATGAAACTAGACTGTTGTCTATCACCACACACCAAAATTAACTCAAAATGGATTAAGGACCTGAACATAAGACCTGAAACAATAAAATGCATAGAGGAAAACTTAAGAACTAAACTCAAGGACCTTGGGCTTAAAGAAGATTTTATGAATTTGACCTCAAAGGCAAGGGAAGTAAGAGCAAAAATAAATAAATGGGACTACATCAAACTAAAAAGCTGCTCAGCAAAAGAAACTGTCAACAAGATAAAGACACAACCATCCGAATGAGAAAATATATTTGCAAGCAACACCTCCGATAAGGGCCTAATATCCAAAATATACAAAGAACCCATACAACTCAATAACAACAGAAAAAAAAACAATCTAATGAGAAAATGGTCAGAGGACCTGAACAGACATTTCTCCCTAGAAGACATACAAATGGCCAAAAAATATATGAAAAGATGCTCAACATCATTAGCTATTAGGGAAATACAAATCAAAACCACAATGAGATATCATCTCACACCTGTTAGAATGGCTATAATCAACAGGACAAGTAATAGCAAATGTTGGAAAGGATATGGAGAAATAGGAACCCTCATACACTGCTGGTGGGACTGCGAATTGGTACGGCCACTATGGAAAATGGTATGGAGGTTCCTCAGAAAACTAAGAATTGACCTATGATATGATCCAGCAATCTCTCTGCTGGGTATTTACTCCAAACACTTGAAAACTCATATCCATAAAGATATTTGCACATCAATGTTCATTATTTACTCCAAACACTTGAAAACTCATATCCATAAAGATATTTGCACACCAATGTTCTTTATTATATTTGCAGCATTATTCACAGTGGCCAGGACATGGAAGTAACCTAAGTGTCCTACAATAGATGACTGTCTAAAGAAGCTGTGGTACATATATACAACGGAATATTAGCCATACGAAGAGCTGAAATACTGCTATTTGTAACAACATAGATAGACCTTGAAATAATCATACTAAGCAAAATAAGCCAGACAGAAAAGATTGAAAATCATATGATATCACATATGTGGGATATAAACCTAAAAGCAACAAATGAACAGGACAAACAAACAGAAACTCATGGACATGGACAATGGACTAGTGGTTACCACAAGGGAGGGGGGAGGGGAAAAATAAAAATAAGAAAATGTTAAAAAAATTATGTATATATAATATGAAAAAAAAAATAAACTGGCATTTAAAAAAATAATCTAAAATAGGAACGATATTTTGTTATTACTTAGCTCTTCCAGAAATAGATCTACCACTCCTAAATAATCACTAGTTAGAGCATTATTCTATACATAAGGAAAATTTATATTCTACTATTCAGTAAATAGATTCTAGTCCTAAAATGAATCACAAAGATAGAACCTACCACGGACTGAATTGTGTCCCTCCCAAAATTCAAATGTTGAAGCTCTAATCCCCCAATGTGACTATATTTGGAGATAGGGCCTTTACTGAAATAATTAAAATTAAATGAGGTGATAAGGATAGGGCCTTGATCACATAGAATTTGTGTCTTTATAAGAAGAGGAAGAGAAACCAGGTTTCTCTCTCCCTGCCATGTGAAGAAACAGCAAGAAGGCAGCCTTCTGAAACAGAGTCTTCAGCAGGAACTAAATCAGTCGGCACCTTGATCTTGGACTTCCAGCATCTAGAAATGTAAGAAATTAATTTATATTGTTTAAGCCACTCAGTCTATGGTATTTTATTACAGTAGCCTGTGCTGACTAATATAGATTCTATGATAGGAGAAGAAAATCAATATTCTTAAGGTAGGATAAGGAAAGAATATTTAATTAAATAATGGATGAATGTGATTTTTAGTGTCTTCTTGCAGTTATTGTTCACTTATTTTTTTTTCAGAAGTGGAGGTTCCCAGCATAATACAAAAATAGATTATTTAATAAAAGGCAAGAAACTATTGTGCACTTGATATATATTATTAAAAGTCAGCTTAGAATATTTTATTACTATATGATCTGTACTCAATAAAGGAAATTACTATTGTGTACCTTTACAGAACCTCCTATGTTTTTCAGGAGCCCAACCTGAGCTTCTGACTCCTAGATTAGCAAACAGGCTTATGTCTCTTCTTTACATCAACCAGTGATACCTGTCCATGATTCCTTGATTTGGCTAGAATTACTATCTGTCTCTTTCTGATTCCCCTACAGGACCTGATGAAAGAGTTAAAATAACTATAAATTTACAGATCTCATGAAACTGGTGAAAAATAAGAAAAGTAAGTCCATGTGAACAATGGTGTTGTTTGAGCCCTAATGTCAGATTCATTTTTATCTGCTCAAGTGGGAGTACAATAAAAAATTTCTAGGAAAAAAAAAGATAGTGTTTGTTTCTTCTCATAAGAGTTATAACAGACAAAATAGCTGGATGAGAGCTGAAAGAGTCATTGCAGAATCACAAAGAAACAGCTTAAGTAACAAACATATGCTGTGAATAACATTTCTGGAGAATACACTATGCAATGTGTACCCTGGGGAGCATAAAGAAGTAGAATTTGACCCTACATGTGGTTTAAGATGATGTCTTGGAACAAGACAACACAAAATCAATCAACTTGCATTTACTCAACTCTAACTATACTCAAGGCATCATAGTTGGTGCTATGGCATATGCTCAATTTTTCTGTATGCAAGGAACTAATAAGCCAATTGGAGAGAGTCTGCATATACATATATACTAGCAATAGACAATAACAGTAAATTGACTGGAAATTACATAGAGATCATAATTCTTACCTCACAGTCTTTTGGGGAGTTTGGGAGTGAGGATTAAATAGGAAACAAAATAATTACAAACTCCAGGCAAACCTGGGTTTGATTCTCTGCTCTACTGCTTAGGAGCAGATACTTTATCTTAGGCAGGTAATTTACCTTTTATTAGCCCTCAATATCCTCATCTGCAAGAAGGGATATTAATAGTAGTGTCACATGATTGTTGATGATCTATATAAAGAGTTTAACAAAATGGCTGGCATTTAGTAAGCACTTAATGTTAATTCGTTATATGCATTTAAAGTGCCCAGCACAGGGTCTGGTTTGTGTAGTTGTTTTAAAAATGTTATTTCGTATTTTTTTCCTTAAGCATCAAAGGAATAAGATCATTAACAAGAAATAACATGCACAACAAATATGTAATTAGAAATAGTCTTATCTAGTCTGAGCTACAGACAGACCTATCCAAAGCCAAATTGCACTAGAGCAGTGAACCCCAAACAATGCCACTCAGGAGTCCGACAGAGTCTGATGTAATCAAATCTATGAGGAAATCCTGTTGGTAGTAATTTCAGAATAGCATTCACAACCATCTCTGCTACCATCATGCCCAGACCACATCAACTTGTACTAGATTACTAAAGCAGACTCCTACCTGGTTTTCCAGTGTGTTGTACCCTTGCCCCCTTGCACTCTAACCCCATGTAGCGAAAGTCATTCTTTCAAAATGTAAATCAGATCATGTCGCTCCCCTGATTACAACCCTAACTAATCATAGCTCCTGATTTCACTCACAGTAAGTGTTCAAATTTTTGTAATTTTTTACAGGGCTTCATAATCAACTCCCCCACCCTACACCCCTTGTTTTCTGGTTCCTGACCTCATCTCTTTCACTCTCCCCTACCTCCCTCTCTGCCAGCCATAGTAGCCTCCTTGCTGTTTGTTGAACACACCAAATAGCCCTTTGCCTTAAGATCTTTGCGCCGGCTGTTCCCTCTATCTGGATCTATTGTCCCCCAGATTACTCCCTCTTTTCTTTCAAGTCTTTGCTCAGAACTCAGCTTCTCAATGATACTTACATTATTTAAAATTTCAGTCTCGCATAGCCTTCCCCATCACTACTAATTTCGCTTGTCCTGCTTGCTCTATTTTTACACAGCATTTAACTATTTAGTTTACTTATTATGGTTATTCTTTATTTTCTTTTTCCCAAGTAGGATGTAACTTTCTACATTCACAAGGATTTGCATCTGTTTTGTTAATGGTTTTGTTCATAGATCTAAAAGTGTCTAGCAAATGACAAGTATTCAAAAATTATTCACTGAATGAATGACTAATCTATTACTAATAATATATATAAAATTAATATGTTTATATATTACTAATAATTTTAATGTGTGCTACTTTTAATTCTAATATACTACTATAGAGTTACTAACAATGTTAATAATTACTGGAATTACTAATAATTTTAATATAGTAATAATTTTAATGTTTCTAATATACAGATAGGTAAGGGTGTGAAGTGTCACAGGTTTCACATGGAAGAGCTACAGCCCCTTGAGTTTGTTGGCCTTTGTATTATTGAGAGAATCAATCCTTGGTCAGCCTGGCTAGAACACTTAGCTGTGTCAGTAGATATGGAAACAGTGAAAAGAAAAAGAATCATACTGGCCTTCTCTATGGAGACTACCAATGAAGCCGTTTGGGGATGCAGTGGTTATATCTTAATTGTCGAACTGAGGCTGTAAATCAAAATTTTAGGTAGATGACTTAAATCAGGATCATCTATCAAGTCTTTAAAAAATAAATCCATTGAGCTGACAGATTATATGATAGAACATTAATCTCCGGATGTAAACTCTCCAGAAATTTAGGAGCAAAAGCACATAGAAATGCCACATTTGCTGGGTTCACCAAGAAACATGGTTCATAAAGTTAATGTATTCATCATCATTATTTGTGTCAAGAAGTATCTTTAGAGAGAGCCACAAGGCATGCCTCTGGCCCTGAGTGCCTGTCTTACCCCTAAGACTAGAAATATTTTCTTTCCTTTTGTATCTTTCCCCATCCCTCTAATCTGGTATGGCATGGACATGCATTCCCTTCATATTGAAGCAGCAAAATCTTTCTTGCTTCTTTCCCAGATACATTGTACATCATGTTCAGTTTCTACGAAAGTGTGGAATATATATTTTCCTTGTGCAAAATCAAGGACCTATTCCTAACGATTTGTTTCAGTGAGCCACAAGGAAAAATAGGTGTTTTTTACACATAACCAGATGTGAAATATGGATTTTTCTTTCAGCAATTTACCAAGTGACATTTTTTTCTCTCATTTTTTCATCTTTCAAATCTGTTATTGTGATCCAAAATATTGTAAGCAAAATAAAATGTCTAGAACTTGGCAATAGAATTTACTTGTTGTCAACCTCTTTCTAAACCCTAATAAAAAATTTTTATATTTCAATCAAATGAGGCACTGAATTTGATTCCATTTTCCTCATTTGGGGGCAAATCTCTTTATTTAAACACAGGAAAGTAAACTTTTTTTTTTGCTATATACTATACTACACATATGTAAATTGAGGAAGGCTTTTTTAATAGTAGAAATCATGTCTAAAAGAAGAAAATCTTTTTAAAAAGTTCTAAATACAAAACTACAACAACAAAGCATTTCACACTGTTAGGAGGGAAAAAGTGACTACTTTGTCTTAAAGCTCTCTGTTAAGGTAGAAGATAGCTTATTGAAAAGGACTTTTAATTAGTTTCAGTTGTTATCTAATGACTATGAGCATTGTCACCCTGTTTTTTTATTCCAGAATAACATTGCAGCATGTCCCTTTGCATTAAAAAAAATCTGTGGCCTTTTTCCTGAGTCAAGGTCAAGGCAAGTAATATCAGGTTGGAGAAAAGGAATCATAGCCTATTTCTTTCAGTAGTAATCATCTATATAAGGACCTAGAGAGTTGCAAAAACATTTCAAAAAACTTTTGAAGTAGATGGGATGTAAATAATAAGTTATCAAAGAAAAATAGGCAAGACGGCCTAGTCATTTAATGGAGCATCAGGTGATGGACTTGGAACTGGGGAGAAAAAGTCAGGGAGGGGTTAAATAAAAATTATTCCTCTTGAGTTCCAGTTAAGATGGCAAAGTAGGAAAACATTTGTGCTTACCTCCTCTCACAACCACATTAAAATTACAAATAAACCGCTGAACAATTATCATTGATAATAGCCTGAAGTATAGCTGAATAAAAGTCCTACCACTTAGGAAATACAAAAGAAGTCACATTGAGACCAGTAGAAGGGGTAGAGACAAGGAATGGGCTCATCCCACATCCACAAGCGATGGTCAAGAATAGAGAAGGATAGCTCAACTGTGGAGGTCCCCACTGAAGAGAGAGGAGTCCCAGCCCAGGGCTTCAGTGCCAGGAAGAAAAATCCCATAATCTGGCTGTGAAAACCAGTAGAGATTGTGGCTGAGTGAGACAAAGGGCTGCTGGAGTCCCAGACATTCCTCTTAAAGGGACCAAGCATGGACTTATTTGCTGATGGACTCACTAGCTCTGTGCTCCAGGGCTGAGGCAATAGCTCAAAAGGTACCAGAGACCTATGGAGAGGAGCTGAATTGACTGGCTTCGAGGTGAGGATTGGAGGGGCAGTTTTCTCCCAGACAGAAGTGTTGGCAGAGGCTTTCTTACTTTGTTGAGCCCTCCCCACTCCCCATCATGCAGAAGCAGGCAGGTGCCATATCTGAGTCTCTATCAACCTGGCTAACATGGTTCACTCCATCCCCAGTGATTCCCTGAGACTCTGCCACATTTAACTCGTGGGCCCACCTAAGTTGCTTCCAATGGCTTTTCCAAACAAATTTCTTATCTTGGCTCACACTGTGGTCTTTCCTAAAATCTCTCAAAGGTTCACAAACCCCCTCAAAAAAACACAATCTGTCCTCAGCATGCCACATACCTCTTGTTAAGCATCCTCAAGCCTGGCACTAGTTTCAGCTGGCCTCAGTTCACAGGTTACTCTCTCCCCAGTACCTCCAAGTACATTAAAAGTGGTAACCATCTTCAGATCACTTTGTAGCTCAAAACCAAGTGGCCCCGGGCAGGGCACAGGCTGAAGCTGAACTTGGCAAATAACAGAGTCCCTCCCAAGAGGCCCCAGAACCAACACACTGGTGGCCAGCTTCAGAACACACAGAGCACCACCCAATGAACTCCACAAATAACGTACCCAAAGGGCAGACTGAAAAGGCACCAGAACCCTAATAAAGTGAATCCTGCTCCATAGGTTTAGCCCCTGCACAATAGCTCCTCCATTGTAATCACGGCCAGTCCTCACAACCAGAGTCAATCTCTCCTATTGACATTCAAACAGCAACCAAGGCTCAACTACACAAAGAACACACTTAGAGCACCTGGCTCAGGTAACCAGAGAGACTGCGCCACTGGGCCCCACATGACACTTATTACATAAGGCCACTCTACCAAGACAAGGAGACATAGCAGCTCTACTTAATAGATAGAAGCAAACACAGGAAGCCAGCCAAAACGGAAAGACAAATAAAATGTCACAAATGAAAGATCAGAACAAAGCTCAGAAAAAGAACTAAACAAAATGGAGACAAGCAATCCATCAGATGCAGAATTCAAAACGCTGGTTATAAGGATGCTCAATGATCTCAACAAAGAGAACTTCAGAGATAGGAAACATAAAAGTAGAGATAAAAAAGAACCATCCAGAAATGAAGAATACAATAACTGAAATGAAGAATACATCAGAGGGAATCAACAGCAAATTAGATGAGGCAGCAGAATGAATCAGTGATGTGAAAGATATGGTAGCAGAAAATGTCCAGTCAAACAGCAAAAAGAAAAAAGAATCCAAAAAAATGAGGATAGGTTAAGGGGCCTCTGAGACAACATCAAGCATATCAACATTTGTATCATAGGGGTACCAAAAGAAGAAGAGAGCAAGAAATTAAAAACTCATTTAAAGAAATAATGATGGAAAACTTCCCTAACCTAGCAAAGGAAATAGAGATACAAGGCCAGGAAACACACAGAGTACCAAACAAGATGAACCCAAAGACGCCCACACCAAAACCCATCATAATTAAAATGCCAAAGATTAAAGACAAAGAGAAAATCTTAAAAGCAGCAAGAGAAAAGCTGTTAATTACATACATGAGAGTGCCCATAAGACTATTGTATTTTCAACAGAAAGTTTGCAGGCCAGAAGGAATTGACACGAAATATTCAAAGTAATGAAAAGAAAGAAACTACAACCAATATTACTCTACCCAGCAAAGTTATCATTTAGAATCAAAGGATGGATAAAGAGTTTTCCAGACAAGAAAAAACTAAAGGAGATCATTAACACCAAATCAGTATTACAAGAAATGTTAAAGGGACTTCTTTAAGGAGAAAATATATATATGTGTGTGAATAATAAAATGGCAATAACTACACATTTATCAAATGTGTGTTTTAACAGGATTTTTTCTTAGATAATGATGATTCACTAGAAAGCCATTTCAGGGAACCTACATAGTTGGTAATAATGTTTGGTTGATTTAAAAAAATGTCAACAATTACTTTAAATGTAAATAGATTAAATACTGCAATGAAAAGACATCGGGTACCTGGATGGATAAGAAAACAAAACCCTCACATACTCTGCCTATAGGAGACTCACCTCAGATTGAAAGACACACACAGACTGAAAGGGATGGAAAAAGATATTTCACGAAAATGGAAATAAACCCCCCCCCCAAAAAAAAGCTAATGTAGCAATACTTATTCCAGACAAATCAGATTTTAAAATAAAGGTTATAACCAGAGACAAAGAAATGCCCAGTAATCCCACTTCTGGGTATTTATCCGAAGAAATCCAAAACGCTACTTTGAAGGGACATGTACATCTATATGTTCATTGCAGCATTATTTACAACAGCCAAGATATGGAGGCAATCTGGGTGTCCATCAGTGGATGAATGGATAAAAAGAGGGGGTACATATATACAATGGAATATTACTCAGCCATAAAAAAGAATGAAATCTTGCCATTTGCAAAAACATGAATGGACCTAGAGAGTATTGTGCTGAGTGCAGTATGTCAGTTAAAGACAAACATCATATAATTTCACTTATATGTGGAATCTAGAAAACAGGATAAATGAACAAACGAAATAGAAACAAGTTCATAGTTAGAGCATTTTGATGGTTGCCAGATTGGGGGGTCGAGAATGGGTGTATGGGTAAGGAATTAAGAAATACAAATTGGTAGTTATAGAATAGTCATGGAGATGTAGAATATAGCATGGGAAATATAGTCAATTTATAGTCAAGTTATTACAATAACATTGTAATAACTATGTATGGTGTGAGATGGGCACTGGATTTATTGGGGTGATCACTTCCTAGTTTATGTAAATGTCTAACCACTGTGTTGTACACCTGAAGCTAATATAATATTGTATGTCAACTGTAATTAAAAGGTAAAATTTTTTAGTGGTGCCTCTTTAGATCACTAAGTATAGGCTGTGTGATATCCTCACATCTTGTCTATGAAATGGCCAAGTCACACGAGAAAGACATAGTCTTGCATGGTGTTGGGGAACCCCACACATAACCACATGACTACAGCTGATGAAATGTTTTGGGTCCTATGGTTTCCTTATTGAGCCCTAAGATGTAGAAAAGTATGCCAAGAGAAATGAACTTTTAACAGCTTAAAAAAAATAAATAAATCTTACCTTGACAAAGGGCACATGCAGCAGCATCTTCTAACACCCACAGGTGTTCGAACCACAGAATCTTAACTTTATTCAGATCCTATGTGCTTTATAGATTTTATTTTTAATTCTAACAATGTCTTTAATGGATCTAATAACAGATCTTCTTTTACTAACACTAGAGTTGAAGAAAATGAAGCATTTCTTCCAGATTTGGTCTGAGGAAACTTCTTTTTAATAAGAAGTGAAGTGAGATTTCAGTTTTAACTGGAGGGTAATTTAGGTTAATTTATTTATTTTTAAAGGATTATATCAGAGCACAACTTTATCTAGTTCGCATCATATTGCCATGTATATTTTCACATAATTGCTTTTAGGCCACCCCAAAAAGAGGCCTTTGGGGATATTGATTATTTTAAGCTGGTTATTGTTAAGAAACAAAAACTCAGAAAGAATTTTGACCTTCATCCTAACTGCCTAAAAAAATTTAGATAGGGGACTTTTTCCAGGAAGTGAGATATCATCACAGATAACTATAACATAATATGAGTAGTATATGATAGACAGGGAATAACCTAGCAAGGTATATTTGATCAAAGTTCTCTCTATGTCCCATTGTTAAAGGTGGCTCAGCAAACATATATTTACCAAAAATTTGTTTTTCCATCTCCATGTGAATGCCTTCCTCCTCTTTGAACTCCAAAACCACAAGCCCTTCTTCTTAGCTCAAGATGACATGCAATCATTTCCTGCCCTATTTGTCCTCAGGTCCCATCTCCTTATGGAACCCCCACATGTACATATGTAATAAATTTGGTTAAGTTCTCCTGCTACTTTGTCTCATGTTAATTTGATTATTAGATTAGCCAGAATAACTTAGAAGGGTAGAAACAAAATTCTTTTTTCTCTCCCACAGATGGAAGAAAATGAGAATCAGCCCTGTTATCTTACCCTCGTACCCACTAGAATGTTGGAAGATAGTGACAGTTGGCCCAACATTAACAAATAATAGCTAAAATATGCTTCTGTTACCAAGAATAGTACTGCCAGATGGCTGGCACCAGGAGGAGCATGCCAAGACATCGTTTTTTATTTTTTGTAGTTAAATGTTTTTTAGAAAAGAAAACTTAAAGGTGAAGGGGAGGGCTTAGTGAAAGTGGTTGAGATTGAATGAATTTATTTGCCTTGCTTGCTCTAAGAATACTCTTTAACTTAGGGCATCCTTAGATGTAACCCACTGTCTATCTCAAACACTATAATACTTTGTTATAATGAGTACCAGGGCCAGAAATAAGTCTTAAGTATGTGCTTCGGTTCCCATAATAAACATTATCTCTGGAAAGAGAAAATACAAATTGTATTGCAGACTATAATAATCAATGGCAGAGTCTACATTACATCTATAATCCTCACTGGGATAGTAAATAAAGACTGTCTGACCTGACATAGCTTATTTTCATGACTTGGACTCAGAGTTATTAATTCCAACCTATTAGTAATATGAGGCAGAGAAACAAGGTTGTTATACTATTCAGTTCACCACTGATACAAACTTGACTTAGGTATATGAAGGGACTGTGTCAGGTGCTTGGGAAACTTAGGAGTGTTAAGCATAGCTTAAGAAAAGCTTTCACTGTGGCATTTTGGATCTACAAGCCCTAGAACTGTTGCTTTGCCAAATTTAAGTCTATAAAACTCACACCACTTTCCACCAGCTTCAATCCATTCTCCTTTACTTTTAAGTAACGTTCAAAAGCCTCAAGCAGAGGTATTTAAACTCTTCTCACACCATGAACCTGATCTGGCTGGCTGGACTTCCATTCCTAGAACTCTTTCAGCCTATACGATTCATCTGGCACAGAATCCTGCAATGCTGCCTGGCTTTAGTGTTTAATTGTATCCTATTTACGCATTATCTTCTCCAGTGAGTGTGGGGGCCTATAAATGTCCAGCCAGACCTGGGCCAACGTTGGCACTTTCCACCTCCAACAGTGCTTTATCCCATGTACATTCTGAGTAAATTATTTTGAAATAAATCACTTTATTGAATAGGACTATACTCCTAGAGAAAAGTACCTTAAGACAAACTGTTTCTGCGACACTAGAAGTTTATATTCTAGCACCATGTGCAAATTTTTCAAAAAAGGGCCCAACTGTAACAAACATTTCTCCCCAGGAACAATTAAAAACCAATCTGAATGGACAATTCTGTCTTACTAAGGAGCTATAGAAAATAAAGTAGTGACATATCTAAAATTATTTTATTTGGGAATAATATCACTGTTTTAGAATTTATACTACTTCATTTTCTACTTCTAATCATTTAGAGTTTATATCCCTTACAGTGAAAAGGGTTGCTGAAATGTTTAATAAGTAAAGACTAATTTTAAATAAGCTTTGCCAGCTCAATTAATTCTATGTAAAAAGAGCACTTAAAAGAAATTATATTTTACGAAAGATCCCCTGAGACTGTTCTTTGCATAAAAAAAAAAATAGTATGTAAATTTTGGTCTCACGTTACAGACTCTCTGTTTTCTTAGTCTAACATGAGGTGCCAAGCTAGTGATTTGCAGCATTGAACAGCATGCATCATGGCTGAATAGCCACAGTGACATCTAGGTTCTGTTGGTCTGGAAGACAAGTGTTTCATTTTCCTGCCCCACAAGCAAGCAAGAGCCCTTCCCCAGGAACAAGCATATTTTCTTAACTATGAGAAGTAACAAGAGAGCACACTCATCCTATGTTCTCTGGAAGTCCTGGCTACAGCTGTTAAGGCTCACCTTTGTCTGCAAGGATGGAGATGAACTTCAGCAGCTCCCACTGACACTTTGGCATCCAAAGACTGAAAGGATAAACCAGCACAGGGCCAAAAGGTGCTAACAGTCTCCCAGACTTGAGGAAGTAAGTTCACACAGAGCCGTTATGCCCTCATGATCGGCATTGTGATTTTGCTCTAGTCTTTCACCTACCTATAAAACTTTAAACCCCGAGTTCCAATGAACATTCCACCCTTCCAAACACACACACTGGCCTCTTCCTCTATCTACTCACGCGAGCTGACCAGCATTTTCTTTTATCTTGGGAATCGACAGAATCAAGCATACAGAGTGTTGGGGTTGTCTTTTGAGGAAGAACTTCATTTTATGAAAAATATTATTAAAATGCATGGACGCTATTTTATGACATGTTTCCCCAGAGGTCTTGGCATTTGGTTAATATGGTTATGTCTAACAAATGCAGCATACAAAAAGTCCCCAGTAAGTATAAAATTTCTACTAAGATCATAGATAATAAATTCTGTCATTTCCCATATGAAAGTCCTCCTAAAGGCATAGAAATCTTCACCAACTGAATAATGTGCATCGATCCTTGGACAAAACATTATGCCAAGTCAGAACATATTATACGAACTAGAGTCAAGTGAGCTTACTCTATATGCTAGATATAATGGCAGCTGCTTTTGCATTTTATTTTATTTAATCTTCCCAACATTCCTGGGATTTATATATTTTGCCTTTTTTTTTTCAATGAAAAATGGAGGCTCAGGAAAGCTACACAAGTAATTGATAGTAATATGAATTCAAACTCAAGTCTTCTGAATCTAACTCCAGAATATTTTTAGCTATAGCAGGATGTCTCTCACTTATTAAGCTCTCTAAGCTCTATAACAAAATACTAGCAATTTCAAAGTTAAGGACAGTTCAATATAGGACAAAACTCTGTAGACAAAAATGAGAATATATTTACTTAATCAGTTTAAATCCCAGTCTAACCTCTTTGCTTAGAGCCAAAGTTAAATTGAAGTGTATTCAAGTTGTATGTTTAAAATATAGAAATAATGTTGGTGTTCAGTAATTTTTAAGAGAGTTAAACTAGTAACCCACTCTTACTAAAGCTAATGGCAAGTGTCCTACTCATTTCCTGCCCTCATTTCTATTCTATTTCCCAAGACTCAGATAGAGGTTGGGAGAAATAAGTTTTCTTATGTCTTGCAAACATCCAGCTCATGTGAGAACTCTAGGATCCACTAAGACAGAAACCTGAGGTTGCTAAATGAAGCTGAAAGGAAAGAATTGTGCTGCCACTGTGTTTCCTACAGCAAGCCTCAATATCCCTGCCTCTGAAAAGCAGGGGTTACTTATTAAATCATTTCCTTTATATCTCAGTTTTCAATAAGAGCTCTGGACAAAGTTCATCAAGATTTATTGTCATGTCCAAATGTTAGTCAACAGGTCATATGATGTCAGAGCCATCCAGAGTAGTCTGCTTCCATAGATAAAGATAATAAAAATTTATGACCATGCGCAACTTTAGCAAAAGGAAATCGAATTGCATCTTCAAGTCCAAACTTAAGTACTGCTATGTAATTGAATAAAGTAATGTGCAGTTGATTATTTTGTTATGATAACTCACTGTTCTCTAAGTATCATCTTCTCTGGTTTATTTTATTGAAACCGATCGATGAGTCTTACAGAGTGAGATTTCCAGTATTCTTGCCTTCACTTCTCTGAAAGCCAACCTTCAGATATCAGCATGAGAGCCATGGAAAAGAGCATGAGGATGTTAAGACCTTTCGATATTTTTTCAAAGGAAATGTAAACAGAACGAAAGCCTCAACATGAAACTTTTGGAGAAGAATGCTTACCCTTGTTCCTTTTTTTTCTTATGAGAAATAATGCAACCCAAGGAAATTTATTTAGACCAGTGATTCTCAAACTTTGGAACACATCGTGAGCCCTTGTGGAGCTAGTTCATAGTTCAGACACCTTCTCTGCACACATAACCCTGGATATTCTGATTCAGCAGGTTTGGATAGAGCCTATCATCTCACTCCCTGTTCCCAGCACTCCTTATTGCCTTCCCTGATTTACTTTTCTTCACCGCACTTATCACCTACTCAAATACTAGATAAGCAAATTATCTAGTGTGTACATTGTCTCTTTGTCAGTCTCCTCCCATCTGTTTGTTCCCCAGAATGGTGTCTGGCACAGAGTGGTGTCAAAGGGAAGGAAAGAAGATGGACAGCCTGATTAGCTATGTGATCTTCTCACAACCCTTTCAGTCTAGTTAGGGCCAGATGTCCATTTCAAAACTAAAATGTCCACTTAAATTCCTGATAAATTGGGAAAGTCTAATTTCCTCTACTGACTTCTATTATAAATTGGAGAATTATTTCCAGAGAAAAATAATAGTATAATAGTAAGTGAGACTAGCAGCTCCTTTAAAAGAATACATAACCCAAGAAGTGCTCACAATTGCCTTTCTCCTATCCTGTGGAATATAGTGCTACAGGCTAGGAGGTGGGTTTTCCTGATGTATTTGAACCAATTATTGCGCAAATAAAAATTAATTTTGAGCAAGAAGTTATTTTTAAAAAACTATTCTCTGGGCAGATTAATCTTACCACTTATTCATTCAATAAATACTTTTTTTTTTATATAATGCCTAATAA
Source organism: Pteropus vampyrus (assembly GCF_000151845.1). Classification (NCBI taxonomy): domain Eukaryota; kingdom Metazoa; phylum Chordata; class Mammalia; order Chiroptera; family Pteropodidae; genus Pteropus; species Pteropus vampyrus. The sequence goes on from NW_011888837.1 coordinate 8,470,405, forward strand.
CACCAAGCACTGGATGGAGTAAAATAAATTAGGTCCCTGGCAGTCTCTATAGATACGCAATTTAATAGATACGCAATATAAACTCAGCATTATTCTAGGACTGTAGGGTTGGTGGGAAAGTGTGAAGAATAAAATATGACTTAGTCCTTAGGTTATGAAATTAATAAACTTCAAAATCACGTTGTATTTTCTATGGGGCATTGGTTTGAAGCTTGAAGAATCCCATCATGTGCCCAGAAAAATGAATGAAGAGCAAAGAGCATAACAAAATAAAAGAGCAAGTTTAAGACTGACTATATATGTCATATCAATGAACAAATGATACAGAAGTCACTTATTATAACAAAAAGATTCTCAGCCTGGATATAGAATAAAATCCAATTAATGTTGCATATGATACATTCAAAACAAAATGATTTGGAAACACATTTCAGAAACTTAAAAGTATGATATTGAAATTTAAAAAATAATAATTAACATTGTTGAAAGATAAAGTTGGAAGTTTCTTATAACAGAGCTAAAGGAAAATGGTTCAATGACTGCCCAGTCTACTGAATTGAAAACATGCAAAAACGTTTTTTTATATATATATATTTTAGAATATCAGGAATAAAGAAGAAATCCAAAAAGCTTCCAGAAAGAAAAAGAAGGTCAAATACTAAGGTACAAGAGGACAGACATCCCAATAGCAACACCAGCTACTAAAGACAAATGATAAGCGCCTTCAAAATTCCAAGGGAAAATAATTTCAACTTCAAATTTTACAATCAAACGTGGATAGAGATGGTTTGTGGAACTTTAATTGCTCATTGTAGAAAACCTTCATTTTGTAGATTTGAAGGGACAGACTTTTACAGGGAAGTTCATGAAATCATAAATACTTACAATCATTAAGTAAAATGAAGTTAAAATAAATTATTTTCTATTTGAAAAAAGTTTTAAATGAAAATTGCTTAATCATTTGTTATTATCTTATATATAATATAAGATTGATATCTTGGTGTCTGAAAGCAATCATTTTACCATATGCTTTTTAAGAATATTTTTTTTTATACTGCTTGTTGGTTAAAGAGTATAAACTTGCAAGTAGAAGACAAATGAGTTTTGGAGATCTAGTGCACAGTCTGATTATTACAGTTAGCAGGACTGTGTTGTATACTTCAAAGTTGCTGAGAGACTGGATCATAAATGTGTTCACCACAAAAAAAAAAAAAGAAATGATAATTATGTGACACAATAATGGAGGTGGCAGCTAACACTATAGTGGTAATCATATTGCAATATATAAATGTATCAAATCAACACATTGTACACCTTAAAGTTATATATTGTTGCATGTCAATTATATCTCAATTTTAAAAACCATTACATTGTACATCTTAAACATTAAAATATATATATTGTTTCTAAATATGAAAATAACTACAGAAAGGAACAGTTAAGAATTTAAAGTGGTTGCCACTTAGAGTAGGACTGTGTATTAAACTCATTTGGGCGGGGTGAGTTCATAATAAAGCTTCCCAAGATGATTCACTTTCTTTTCACTATCAAATGTATTTAGTTTATTTAAAGTGTTTAATGATAGATAGATAGATAGATAGATAGATAGATAGATAGATAGATAGATAGATAGATAGATAGACGATAGACGATAGACAATAGACAATAGACAATAGACGATAGACAGATAGATATAAAAAAAGTGAAGAACAAACCAATACCGTCAGAGCTCACCATTAGTTAAAACACTGTCCCCATCCATTTTTACTCCATGACATACACCAAGGTACATTTGCTAATTCCCAATGTGTGAATATTCCCACTATGGTTGATTTCAGGCTACCAACATGATACCATTGAATGTGGTGCAAAGTAACACACCATTATATAGTATTTCTACCAGACAAATTTGAATAATTATAAGAACATTGAGAACAGTGAAGTATAGTAAAATAATTAGGAAGTAATGAGTTTTGACTATTTATTTAACTTTATTTTTAATTCATTTTAATTCATTTATTTACTTTTTCTCCCCCTCTTTAATTTCCACTGCCCCCCACCCCTAACCTATAGATGTTGCTGTTTCCCCTTAAGAACTGGTCTCTGAAGGCGAGGCATTTCCTTCTACACACTCGCAGTGAGCACCTGGGGGGTCTGGCGCACCTGGGGTACGGTCTGTGGCTCTACCTGGAGCACGAACTCAGGACCTTCTGTGTGTAAAGCAGACATACTAACCACTACTCTATGGAGCCACCTTAATTCATTTATTTTAATTTATTTAAGTATAGGTTTATATCATTTAATTTTTTTAATGGCTGTATTTAAAGCATGCAAATTCCTGGAAATTTAACAATCATCACTCGTAAGCCTCTGTGAGCCAGTTTCAGCACATAATTGATACCTAATGTTCATATGCCCATCACACTCTTATAGAGTTAGATGGGTGTTGGATAAATGGTGATGAATCAAAAATGTAGCTAACAGAAAACATTAACCATCATAGAGGCAATTCTCAGGGATGGGTTCCTTTTTTGTGGTTAACATTTTGAAACTTGAAGGCGATGTACCCACAATGATAGTCATTCTGTGTGGTGGCTATATTCATGTGTACAAACACTGTTGGTTGTTCTTTCAAAAACATTATTAGCTATTTTCTGACAATTTTGGCTACATTTATTCAAGAAATGGACTCTTTCATCAAGCAGCACTATTTTGAAAGCTAAAGCTTCCAGATCTTCATCAAGTACATAATCCCCAAAAACCTCAGTTTCTTTATCCTAACATGTAAGATATTGGTATGCTTTTATGTCATAGATAAATCTGATATGTGGTCATAATACACGATTGGCCTAAAGGGTAAGCTAGATCATTAAAACAGTGAAAAATATTTTTAATTGTCAGGCACAAGGCTTGTCACAAAATTAAATTTTATAATGCCCATTAGATTGTCATAGTTTCCCTTCTATGGGTAACATGTGATCCATTAAACTAAATCAAGACTGAGTATTAAAAGACTACTGAATTTTGATCTTTTCTGCCTTAGGTTTCCCTTGGAGATCCAGTATGCTAATAAAAGCCACATATTTGTCTTTATCTCATTGGCTCTTCATGCCAACCATAGATGTTAAGTTTCTTTAGCCCTGACAGGAAAATTGATCCTTGAAATCAAAAGCTCAAGCACAGAATATAGGATTTTTAACTTATCAGTCCCCACCACACAAAGCACTTTCTACTACAGAATACTTCCTTTCTTAGATTTCATATCTCACCTCACTTTTCTCGCCAAGATTTCTGCCTTGAGACATGCAGTCAAGGGAGATCAATTATGCCTAGTCACTCCTGATCCTCAGTTCTTACAGTGAAGTTGTTTGCAGTTTTTAAAAATGGCTGAAGATTCTTGACAACTTTTCAGTTAAGAAGTGGAGTCTTTGTCCCCTTTCTTGGAATCTGGGTGGGTTTATGACTGCTTTGACCAGTAAACTATGACAGAATTGACACGCTAAGTTACTTCTGAGGCGAGGTCATAGAAGATCTTGAATCTTTCACCTTGTTCGCTGGAGCATTTTCTCTTGGAGGCTTGAACTGCCAAGGGCTGCCTTGTTTAGAGGAAGTTCAAGCCATATACAGAGGCCAGAAGAAGACTTTCTAGACAACTGTTCCAAATGAAGCCAAACTTGAGTCACCCCAGCCCAGGAGTCAGACATGTGAGTGGAGAAGCATCCAGGTGATGCTTCTCAGCCATTCAAGTCACCACTAACTTTCCATTCTTCCTAGCTAAGGCCTCAGGTTTATGAAGCAAAGAAAAGGATCTCTGCTATGCTCTGTCAAAATTCCTTGCCCCCAAAATCCATGAGCATCATTAAGTGGTGGTTGTTCTATATCACCAAATTAGAGGTTGTTTGTAATGCAGCTATAATAACTGGAACATTTAACATGAACCATAAGGGAAACTGTAGAGTTGGAAATTCACAGCAAAAAAAAGAAACACACTATTTGCGGAATGTGCTGGAAGGACACTGTTGCCAGGAAACTAGATTCAAGTGCTTAATGTGCAGACATCTAGCATCTCCTGTCTTTACCTTTTTAATATCAGCTAATGTTGTCATCTTCCTCCTAATTCCCTGCTTCTATCTTGCTGTCCGATAGCTATGTCCGAAGCTATGCTGGTCGCCCCAAAATAGACTTTAAGACAATTTCCCTGATTAACTACACATAAGATGCTATACGTGGGAAGAAATTTTTTCAAATATGAGATGAGGAGAAATCTCTCCTGCAGAGGAAAAGAAGGAAAGGAGTGTAAGTTTGGTAAAGTTATTTTTTCTAAGAGTCACTCTTTAACTCTATTATTTTGAAATAAATGATAAAGGTGTGAAAGAATAAGAAAAACCATAAAGTTTTTTTTTTTTTTAATCTGGTAGAAAAGAAAGATGCTTTATAAATTCATCTTGCCAAATCTTGCACATAATCTTATGATGTCTGCAAGATCCTGGATATTTAATCGTGTCTGCTATTATCTCTTTGACCTGACATGTCTTTATAAGTGATGTGACAAAATATTTAAGACTCTGTTACATGCTGCATTTTTTATTTATAGTGTTCAAGCTATAAAATCAAAACGTCATCAGTTACAAAACTAAAAGCCAGTATAATATTCATGGCTGCAAAATAAGTGAATCTCATATAAACGAAAGTACAAAAATAATAATTAATACATTTTAATAAAAAGCAGTAAGTTAATGTTAAAAGGTCTCTATGATCCTATAGTTCTTTAGAGGTATTACTTGACATAGATCTTGGTAATGAATAACAGCTACAATTCAATAATAATAATGATGATTACCCATTTAATGTTTACAACAACCACATGAATTGGGTACATTTCCCCCCATTTTATAGGGGAAGAAATGAGTAGGCCTTAGGACACGTCACTATTAAGGCAGAGCCGAAATGAAAAAGAGAGTGATCTATTCTCAAAGCCCATATGACAGGTTGGCTGTCTAAATAGCACTTGATAATTTATAACAAATTTCCACGTGCATCATTTAACCTCATTAAACCTGGAAAGCAATGCTGTGAGCCAGCCTGTTCTTTCTATTTTATAAATAACAAATTTTCAGTTCAGGGAGGCTGAAAAAATTCCTCAAGTCAAATCATAGCTATGAAACACTTTTGTACATCACAACTTCTCAATGAATAATACTTGAAATGTGTTCTTCTGTGAGAACAATAAGGAAATCTGTTAGAAATATGATACCTTGTGAAAAGAGAGATTTTGGCTTTGTGGGGGACATTAAAAAAAAAAGAACACACGATTGCAAATACAAAATTAAGTCCCAAAGTGAATATTTGTTCAGAATAAAAAAACAAATCACCATAAATTATGAATTTTAAGAAGCTGAAAAATACTTCTGACATGTGGAAATCCAGAAAATATCAAAAAGATTTTTACGAAATAACTGCTAACATAACTCTGTGATAGCTTTTCCCTATATTTTTGATTGCATGCTCCTCTATCATCTCTTGATATGACAATGACTTTTTAAAAAAATATTCTATAGAGAATAAAAAGATAATTCATTCTTTTTTCTAACATGACCTATTGAAATCTGTTTTATTATTATCGATAATAAAGGACTAAAACATATGACCTCACATGCAGGCCTTTTCCCTGTTTGTAAACGACTACAGGTTTACATCTCATAAACACAGGAACTCTGATAAATTCTATTTCAGCAGTTTCTATCAATAGTATGGTGGGTCAATAACTGTGGATGGTGCATTATTGAGTATATTCCGAACACGAAAGAACTTCTATTTCAACTAGGAATCAACAAGAACCAAATCCTTTGCTTACAATTGTACACATTCAATGATTGATATAATCTTCCACAAATTAGCTTTTTGAATCTATATATTTTAAGTCTTGTTTCTCCTTTACAACCCTCCAGCTTCCAGCGCTGGGTACTGATCTATCATAGTACACTTCTGGTCCTCCACCTTGGTGTCATACAGCAGTATTTGAAAACCACATCACAGAGGAAAAGCCAACAATAATTTAACCAATTTTAAACATTGTAGATACATACCAACCTAAAATCTACCTCCATCTCCAGATCCCCAAAATGTTAATTCCAATGCCTCATGACAGGAGAGTAAATATGACAGAGAAAAATTCATAGAGGAACAAGGCAAAGGTCTGGGCAAATTGCAGTTAAATGATACTTTTGCAAATTTTACAAAAACATATGTGCATATGATGACACTGCTTAGGCCCCTCCAGGGCTTCTGGAAGGAGCCTGTGCCGATGAGGAGCCTTGAGGTTTAGGCTTCATTAGCATTATGGTAAACCACCTCTGTCTTCATGAAAAGGATGGGAAAGAAGAGCCCCACAGAAATATTGAACAATTATTAGAACTTCAAAAGCTTCCACTACTATTTTGACTTGGACTTTCTTTGGCCAGTCAAGAGAGAATCAAAATTCTAATTTTCCAAGGATCTGCCCACAATGCCTTTTCCTTGCCAATAAACTTTATCTATGCTGGGCTCTAAAGGGACAAACCAAGGCACTTAAGAGTATCCAAATAATTTACACTGCAAAATCATTTCATCTACATAAATTAAAAAGTGTTCTTAGCTAACTTCATTTGCATATTTATAGTAATTCTCCACTTCATTTGAATTATAATTATAATTTAATTATCATGCAACCCTTCATTTATTAACCACGACAATACTAACAGCAAATAAATGTTATCTATTTGGTATGAAGTCATCATAATCCATAAGGAGCAGGAATCTTCAAGCTGGAGAAGCTTGAATGAATATGATGGCAAGGGAATGGAAACCCAGGGTTAAGTGGGAAGCAGCTGAAAAAAAAGTTCTTAGTGGCTTTAAGTAAACACAAGTCTCCAGACAGAGATAAATCTCTTCCCAAAGTATTGAGAGAATTTGCAAATGTGAACATTGCTCACTTTCATAACTTGCATAATTACAGAAAACAGAGATGCTGAGAATCTGGAAGTAGAAAAGTTGCCCACTCTAAAAAAGAGGAGATTGGATGTTATTTGGAAAATGCAAAACCGACAATCTTGGTGCCCATTTCCAGCAAAACGCTAAAATAGATTTTTCTTTTATCGAGTAGGAATACCACAATTATCAACTCAGCAATCAAATTTGATTTCTGGCTACTAGCCACAATTCTATCTAATAAGAAAACAATCTACTCATTTCTAAATTAAACTCGGTGCAAATCAGCCATTTTCTCAATCATTCAGGTTTCTAATTCAGAAAGGATTAGGACCCTCACTCCCATTTTTTTCCGCTTCCTCTCCTCTTTGAGGTTGATTCTAAACCCGAGGGAGTACTTTAGAAACTTCCATGTTGTCTCCCTTCCTAGTCTGGAGGGTGATGATTGTATTTGGAGTTTGCTCTATTTGCCTACTCCTGTGTGAGACTCCTGCTCCACATGTCCATCATCACAGAAGGTCCTCAGGGACAGGCCACAGACACTGCCCTTTCCACTAGTAACCCCGCTGGTCCACATGGAGGGGGACAGACCACCGCTGTACTCTAGGAAATCCCCATCAACTTCAGCCTGAGATAAGCACAAAACCCAGGATCTCTTCTCAGGGAGACCACGGGAATTGCTAATTTGATTATTTCAGGATAAAATGCTCCATTCTAATGTGTTTCTAAACAGCTTTCAGAGAAAATTTATGTTCTTCCTATAAATTCTAAATATTCCTCCATTTGTAGAGGTGAAAAACAATAGGTCAAAAACTTAAATGTACCAAGATGAGGAATAATGCCATGAATTGCCAGAGAAATTGCAGAATTCAATGAAGTTTTCTTTGATTTTGTAAGATTACATTTTTCTCCTAGAGAGCAGAATGGGAGCTCAAGAATTAAGTGAAGCTTAATTTTAGAAATCTAACATTCCGTTTTTGCACAGTTAAGATGTGTGGCCTATAAATTTATACCTGATAAATATACCATTGCCTTTTAAGCACTTAGAAAAGGAAGCACTTATCGCTAAGAGCCCACATGAGTTTACAAATAATAACTCCTATTAAACAACCATATTTTTCAGTTAAAAAAATATGAGATTTCAGGGAAAAACTATAAGTATGTATCTTAAATAAAGAAAATTAATACTTTTTTTCAAAGCATCTCAGTGTCAAAAATGGCATGAAAGGAGATCTACTTTAAATCCAATATTTCAAATGAGGCTTAGAGAGTTTAAATGACATCCTCAAGGTCAAACACTCAAATGGTAATAGAAGCTGAACTTGAAATCTGGGCTCTTGTCTCTCAGACTATTTACAAGCAGGCTGTGTGTAAGATGTTGTGCTAGAAGTTGAGGGCATAAAAATGAAAACTCACTGTCCTAGCTTTAGGAAGCTCAAAGTCAGAGACATTAAATGGACCCCAGATGGCTCTAATCTCTAGGCCCAGGGAAGGTACTGGAACTTTTCACCACAGGGATATGCAGAACCCGGCTCCCAGCCACCCCACAAAAGCCATGTGTGTGCATCGCTTCCCAAATTCATGTTCAGTGACATTATGTTGGTTATATTGAAATTGGTAGCGTTCTGGTCAGGATGGTGATGTAAGCAAACACTATGCTTGCCTCCTCCCATAACCACATTAAAATTACAACTAAATTATAGAAGACTCAACCTGGAGAACCATGTGAAGTCTAGCTGAACATAACTCCCATAACTAAAGATATAAAGAGAAGGCTATATCAAGACTGGTAGGAGGGGGAGAGACACAAAACAAACTGGCCCTGAACCCACGTGTGGCAGTTGAGCATCAGAAGGGATATCTCAGCTGCCGAGTTCCCCCTAGAGGAGCAGGGGGCCTCAGCCACACATTGGGACTCCCAGCCCAGAGTTCTATTACCAGGAAGCAGAGTCCCCACAAAATCTGGCTGGAAAAATCAATGGGGGTTTTGATCATTTGGTGAGATGGAAGGCTTCTGGAAACCCAGATATCTCCTTAAAGAGCCTGCTCACAGACACATTCACAGGCACTCACCCTGGGCTCCGGCGGAAGGGCAGCAGCTCACAAGACTCCAGAGATATACAGGGAAAGAATCAGTTGTGTGGCTTCAAGGAGAGGAGCTGGAGGGACAGACACCCTCATTTCTGTATTGAGCCTCCTTCTGTGCAGCCTACCGGCGGGCGCCATCATGCCTATGTTAAGCTTTCCAGCCACATGGCCAAATCTTAATCGGCATTGGCCTGGTGATCTCCACTCACTCTACCCTGCTGAATTCCTGGGGCCCTGCCCCACCCATCTCACAGATTGCTGGAGGCATATTCATGCCTTGGCAACCAGCTCCACCCCTCCTTCTGAGTTGGAGGCTCTTATAGCATCAATCAACAGGCCTCAGCTGGTGGACCTCCAGAGACACTTCAGGTGGCTGGCAACAAGCCCTGACTCAAACTATAGTATTTTTTGAACACATCTTGGGGGTCTGCCATCTAATAAGCAGACAACGGCTTACTTTAGTGTGATCTGAGACTTGCAAGTCTCAGTTCAGCCATGAAACAAAATCTGAATCTGGACTAACTTGGTGAATACCACTCACCCTACCCTGCTGAATCCCTAGGACCCCACCTCACCCACTCGAATACTGCTGAAGGGTCTTTCAGCTGCCGACCCTTACGGGCAGCTGGCAAGCAACTTCAGCCTATGAGGTGCCCTGGGCCTTTTGCTGAGCTGCCCCAGGGCTGGTGCTGATGGCAGTCAGCCTTCGTTCATTGCATGGCCTCTCCCATATACCTCCAGGTTGAGCTCAGGCAGTGACCAAATTGACATTAAACTAGAAATCAATTATAAGAAAAAAGCAGAAAAATACACAAACACATGCAGGCTAAATAACGTGTTAATAAACAATAAATTGGTTAACAATGAGATCAAGGAAGAAATCAAAAGATATCTTGAGACAAATGAAATTGAAAACACAGTGACTCAAAATCTACAGAAAACGGTGAATGTGGTCCTAAGAGGGAAATCCATAGCCATATGGGCCTATCTCCAGAAACAAGAAAAATCTCAAATAAATGATCTAACTTTACACTTAAAGAAACTAGAAAAAGAGCAGCAAACAAATCTCAAATTGAGAAGAAGGAAGGAAATAATAAAAATCGGAACAGAAATAAAATAGACTAAAAAAATAAAAAATAAAAATAAATTTAAAAGATCAATGAAATCAAGAGCTGGTTCTTTAAAAAGATTAGCAAAATTGATAAATCTTTAACAGGACTCATCAAGAAAAAAAAAGAAAAAGGACCCAAATAAATAAAATTAGAAATCAAAGAGAAGTGACAACTGACTCCACAGAAATACAAAGGATTATAAGAAAATACTATGAGCAATTGTATGCCGACAAATTGGACAATCTGGAAGAAATAGATACATTTCCAGAAACACAATCTTCCAAGACTGAGACAAGAAGAAACAGGAAATATGAATCAATCAATTACTAGTAATAAAATAAAATCAGTAATCAAAAAATTCCCAACAAACAAGTTCTGGACTAGATGGCTTCCCAGGTGAATTTTACCAAACATTCAAAGAAAAATTAACAACTATTCTCAAATTATTCCAAAAAATTCAAGAAGATAGAAGGCTCCCAAGCTCATTTTATAAGGCCACCATTTCTTTAATTCCAAAACCAGACAAAAACATTACAGAAAAGAAAATTATAGGCCAATATCCTTGATGAACATAGATGCGAAAAAATCAACAAAATATTAGCAAACTGAATTCAGCAAGACATTAAAAAGATCATACACCATGATTGGGTAGGATTTATCCATGGGATGCAGGACTGGTTCAATGTCCACAAGGCAATTAATTTGATGTACCACATTAACAAACTAAAAGATAAAAATCAGATGATCGTATCAATAGATACAGAAAAAGCATTTGACAAAATCCAGCATCCATTTATGATAAAAAGTCTTAGCAAAGTGGGACTAGAGGGAACATACACAATAAAGGCCATAGGTGACAAATCCACAGCTAATATCATACTCAATGCAGAAAAGCTAAAAGCGTTTTCATTAAAATCAGGTACAAGACAAGGATATCCACTTTCGCCACTTTTATTCAACATAGTATCAGAAGTTCTAGCCACAGTAATCAGATAAGAAAAAAATAAATAAAAGGCATCCATAGATTACAAAAGGAGATATAAAACTGTCATTGTTTGCAGATGACATGATACTATATAGTGAGAACCCTAAAGAGTCACCAAAAAACTGTTAAATGAATTCACTGAAATAGCAAGATACAAATTAATATTCAGAAATCGGTTGCATTTCTGTATACCAAAAAGGAATTATCAGAAAGAGAAATTAAGAAAACAATTCCATTTACAATTACATCAAAAATAAAATACCTAGGAATAAATTTAATCAAGGAGGTAAAAGACTTGTACTTGGAAAATTATAAGACACTGAAGAAAAAAAGTGAAGAAGACACAAACAGATGGAAGCATACAGGAAGAATTAACGATGTTAAAATGTCCATACCACCCAAAGCAATCCTTAGATTTAATGCAATCCCTATCAAAATACCAGTGGTATTTTTCACAGAACTAAACCAAATAATCCAAAAATTTATATAGAAACATAAAAGACCCCAAATAGCCAGAGCAATCTTAAGAAAGAAGAGCAAAGTTGGAGATATCATGCTATCAGTTATGAAACTATACTACAAGTCTATAGTAATCAAAACAGCATGGTACTGGCATAAAAACAGCCACATAGATCAATGAAACAGAATAGAGAGCCCAGAAATAAATCCATGCCTATATGGTCATGTAATCTATGACAAAGGAGGCAAGAATAAACAAGGGAAAAAACAGTTTATTCAATAAATTGTGTTGGAAAAACTGGACAAACATATGAAAAAAGTGAAACTGGACCACCACCATATACAATAAACTCAAAATTGTTTAGAGACTTAAATGTAAGACCTGAAACCATAAATCTCCTAAAAGAAAATACAGGAAGTAAACTCTCTGACACTGCTCTTAGTAAAATTTTTTTCTGATATGTCTTCTTAGGCAAGGAAAACAAACAAACAAACAAACAAACAAATAGAACTATATCGAACTAAAAAGATTTTACACAGCAAAGAAAATTATCAAGAAAATGAAAAGACAATCTACCAAATGAGAGAAGATATTTGCCTGTGATACATCTGATAAGGGGTTAATATGCAAAATGCATAAAGAACTCATACAACTCAACACCAAAAAAAATAATAATAATAATTAAACAATCCAATTAAAAAATGGGCGGAGTACCTGAATAGCATTTCTCCGAAGACGACATACAGATGGCCAATAGATATGTGAAAAGATGCTCAATGTCACTAATCATCAGAGTAATGCAAATTAAAAACCATAGTGAAATATCAACTCACTTTTCTCAGAATGGCCATCATTAACAAATCAAAAAACATGTGTTGGCAAGGATGTGGAGTAAAGGGAATCTTCATGCACTGTTGGTGGGATTGCAAATTGGTACAGCCACTATGAAAAACAGTTTGAGGTTTCTCAAAAATATTTACACATAGAACTATCTTATGACCCAGCAATTCCAAATCTGGGTATTTATCCAAAGAAAGCCAAAACACTAATTCAAAAAGATCTATGCACCCCTATGTTCACGTCAGGGCTATTTACAATAGCCAAAATATGGAAGCAACCTAAGTGCCTATCAATAGACAATTGGATAAAGAAGAGGTGGTATATATATGTAATGGAATATGACTCAGCCATAAAAAATTGAAATTTTACCGTTCGCAATGACATGGATAGAACGTAGAGGACATTATGCTAAGTAAATCAGATAGAGAAAGACAATACCATATAATTTCACTTATATACAAAATCTAAAGAACAAAATGAACAAACATACATAATGAAAACAGATTCATACATACAGAGAACAAACTGTTGACTGCCAGATGGGAGGGAGATGGGGGCCTGGGTGAAAAGGGTGTTGAGATTAAGAAATATAAATTGGTAGTTACAAAATAGTCACAGGGAGGTAAAGAACAGGATAGAGAATATAGTCAATAATATTGTAATAAGTATGTATAGTGCTAGGTAGGTAGGTACTAGACTAATAGGGGGGATCACTTCATAAATTACATAAATGTCTAACTACTATGCTGTACACCTGAAACTAATACGAAATAATATCCAATGTCAATTCTAACTGAAAAATTAAAATAAAAAAAAAAAAGAAATTGGCAGTGGTGGGAATATTTACACCAAGGGAATGAGCAAATGCTACAAATCAGGGCTATTCCACATCCCACAGCCAGTTTCGAACACCAGTACACCGCTGCCTCAGGGATTCTCTCGCTGTTCACTCTTCTTGCTGTTGCCACTATCGTCTCTAGTATACTCCCTTTTCCACGATATAAGCTCTAGAGAAAAAGGAAGGTTTCCTAGGTTTTCTGTCCCCTGAAAGGAACAAGTATGATTTAAAGGAAATCAATACTGTTACAAAGGTAAAAAGAAATCAGATAAGTACATGAGGCAGTTACAAAGATTCCTCTAGTTTGCATTGTTCTTACCATCCTGGCCTCTAGTCTCTTTCCTAGTTCCCCTCTGAGTTCGTTAAAGAATGTAATAATGTATATAAAGCTCATTGTATAGTGCTCAGTACATAGCTTTGACTAGCCTGAGGCTAGAATACAATCCCCCTGAGCAGCCCTCCCTGAAAGTCCCCTTTGGGAGAAAGGGGGCCTGAAGATACAATTAATGTGGGCCAATATGTACCCTGTTTCTCTAATGGCTAATTTGCTTATATTGTTTACATGAGGCTGGGACCTACTCTTCCATTGGGACCCAATCCCCATAAAGATGACCCCTACACACACTGTTTTAGAGAATTTCTTCATCTAGAAAAAAGTTGACAATAAAATGGCAAGGGCTATCATAAGGAGAAAAGCTCCGTATGATAGCAGTTCAACTTGGAGTGGAGGCTGGGGGGGAATGGTAGAAGGCCTCATATATTCTTACCATACGAGGTATGTTTATGAAGCAGATGGAGAAAGAAGGATTTATAGCTATAGGAAAAGGTGCCCAGTCAATACAGAAGGAGGTCCCTAGTGCTGGGCGTATGGTTTTCTACTTGGCCTTGGGCTGTTCAGCCATCTGACATAAGGGAAGACGCAGAAGATTTGCTTATCACATTTTTTATGGTACAAAGTTAGGAACAATAAATAATGCACCAAAAAAGAAACAACAGAAGATCTCATTAGGCTAGTAAAATGAACCCCTTAAAACCAAGATGATATTTAGCTGTGGTATAAGCAAACTCTGGTTCTTAGGTGTATACCTAAATGATGACCTTAGGGAACATCCTATCCTTCAAATATGATCTGGTTAAAACAGGCCCATGCCAACCCTCCTCTCCAAATTAATTAAACCATCAGGGTTGTTGGACAATTTAGTGGGGGCAAAGAAGGCCTTAAGAGAGTGATTCTGGACTTAAGAAAAATGTTCTTCTCAAATGACTGCAAAATGCAACAGATACGACCACATTTATTCCCCAGGCTTGTGAAACAAGTAGTGACCATTACAGAGGATTCTATGTCAGGCAGGGGGCGGGGGGGGAGGCGCGGGGGGAGGCTGCTTCTGATATTCAATATGAATCTTTGCATCCTGTTTTAATGCCTAAAGCAGCTTCCCATAATTTAATTTTTGATGAAGTATCTTGGAAAAGCCATTTTTAAAATAAAAAAAATGGTGGCTTATGTCCATCCAAAGTACATAATCAGTGATTAAAAACATAAACATATTGTGCACTTGTCATTTTCCTCCTGCATATCTTGTAAAACCGCCACCAAATACAATGCCCACTATAATATTCAATACTCCTGGGTGAAAATTTCTCTACCAGTTAGTTCTGAAAAGGGGAAAACGTTAAGAAAGAAAGAGAATGAAAGAGAGAGAGAGAGAGAGGGAGGGAGGGAGGGAGGAAGGAAGGAAGGAAGGAAGGAAGGAAGGAAGGAAGGAAGGAAGGAAGGAAGGAAGGAAGGAAGGAAGGAGAAAAGAGAAAAGAGAAAAGAAACAATTTTCTTGATATTCTGGTTTGCATTCATTCGTTTTCTCTATTATTCATTTAAAGTGCCATGTGACAGTCATTTGCTATGCACTGGGGATGTAAAGATGTTTTTGGAATGCAGTTCCTAACTTCTGTAGATGCCTAGTTATAGTGGAGAAAGAAGATACCCACACAATCCCTTACTGATGATAAAGGTGGGATGGGCACATGGTGGACGGAGGAAGTGTTTAACCTGGAAGAGGTTAAGGAAGATTGTAGAGGAGATGACAAATGAGCTGAGTCTTGAGCGAAGGAGGGACAGGCGACAAGATGAATCCTGGGTTTCAGCCTTGGCAAGCTCATGAATCATGGTGCCATTAACCAAGACAGGGAATAAACAAAGGAGGACTCATTTCTGAGAGAAGATAAAGGGTTAGGTTTGGGAGTTTCACCTTGATACTGGTGCCCTGGTTTCGATCACAATGTGGCATAGATAATGGGCACTGGCTTTTACTTCGGCTAAAGTTCATATCCTGTCTCTACCACATACTAATGATGCATGTGGGCAAATTTCTTAAACTCGTAGAGCTGTGACTCTCTCATTTGCAAAATGAAATTGATGATACATACTTCTTAAGTTGTAAGGATGAAAATGTAAAACAGTAACTAAATTTACAATCCTGTAATTAATCTCTCCACAGATCTCCCTGAGCCCAGTCTGAACCCAAACTGAATCTATTTTGCTTCTGTTTGGTCTTGGTCTCTGCTAATTTGTGGTGCACTTTTTTCTGTTGCCTATAATCCCCATCCTTCATGCCATGCTGGCTGGTTCCCTAGTGCCCACATTTTATTTCCAAACTGAATCCCTTATTCTCAGCATGCTTCAAAGCCATGGAGTGTTCTATCTCACTGTTGTCTTTAAGCTTTGGGGGAAAGAATGAATAAAAATAAGATTGCATGTTATCTCCCCTGTTCAAATATGTGTCACCTGTTGGGACCACACCTTGCTGATGGATTAGGTGTTTATAACTATGGACTTTGTCCTAACTTCCCTCCTTCTTCAATCTTCCATCATCCAAGGGGAATAATGTCCTCCCACAGCCTTGGAGCAAAGCCAGGGTACACGGTAATGTCGTTCTGCTGGACTGCTCATGTGCACTGGAGAGTGACAGCTGGATCCCAGACAGCTGTTGTATGGCAAGCTGAAGTGGGATAATCACAGACTGGGAGGAAAAAGGAAATGCTTTACGGATTCACTGAAGCACAACTTCAAGAAACAGAAAAACTGGAGACAATTAGGAAACTCTGGCTGACAAGCAGCTATCAGGAACACAGCTTTCCCTTTTAAACAAAGGCATCAGGCTAATCAGTCACAAACAGCAAAATATCTTTCAGATAGCTGTGGCCAGTGGTAATTAAAGCACATTTCCTGTGAGCTCAGTTTAGTAAGGACTGCCAGACCATTGAAAGTATTTTTGGCTACATGCTCATCCAGATTTCAATCCTGCCTCTCTGAGGAGGGATGACCACGTGCCTCTCCCCGAACCCCTTATCTATCTTGCAGGGCATACAGAAGCAGAACCCTCCAGCCACTCTTCATTCAGGTACAAAACGTTTAGCAGCCACCAGTCAAATGAACACAACACATGAGGTTAGTGAGCTGGACTGTTGGGTCAAACAATAAACGACCTAATAGGTTGACACCTAGGAACAAAATGATCTATGACAAAAAGAGTTGGAGTTGATTCAAATTACAACTCTGCAATAATGTGAGAATTTGCTTCCTGGTCTATGAAATGGAGAGAAAGTACCTTTCATGTTTTTCTGTGAAGTAAATTAAATAATAGTGTGCTCATAATAGATGATTTATTTATAGTTTGTTTTTTGTTGTATCTGGATGTTTGGCATAGTGTTATCACAATATATCCACATTTTGTTTGTTTTCAGTCATTTTTATAAAGGAAATAATGACAGTTTTAACTCACAAGAGGCTGGCTAGCGTTAATGAGGGGAAAAGATTAATCAATAGGTGTGAACAGGTGTCTGAGCTTCCATGCCTCCTCGTTATCTGACTTGGACAACACACTACCTGCAACTCAGCATGCAATACTTTCTTCATTCACTTCAATCTGAAAACTATTAAGTTACTGTTTACTTAGAAGAAGGGCAATAGATGTATATTTATGATACATGTCATATTTATCTATCCTCTATCTATCTATCTATCTTCCTATGTAACAATGATACATGAAGGATTATGAAAGATAACCCACCACCACACACTGCATATAGCCACTGGCCCCTATGAAACTCAACTATCAGTCCATTTCAGGACAGACATTTATTTCCACATCTTCTCATCTTTTTTTTTTTTTTTTAACATCTCTGAAGTTTTTATGACTTTTTAAAAATTTTTTTCTTTATTTCCATCCCCTCCTCTTTGGCAACCATCAGCTTATTCTTTATTTCTATAGGTCTGTTTCTGTTTTGTTTTGTTTTGTTTATTCATTTATTTTTTTAGGTTCTAAACATAAGTGAGATGATACGATATGTGTCTTTCTCTATCTGACTTATTTCATTTAGCATAATACCCTCTAGGTCCATCCAGGATGTCAAAAGGGCAAGATTTTCTTTTTATTGCTGCTTAACATTCTATTATATATAATACATCTTTATCTACTTGTCTATTGATGGACACTTAGGATGCTGCATTTTGGCTATCACTAGTAATGCTGCAATGAACATAGAAGTGCATATATCTTTTCAATTAATATTTTGGATATCTTCGGATAACTATCCAGAAGTGGAATTGCTGGATCATAGAGCAGCTCTATTTTTAATTTTTTAAGGAATCTCCACAGTGATTTTCAAAGTGGCTGCACTAATTTACCGTCCCACCAACAGTGTACGAGGGTTTCCTTATCTCTACATCATTGCCAGAACTTATTTGTTGATTTATTCTGACAAATGTGAGGTGATATCTTATTGTGGTTTTAATTTGCATTTCCCTGATGATGAGTGATGTTGAGCATCTTTTCACATGTCTGTTGGCCAACTGTCTTTCCTCTTTGGAGAAATATCTATTCAGGTCCTCTGCCCATTTTTTAATTAGATTGTTTGTTTGGTTGGTTGATTTTTTGATGTTAAGTTGTATAAGTTATTTATATTTTGGGGATATTAACCCTTTACCAGATGTATCATTTGCAAATATCTTCTCCCATTCAGTAGGTTGTCTCTTCTTTCTGTTGATGGTTTCATAATAAATGCTTTAAAAGCAATTAGTTCCCCACTCTCTTTGATGTACTGAGAGAAAACAGTAAGGTACAGAAGTAGGATTTCAGCTGTGCCTTCAAGTGTGGCATTTATAACTCCCCAATGCTCAGGTTTTGCTTTCTTGTTAAAAAGATAAGCATGATGTTCTCATAACCTAATTTTGTCGTTCTATGTTTGAATTCAGTGGTAAATAATGCAATTCCTTTACCATCTATCTCTCTCCCTCTATTGGGATGTACACTTGAGGAATCATGGCATAGATTTTTAAAAAGTAAACTCCAAGCCACATTTCCTAACATGATGTCAGAAAGAGGGAAGGATGGCAAGTAGGCAAAGTTCTGAAGCCTTCCCCAAAAAGAAAAGCTTTACTTTGGAATGCTTTCCCATAAGGTCTTTCTATACACAAAGGATTCCATGATTGAAAAATTAAGTTTGAAAAACCTTTTTCTATGAGACAGAAGTATTTTTACATCCTGGGTAAATTAGCATGTCTACCCCACTCATTTAGTCTATGCAGGGCTGTAAATTTGTATATAATATAGGAACTGCTCTTACCAGAAATGACTCTGAAATGAACTAGCCCCTGAAATGATACAGAAAAAAAAGAACCATTTCAGCGATAGTGAGTTGGGGGTTCCCAAGACCATCCTTGGGTTTGATGATTCCCTAGGAAGACTCACAGGATCTGCACATAGACATACTCATGGTTATAATTATTATAGCTAAAAGATACAAAGCAAAATCAACAAAGAAAAGAGGAGCATGGGGCAGAGTCTGGAGAAAATTAGGAACAGGCCTGCAAGAGTCCTATCCCAATGGAGTCACACAGCAATAAGCTGTGATAACATATGTGAAATGCTGTCTACCAAGAAAGCTCATTAGAGACTCAGTGTCCATGACTTTTGTTGGGGGGTGGTCACATAGGTGTCCTCTGGCTAGCACCTATCAAAATTCTAACTTTCTAGAAGAAAGCAGGTGTTCAGCATAAACCAAACTGTTGCATAAACAATTTAAACACAGCGAGCCACTCTAACCAGTTAGAATAGTATAAACTCTCCCCAAATGCAGGTATCCAGACACCAGTCAAGCCATTCACTCTTTTTTGGACAGATATCCACAAAACTGCTCGAAAGTCAATGATGTAAGTATGATATAAACATCAGGATGTATAACTTTAAATCATCTATTACCTTATAAATCCATCAGCAATAATGTAAAGCACTATGGACATTAATCCAAGAAGAAAGAGATATGAGAAGGACTAGAAGTGAGAAGATTCTGTATTTACTTATAACCAATGCCATAAAATGTGAACTTTGTGAATTCATATATCAAGTCATACATTTCAACAAGAAAAAAAGCACATAGCCAACATAATGAAGTGAATGTAATTAAAGAATTTTAGATCATAGTTTAAACTCTTATTTTACAAGTAAAGACATAGAAATCAGAGAGGTTATTTGACTCATCCAAGATCACTCAAGCACTGGGCCAAGCAGAATGTAGAACCAAGATGCCCAACTCATAGCAGCATACTTTTCCTGTCACTTCATTCCATTGTTCATATTTTCAGGTTCTTGGAGAAAACAGTCTCTACATTTAAACACATTTCTCTGAAGGTGTTACATCATGGAAAATACAATAATGCTATAGGAATAACACTTCATGGCCACAAAATTAATTAATCCATAAATCAACAAATACTGTAAAACCTACTAATGATATTGAAAAATGAACTCCAAAAACTTTCCCAAACATAAAATACGAGAGTTATTATGACAAGGTTAATGAAATGAGAGCAGGAAAGGCCCAGGACAAGTGACAATTGTTAATTGGATGGTAGGTGAATCTGTGTTACCCCATGGTATGTTCTCAGGGAATATTCTCTATGTTCAAGTAATTTTGATCTTTATGTGTTCAGTATTTATATAAGTTGTACTTTCACATATTCTACACTAATTTTCACAAATCTCCTTTCCTTGCTGGATTTCACTCTTTCATAAGTAATTTTACTAACTCATCATCTCCAACTGCCAGCTGGGCAATTAGACTCAGGCATTACATAGGCAGAAGTGGTATGTGGGAGAAAGGGCTGGTATTGGGATCTGAGTCGAGTGGGATTATCCTTCAACTCTTTGCTTGTTCTCTCTCCACTCTCTTGTTTCTCAAAAGGCACCACCTTACAGGATGAGTATGAAAGGACATTGCCCAAACTCAGAATCACAGAAGCCCTCACTCCTCCTGGGGGTGAGGGATGGGGTGATGTGGCAGGCAGAGAGGGTATCACCTTAGAGAGCTTTACATAGATTGTTAAGAGATGAAAATGTTGAACTTTGGGGAATAAACAAAAGTAAGAAAAACACAAGCCTTGTCTTTGGGGATGAATGATATACAGTTGACCCTTGAACATGGGAGAGTTAGGGGTGACAACCCCTGAATGGTTGTTTTTTGATATCAGCAGGGGATTGGTTCCAAGACCCTCACAGATACCAAAATCTAAGGATGTTCAAGTCCATTATACAAAATGGCATAGAATAATGCATATAGTCAGCCCTCTGCATCTGTGGATTCCCAGCATTATTTCTGATCTGCAGTTAGTTGAATCTGTTAATGCAAAACCTGGAAATACAGAGGGCTGACTGTATACTTATTGAAAAAAAAAATCTGTTAATGCAAAACCTGGAAATACAGAGGGCTGACTGTATACTTATTGAAAAAAAAATCTACATATAAAGTGGACCCACATAATTTAAACCTGTATTGTTCAAGGGTCAACTGTAATGAATGAATGCTCATTCCACTTATGTTTCTCTTTTGATGTAAGCAATAATTATTGGAGTAAACTCGAAAACAAGAGGGGAAATTATAAATTTCTATGCAAGTCTCCTTGATGCCCATGCATTACATCCTCCTGCTTGAAAAGAGCATGAAGCACCTATAAGAAAGGTGGTGATCTTTTAGGAAGAAAGAGAAATGATATGAAAAGTCTGAAGGTCAGCAAATATCCTCATTTTTAAAAAGAAGAGAAGGTAGTTATGGGAG
>NW_011888837.1:8492502-8498709 GCF_000151845.1 Pteropus vampyrus
TGAACATGGGAGAGTTAGGGGTGACAACCCCTGAATGGTTGTTTTTTGATACCAGCAGGTGATTGGTTCCAAGACCCTCACAGATACCCAAATCTAAGGATGTTCAAGTCCATTATACAAAATGACATAGAATAATGCATATAGTCAGCCCTCTGCATCTGTGGATTCCCAGCATTATTTCTGATCTGCAGTTAGTTGAATCTGTTAATGCAAAACTTGGAAATACAGAGGGCTGACTGTATACTTATTGAAAAAAAAATCTACATATAAAGTGGACCCACATAGTTTAAACCTGTATTGTTCAAGGGTCAACTGTAATGAATGAATGCTCATTCCACTTATGTTTCTCTATTGATGTAAGCAATAATTATTGGAGTAAACTCGAAAACAAGAGGGGAAATTATAAATTTCTATGCAAGTCTCTTTGATGCCCATGCATTACATCCTCCTGCTTGAAAAGAGCATGAAGCACCTATAAGAAAGCTGGTGATCTTTTAGGAAGAAAGAGAAATGATATGAAAAGTCTGAAGGTCAGCAAATATCCTCATTTTTAAAAAGAAGAGAAGGTAGTTATGGGAGATGAAAAACCATTTATCTTTAGATTCATTCTGAACAAGATCCTAGAAAAAATAATAATAGAAAATGTGATATCGTACTTCCTACATGCCAGGCATTGTTCTCAGTGCTTCAACATTTGTTAAATATACCTTAACATTTCATGCTCACAACAGCCCTCTCAGGTAAGTAGAAATGAGGTCCCCACTGGTAGGTCCTTGGGGATCTCACCTTCTCCAAATGGGCTAATTAAAAATCTTCTCTGAAGATCAATTCCTCTGCTAGAAAGGAATTCTGATAAATACAATTTTTTTTCTACCACATTCTTTAGAAGAAATGGTATAGGTGAAAGAAAATAGGCTTTTTTCTAACAGTTGAAAATTTCTATTAAAATCCTATTCTGTGTTCTGAAATTGCTGCCTTTCTCTTGCCTAGACAACTTGAAGTCCGTAAGAGAATCACCAAAGAGCCAGATCAAGGGTACTAATGTATGGGACCATTACTAGTCAGCCAGTTCCCCTGCTGTCCTTGTTATTATCTATGGTACTGAAATGTAGGGCTGTTGGCTCCTATTCCCAAAGTCTAAAGCCTTTCCTCCAACTCCGGTCCAGGGGTGGGGATAGTGTCCTTTAAATATGTGTTGTGATGTATATGACACTTTTACCAGGATTAGGGATTGGTTGTATAAACTTTTGTTTATCCTGAATATCAGCGAATTTTATACTATTCTTTCCAGTTCAGGTAATTCTTGGTTCAAGCATTTCTCCTTTCCCATCTTATTCTCATTCTTATGTAAACCAAGACTGATAGTGAGAGCTCTGGCCCTCAGATACTGTCCTCTTTTCTTCACAGATATTTGCAGATCTGAGATCCTAATTCTATGCCCTTAGCTGGATGCTGTTTTGCTGAATTCTGAGGATACATCTGACCATAAAAAGCTTTCTCTTCTTGTGCAGTTTTGTCCTCTTTTGATCAGATTTTGATCTAGAACAGTAATTCTTGTTTCCTTCATTATTAAAACTTGATCCTAGCAAGAAACTAGGTTAAGACCTGCTTTTTCTTTTTTTTTTTTTTAAAGCAGAACAGGACTCTCAAAAGCTATATAAATGGTTAGATTTTTAATTTTATAAAAGAGCAAGACACTAGAGTAAGGGGTGAGAAAGGTATTTCATTGCTTTCGTTTGATTGAAAATGATACTATTCGAACAGTTACTATACACGACTGTTGCAGAGGAAACTGCAGAAAGACATACTAAAAAGTCCAAATAACTCAGTTTTTTAGCTTCATTAAGGACAAAATAAGTTAGTGGTTCAGAGCATGAGCTCCCGGGTTTAGATGGGATTGGCTTCAAATGCTGGTTCCTTTACTTACCCACAATATGACTTAATGACTTTAATTTTTCTAATACACAATTCCCTCAGTTATATACTATGGTTATTAAAATACCTCATTGTGAGGTAGAAATTATATAATACATAAAATATGCTTAGCACTTTGCTTGGCACATAGTAAACACATAAAAATGGTAGTTATTATTTTAGTAGGGACTAGATAAGCTCCTGCATTGTTTTCGGGCCAGCTTCATGAGTGAAAAGAGTAGGCCCTATGGTTTAATATGTTATGCCTTCATGATCTGCTTGATCATTCTCCCACTGGCCATAAGTCAATAAGGCTTTTGTGTCCAATTTATTAAATAAGCTGGATTCAATAGCATACAAACAAAAGCAACCTTTTCTTTTTTCCACTATCCTTCTGAATCTGTTCTCTCAGCTGGTTCTTTCTCTGCCCCTGGATGAATACTTGGCAGGTCTCATAGCTCTCCTGGTTACTGTTAAATAATTTCACTATTAAATAGGTAGAAATTTAATCTTATCCAATAGCCACTCCAAATCCACATTCAATTTCAATCTCCACCAATACCAGTTAGGTGTCCTTTAGGTTTGTAAGACTGGAGGTGGAAGACGGGCTACTTCTCTAGGTATCTCCTTGTTCCTCATTAAACATTGTCTGGAAGAAGAAAAGATTAAGTCAGTCCTATTTCCCAACATCTCCATTCAAATCAGCTTATTAAATTAGCTCTCAAATCCTGACTTTCCCATGGCAGCCTCAGTTGGTGTCACTGATTCCCTCTCTAGCTGTGGGTATAATTATGCCCATTTTGGCAAGGAGAGAAATAGTAGGAGTCTCATCTCTATCTGTCTGGCCTCCTTCTGCACAGGGTCTTAGGCCATGCCGGTGTATCAAGGGAAACCATGAGAGTGCCAGGTTGGCTCATGGCCATGTGTCATAGACAGATCAGGCTACATAATCTGTGGGGTCTTGTGCAAAATGAAATTGCAGGATCCTTGTTCATAAGTTGTTAAGAACTTCAAGACAGCAACAGCAGAGCATTAAACTGAAAGTAGGGCTCTTCTGAGCACATGACCATGTGAGACTGCATGGGTCACACGCCCATGAAAGCAGCCTCATCGTGGAAAAAATCCAGGATAAGAATGTGACAGGAAATCGCATGAAAAACTGGTGTTTCTGTTTCCAGGCAGGGGTGGAGACTAAGAACAAAGTCCAGAGGAGGAAAGATAAAAGGAGGTGATTCGGGAAGAAGAGACTAAAGGATTCCCAGAAAGAGACTTGAAGGTCCCTGAACTGGTTAATAAAACCACTAACTGGAAGGCAGGTGTCTGAGGTGAGTTCTGGGAGCCCAGGGATAGAGTGAGAGACGGTCTTCCTGCTAACCTTGCCTGGGTATCCCTGTGGGCACAGGGTCCCTGATCAAAGCCCCAGTGATCTATGTATGGAGGAAAACAATGTTAAAAAGGAAAATGAAATGCTAAACACTAATAAAGAAGGGCAGAAGAGAAAGTCTCCGATCTTCCTGCCCTTTAATAATAGGCAAGAAGGATCATAATGTGTAGAACTTCAGACCTTTCAAAACAATTCTGCACCCATTATTTTACAGACATGGCATCTATACTTATAGAATCACAAAGGTGAGTTCCAGTTAAAATACTCCTGGTAGATGGACACATTTCTGAGAGGCAAAATTGAGAAGTCTGACTACTGGCTACCAGAACTTCACTGAGCTGCATGTCCATGCCAGGACCCTCCCCTGCATTGTGGGGAGCCCCACTTTCCCTCCTCCTAATAACATTCTGTGGCAATATGGAGCAGAAAATGTGAGGAAAGAGATAGTCACTTACCTATAGGATTAGCGGTACCTTTCCCTCAATAGGAGATTTTATCCATTTTGAGAAACACCTTCCGAAATCCTAAAATGCTGTGAGTTGCATCAATACACAATATCCTGTCATATCACCTTAGCTCAAATTAGTTCAAAAGGGTCAACAGATGTGGAAAAATATCAGAGGCCTCTCTATATAGTAGTTCAAATACTTGGTACTTATTAACTGAAAATGTGTAAAATATGACAACCCAGTATTTTTAAATTTTCTCCTTGGCTGACATCTTTATTTAAATCTAATATTGTCTACTTAATTATCCTCATTATAGATATTTATCAAAAAGACACTTTAATACTGAACACTACATTGTCACTAACATGTTTTTAAAGCTTATTTTTTAAAGATGGTATACTTTATGTATTAGTACATATATATTATCATATATTAGTGTTATTAGTATTAATATAATACAATAAAATAATATTGTGTGTGTGTAAAAAAAGTAGAGAGAAAGAATATTAAAAGAAAATTCACCATAAATGTATAGTAATTCTCTGAGTAGTGGAATTAGAAATAATTTTTATTTTCTTCTTTATATTCTTCCTGTTTTCCAAATATTCTATATTGATAACACATTTCATATTATCAAGAGAGAAAATTATTATTTTTAAATATCCTTTGAGAACCAATAAGATATCACATTTATTTAAACATTTCTAAGTTTACAAAATAGTCCTTTAATACAGCCATCACATTTTCTTGCAATATATGTTTTCATAGCTTCTTTCTCTACTAGACATTATTTTCTTAAAATCTGTGATTTATTTATTTTTATATTCCTAACTACTCAGCTATCCAGCACACATAGTAACACTTAATAAATGTTTGTGGGATAAATGGATGAATTCATGAATGAATGCAATCCAGCCATTTTCTAGTTCAGACATATAACTATTTTTGTTGCCTTTTTCTCAAAATTTTATGATTCATTTTATATCCTAATTCAACAGTAATTTTTTTAAGTGACTCGATTTTAGACTCTTTCCAAAGCATTTAATTTTATTTTCATGAAAATAAAAACTTTTTTTCTTTTTATACTTATTTCTTCTTTGATTTACCTGGTATTCAATTAAATTATATAGTTGCAAGGACAAGTCAGTTGGCATGAATAGGCTCAAGTTTAAAAATAACTGACCATTGGGAAAGCACAGAAAACAAAAGTGAGGAAGTGAATTAGAAAGTGGCCCAAGGGCAAGTAAGCATTAAACAAGCAGGGGACATTAGTAGTGTGTTTTTTTTAGGAAAAACAGAGCAAGTGAACTTAAGTGGAAGTCAGTTAAGAGAGCTCTGACATGCATCAGGCCACCTTAGTTTGCCTACAGGATCTTCTAAAAAGCAAAATTACCCTATTTTCCAACATAATCTTTTCATCTCCTGTTTCTGGTAAGCAAAATAAAACAACTGAAAAGCAGTGAACAGATGAACCTAAATCTTTTTGTTCAGTGTGTATGCGCATGCGTGGGTGCGTGCGTGTGCGTGTGTGTTTCTGGCGGCAGAAAAAGTTAAATTTAAAAATAGAAATCAAATGTGAGAGGGAAAAACAGTTCCTAAAGTCACTTTGTTACGAAAATATCTAATATCTGGGAAACTGGCCCAAATCCAAAAGGATTTGGATTTCATATTAGACAAGCACGGTCAATCATAGAAGAACTTTCTAGTAAAAATGTGTGCACAAGAACATGATTGGAATTAGTTGAAAGAGAAAAATTGAAAATAAATGGAAAAGGTAAGAAATCATAATCTGCTCTTGGTTTATTTCAAAGTTACCCTCAAACTTCATTCTTAAATATAGTGTTTACTTAATATTGCTTAGGTTTAAATGACTTAATAGTGAAATTTTTTCAAAATAACAGTTTAGTCACACCTTTATTTAAGCACTTAAGCCTGTTATTTGAATTCTATGACCATAGTAGTATATTCTTGGAGTTTGTAGCCCACTGACACTTCAAAATTTATTTTGATGAGTAAATAAACCAAAACCTAGGTACAAAGCAATCTTAAACTTCATAATAATATATATAAACATATATATGTAAATATATATGTGCAAAAGCATAGATAAAGTTTCTCCACTCACTTTTCCTTTCAACACTGAACTAAATGTACTTATTTTTTCTTTACTGTACCCAGAATTTTCCTGGATGATCTATGATTATGTTATATTATTAAAGAGTGCTTAGAGTATCTGAAAAAGCGTTTTGAATGGTAAATTAGTTTCTAATTAAGTCAGCACTATTTCTTGCAGCAGATTACTGGATATTCCAGATATTACTCATAAAATACCTACCAACAGACCACGAAGGAAATCTAATTGTGTAATAGGTTGAAGATACATATATCTTGGTTTGTATAAAGAGACTAAATTATGTGAAATGAGAGTTTTAGAGGAAGCTTAAGAGTTTTGTGTAAACC
>NW_011888837.1:8498759-8510446 GCF_000151845.1 Pteropus vampyrus
TACCCAGAATTTTCCTGGATGATCTATGATTATGTTATATTATTAAAGAGTGCTTAGAGTATCTGAAAAAGCGTTTTGAATGGTAAATTAGTTTCTAATTAAGTCAGCACTATTTCTTGCAGCAGATTACTGGATATTCCAGATATTACTCATAAAATACCTACCAACAGACCAGGAAGGAAATCTAATTGTGTAATAGGTTGAAGATACATATATCTTGGTTTGTATAAAGAGACTAAATTATGTGAAATGAGAGTTTTAGAGGAAGCTTAAGAGTTTTGTGTAAACCGAGGTGTTATTTTTGTAATAATAAACACACAAAGGTAAATTAGTTAAAAATAAATACTTAAATCTTATACAAATATATACGGACAACTCATTTCTCCTATACTAGCTTTGTAGGCGAATATACAATACAGTCATAGTTGTTTCCGCCTTTAAAAAGAACCAAAAAATTTAAATGTAAAATATATTATTTGATGGATAGACTTTGCTGATGTAATATGTTTGTACTACAAAGACACAAGTCAATAAACATTGCTAGTAACAAGTCATTGTTAAAATTTCAGTTTCAATATTTCCCTTATCAATAATTAATCTATCCTTCTTTTAGTATTTTCTATCTTTTTTCTTTATTTAGGTTTTCTTTTCATCACAATGCAAATTCCATGAAAGCAAACATTTTAACCTCTGAAACTGTCCTTTCTTTATACTTTACTTCACAGTAACAATATTGTTTGGACCTCTAATCAGTTTTTCCCATTATGCAAGAGGATTCATGCATACACCAAAAGCACAAGCATCAAAAGAAAAAATAGATAAAGTGGACATGATCAAAATTAAAAACTTTTTTGGTTCAAAGGACATCATCAGGAGAGGGAAAAGACAACTCACAAAGTGGGAGAACATTTTTTCAAATTATATACCTGATAAGGGACTTATATCTAGAATATATAAAGAACTATTACAATTCAATAATAAAAAAAAAATAACCCAATTTAAAAATGGACAAAAGATTTGAATAGACATTTCTCCAAAAGATATACAAATGACCAATAAGCATATGAACAGGTGTTCAACATCATTTGTCATTAGAGAACTATAAACTAAAACCACAGGGAGACACCACTTCATATGCACTAAAATGGCTATCATCAAAATATCAGATAATAACAAGTGTTGGAGGCTGAGGAGAAATTGGAACCCTCATACCCTGCTAGTAAGAATATAAACTGGTGCAGCTGCTTTGAAAAGCAATGTGGCAGTTTTTCAAATAGTTAGACATTTAGTTAGCGTATGATCTAGTATTTCCACTCCTACTTACATACCCAAGTGAATTGGAAACCTATATTCACACAAAAACTTGTACATTATTCATAGAAGCACTATTCACAATAGTCAAAAAGGAGAAACAACCTAAAATGTCCAATCAATTGATAAATGGATAACCAAAATGTAGTGTATTCATGCAATGGAATATTATTTGGCAATAAAAAGAAATAAAGGAACGATACATGCTATGACATAACATGCTATGACATAAATGAACGTTGAAAACATTATGCTAAGTGAAAGAATCTAGACACAAAGGACTATATCCTGTATAATTCTATTTATGTGGAATGTTAAGAATAGGAAAATCTACAGAGACAGAAAGTAAGTTGGTGGTTTCTTATGGGGAAATTAAAGGCAATAATCTTAAAACAAACAAACAAACAAAAAACAGATCATCCTCTATCCACTAGGCCCTGCTGTAGCAAAATACCAGTAAGGCTGTTAGTTTTTAGAAACTCTATCTCATCAGTCTCCATATTTGTGTACTCACCCTCTCTGGTAGCGAAAGAATTCTGGATTTAGTGTCAGAAGCCCTGGGTTTTGTGTCCTGTCTTCCTCTAGCTGTATGACCTTGAGCAATTCACTTAATCTTTTCAAATCTTAATAAAAGAGAGATCATCATAACTACCTCACAGACACATTGTGAGAGTTAAATGAGATGACATAGGTCAAAAGGCTTATAAACTGTAAATTCTTATACAAATGAAAGTGGTTGCTATTATCAGGTCTGAAGCCCCAGAGCCTTGATTTTTAGTTACAAAAAGGCAGACCCAAAGAGGCCTGACTCACATCATCTAACTACCTCATATGCAGGAGCCAGGATCTTAATTTAAAGAGAGAAATCACACTGCCAAGTAGATTGGATAGTCATGTCAACCTGTCCACTCATTTCCTTCCCAGGAGAGAAATCTATTTGGGAAACTCAATTACCATCAGAACATTGCTTGGAGAATACAGAATCAGAGCTAGGAGAGTTGGATTATCCTGGGAACATTATCATGAGGATATGGCAAACTGATGAGTCCCCTTCTTTCTCTCCGGGATTAGATCTGTCAAACAGACTAAATATCTTTTCTTCTTTAGTGCAGGAAACTGCTCATAAAAATGCCTTTTCACTTCTGTTTTTCCAGGTAATCCTTCTCTTACTCAGGGTATTTGTAATCACCTCAATTTCATCACCCTTCTTCATCTCACACATTGTTGTAACAAACCAATTCCCAATTTCAAACTTCTTTTGTATTTATTGTATTTTGCAGGTAGATTGCTTCCCTGGTGACTATTTGTGACCTACGATTCCCCACTCTCCCTACAGAAACACTGATCCAATCAAGGTTTCCCAGAGAAGACTAATCTAATCTACATGGTATGGCTTCTTTTCTGATCCAGTTAGTCATCTTGTCTTCTTCCAATTTATCTCTGGCTTAAAAAGTTGAATTCTCTATAAATGTAAATTATTATGATCACTGTAATATGATCAATACCTGGATGATCAGTCATCGTGACATGATTAGAACCTGCTGGGAAAACACAGTCCTCAGAATCTCTGGTCTTCCTTCTCTCCCAGCTCATACTTACCACCATTTTTTTAAATAAGCTTTGCTTTGAAAGAATTTCAATAATAGAGAAATGAAAGGACATTCAAGTCACTGGACCACTAATGTCCATTTTTACTCTCATTTGAGAATTTTCTATTGTTCTAGGATGAAAAATTAATTATTAATAGATTTGGTCTTTCCAGAAGTGCAGATATCATTGTGGATGTCACATGGTATAATAGTGGAAAGAATGTCAATTGTAGAGTGAGAGAATTGGAGAGTTCTGACCCAGTCTCTCGTTAGTAATCAATGTATCTTGGTCGAGTTACTTAAGTACTCCAAACCTCACTTTTTTCACCCATTACAATTATTTCCGTTGCTGGTGCCCTGTGACAGTGAAAAATAATGCAAGATAGCAAGGAATGTGACTGGCATGTTGTAGGGACAATGTAAAAGATAGCTATTATTATTGAGACCTTTGCGTTCTTTAAAAAGGCCTCTGTCATTGTGAGTTTAAAATCGGGATTGGTCATGGCTTGCTAAACGGCCTTCCAAAACTCTGGGCCTTTCTATTCATTATTTGAAAAGTAAAGAGAAAATGACACTTTCATGTGTAAAAGTAATAACAGTGTGGTTAAATAAGATTTTCTCAGCACATTGAATTTTTTCTTATACATTTCATAAAAGTAGCTCAGTGTATTATAGAACCTAAGTAAGGTTTATAGGGCAGACTCTTAAGAAATGGTCTTCTATGTAGAGAAACACAAACAGTATCTGTACAAATTTTCTCATCTGATCTCACCTACTATTTCAGGAGAGAAAGAAGAATCCCACAGCATTACTGGCCTCTGACTTCAAAGCCTTAGTTTTTAAACTGCTGTTTGACTTGGAAAAACCATGGTCAGATGCTTAAGCTTTTAAAAAATCAAACACCATTTAAAAGTCCTAGTAACTGCATTCCCAAGCTTTTATAACCTGATTCTTTTCCAGAAAGGAAAGAATGATCTGTAAAAGGAATACTATGTAATGAAACGTTTTTAGTGAGTTGAATTTTTTACTTTCTAAAAATGTTCTAAATGTAGATGACATTACTGCAACTCTTTTACTGAATAAGACAGATGCAGGAAACAAAGAAAAATCTAAGACAAAAGGCCTGGTACAGAACACCAGGTATAACACAGTCCTAAAGAAAGCAAAGGTAGTTTTTCAGATTTCTTCTCCTTAAGATGATGTTCTCTGGGCTGTTCATTTTCTTGGGATGGCCTTTCAGATTTCTTGAGCTTGTCCTAACCCACCAAACCCTCTTTCAGTCACTCAAAGAAAGGTAGCTTCTCTGTTTTTCATTTACCCCTTGTCTTAGTATGCTCAGGCTGCTGTCACAAAACACCATAGACTGGTAGCTTAAACATACAGAAATTTATTTTCTCACAGTCTGGAGTCTAGAAATTCATGATCAGGTTGCCAACATTGTCTGGTTCTATTGAGAATTCTCTTTTTGGCTTACAGATGGCTGTCATCTTGCTGTGTGCTCACATGACCTCTTTGAGAAAGGTGTGGGCGATAGGGAAAGCGAGAGAGTGAGGAAGCTCTCTGGTGTCTCTTCTTATAAGGGCACTAATCCCATCATGAGACCACCCCCTACCCTTGTGACCTCTTCTAAGCCTATTTACTTCCCAACGGTCTCATCCTCAAGTACCATCACATTGGGGGGTAGGGCCTCAACATATGAATCGTGGGATAGGGGGACACAATTTGGTCCATTACCTCCCTCTGAACCTCTTACCATATTGCTTCATTGAAATTTAATGGCTTTATTCTGCCTTATAGTGTGACAATTACTTGCCAGATAAAGTGAAAGAATGCTTATAGAAGTTAAGTAAAAAAGTTGGTAGACAATGAGAAATAACACTTATAGAAGTTAAAATGTTGGTAGACACCAGAATACTCAAATTGGCACAGATTCCAAATTCTAAGGGGTTCTTTTTGGAAAGTCAAAATACAGTCAGAAAGCTGATTGCTAACCAAGAATTCAGAAGACAAGAGATTATTTGCATAATTAAAATGTTTACTGTTGTGAGGCTAAAAAAGCCTAATATATCTAGCCTCATGACTGTGGCAATAGCCTTAAACTAAAGGGACCATGAAAACCAGAATTTACGGACAGAGCTTCCTCTCCCTGAAGAGTGCCTGAATTGGCCCTCCCAAGTTAGTTTGATTTTCTACACTTCTGTCACTAAATAACACCACATATGATGGAAACCTCCAGTCTTGCTTGGGTCTGGGAGCCACTGTACCTCTTTAGTAAAGAGATTATAATGCAGGAGTTCAGAACAGGAGCTCAGGAGCCAGATGATCTCATTTTGAATCTCATTTCTGACACTTCTTGGTCATATGACCATGAGGACTTTATTGAAAATGCCCTAAAGATCATTCCTCCATTGCAGTCATAAGAAAATAGTCTTATTTAATTTGCAAGATTGTTGTAAGTATTATGCTTATAGTGCTTTTAGCACATTAGTCTTAGTAAATACTAAACAAATCTTACCTATTATTTAGTGAGAATTTGCTAATCCCTGCTTTAATTCATTATCTGATTTTATAGTTTAACTCCCTGGGTATAATCTTATGTCTCTTATTTCCACCTTCTCTTATTTATACCTACCTCGTGTTTGCTCCTGGAACCTACCACCTAACATATTGATGGTCAAGACAAGTGATATAACTCTTTGTAGAGTGTACACTGACTCCTTGTCTACCTGACCAAATGACATAAAATTTAGCAGAGGACTTCTGGAGATAATGTTATTCACCACATTTCTAGGACAAAAGTTCAGGCCATCACTGTGGGAAGTTTGTGATGTTATTTAAAGGAGACAGAAGGGAAAGATGACTATATAGGTCAAAGGCAAGCTGCTGGTGTCACAGATTTGCCAAAACCCATGGTTACCCTTTTCCTTTATACTTTCTTTATTGCAAAATATAATGAATCTACCCCAAAATACATACACTGGCTTCGTTAGTAATTATTTCCTTGCTTTTATTTATACTTTTACTACCTAAATATCAAACCCTAACTACTGGAGTTTAGTCTGTTTTTGAACTTTATGTAAATGTGGTCAGACATTTTTTTGCATCTGACTTCTTTGTCTTAATTTCATGTCCTGAATGTTCATTCATGATGTTGGATATAGTTGAAGTTCACTCATTTCATTACTACATCAATACATTCCATGAATATAACAATTGATTTATCCATTCACTTTTGATAGAAATTATTTTGGTTCCTGTTTTGGTTAGTACAAATAATGATTTTTAAAACATACTTGTACATGGCTTTGGGTGAATTGATAAAAAAAAAAGAACCCAATGGACATTTTTAAATTGAAAAATATAACATATTGAAGTAAGAAATTAATAGATTGATTTAACAGCAGATGGGACACAATAAGAGACAATATTCATACAGAAAAGCTTCGATGTTGGATTGTGAGACCTCTCCTAGTACCAACCATTCAGAGCACTCCTCTTCCCTTGGCTACATGACTGGCTCAAGAGCTGGCATGTGATTTAGACTGGTGCAATCAGAGCTAATCTTGGAGCGTGGGCTTGAACCACCAGAATGAGTACTCTCTTCTCCATTGGACTTGAACCTGGGCCTCAGATATTGACCTGGAATTTCTGGGCTCATGTCTAGTCCGGGCCAAGAGTGGAGAGTAACTGAGTCCTGATGACATCATTTGAGACTCTGGAGAGACCTATACCATTCCTATCCCTGGACTAGTCAATTCTATGAGCAAATATTTCCCTTCTTGCTTTATACCAATTAGAGTTGGTTTTTGATTTGTCACCTTCATTGAGAGTCCTAACTATAAATATTCTTTCACTCATACATTTCCAAATGTCCTCACCCATGCCTTCCAAAAGGAAAGGTAGAACTCATGTTATGGAGACCTTTAGACAAATTCTCTGGTCTACCTTCCAACTTGTGTATGATCTTCCTTCTGGGCCTTTCCCAGTAAAGCAACAGCATTGATCCAGGAGCCCAAATGTACACAGGACATCTGTATAATACACTTCTTCCTCATTGGACCCCTACTGATTTACATTCATCCAGAAAACCTTTGCATTCCTCTGTCCTTTGTTCATTTCTTTA
Source organism: Pteropus vampyrus (assembly GCF_000151845.1). Taxonomy (NCBI): domain Eukaryota; kingdom Metazoa; phylum Chordata; class Mammalia; order Chiroptera; family Pteropodidae; genus Pteropus; species Pteropus vampyrus. The sequence continues at coordinate 8,505,783 of NW_011888837.1, forward strand.
GGAGATAAACTCTTTGAGAGCTGTGATTATGTCTGAGTGAGAGGGTTCCTTATTACTCTTGGAATGGAATCATATTCAAAGTGAAAAGCTGATCGTAAAGTACAATTGCTTCTGCTTTTGAGTCCGAGGATGAAGCTAATGTTCAAAATGGCCATCATAAAGCCTGCTTGCTTAAATCTCTGCAAGATGACTTATCTGAGCTTCACAGTCCTCTCCTCTTGCATTCTCTTTTTACTCCCCTCTCCTCTTCAGACAGACTACTCTCAGCCTTGGGCTCTGAGCTCTCAACTCAGGATGGGGAACTGCTCATTGTACAGCTGATTATTTTATACATAGAGAGAAACTGCCCTCACTTGAAACTAGACTGAAATCTCTTTTTCTTCAAGTTTTATATTGTTTCTTATTTCTTTTTCTTTACTGAGATAATATTTTTTGAAAAACACACAGATAGGTTTTTGGTTCCAATATTTCTTTTTATTCTTTGCTCTGCTTTGCCCTTCATGTTCCCCCAAAATCCCCATATACATAAAATTAACTGAGTCAGAACATATAAACTGGCAGGCTGTAAGGCCAGCCCACAGATATGCTTCGTTTGACCTTTACAATATACTTTAAAATATTGTCTTTGTTACACATAGTTAATATTAGGAGATTCTACATAACAATTCTCACTTTAGGATTCTCTTGAAATATCAGGATGTCTGGCACCCCAGTCCACATTCCCTCCTGGCAACAATTAGCTAGAGCACAGTAACAGCTGGCTCTGTTGTCTTAAAACTGGTCTACTTCACTTATTTACTCTCCCACTAGAAACCTTAAGCTGTGATCTGTGTTGATGGACATGGGACCAAGGATGGATCTGTGGATGCCAAAGAGTGAATACATAATGGCCAAGATCAAAAGCCCTCAGTGTCTCAGCATTGCAAGGGAATGGAATAAGGAAAGGAATAAGTCAAGTTGCATTATCGAAAGTTATTTCTCCTAGATATTTGAATACACAGACTAAGGTCCAAGCTCTCCACATTATCAAGGGAGGCCTCATATAAAAAGATTTTTCCTCTGTGTTTAACTACTGACCACCTTATTTTAATAGTTTTTACCCCATTCACTTCTGTATAATCTTCTGACACACCTCATTATTGGAATGAGCGTTTTTCAAAGTGCATGAGCCCTATACTTAAGCGTTACCTGGAGAATTTGTTGTTCTGGTTAATATTGTTATTCAGTGAACTACCCCCAAAATGTAGTGACTTAAAACAGCAACAATCATTCATCAGTTTGGGCAAGACATGGTAGGCTTGGCTCACGTCTGCTCTAAGAGATGTCAGTAAGTGCTGGTTGAAGGTGACCTATACCCAGGGACTGAAATCTTTGAAAGACTGGTTCACTTGTCTTAGGGTTGTGGCTAGATGTCAACTAGGGCCTCAGCCAGAGCTGTAGGCTGAAACACCTATGAAGGGCCTCACCATACAGCTGTTTGGCTTCCTTACAGCACAGTGACTTGGTTCTAACAATAAGCAACTCAAGAGACAGGAAGTGAAAGCTACTGGTTTCTTAAGTCCTGGGCCCAGAAACCTGCACAGCATCCCTTGTGCTGTATTCTATTGGTCAAGCAATTACTGTGCCCAGAGTCAGGAAGAGGGGACATAGAACTCAGCTCTCAATGCTGGGAGTATTAAAGAATTTGGGGCCATGTTTTAAAACTGCAACACTTATTAAAGGTGCAGATACTTGGATTTTACCCCAGACCCAGTGAATGAATATTTTTGAGGCACTGAAAATCTAGTTTTAATAAATACCCCAAATTTTTCTTAAGCCCCAAATTTGATTTCTATATCATCTTGTAACCTCCTGTTTTAACATAAAATTTCCACCTCCCTATGTTTCTTTGGCCAGGAGTATTTTGTGATATCTACAACACCACACCTCATTTGGTGGGAAGGGGCAGTGTTAAGTGGCCTGTTCTAAACCCGAATTCCTCCCACAACAAAGAGAGCAGAGCACAAGAGAGGTTCAAGGGACTGAATAACTGGAGGGTTGATAATCTTAAAGTCATCACGGATATGCATCCAGTATATGGCTGACAGGAGACTTCAGCTAATTTTTATCTGCAGGACCCCTCACTTGTGAGATGTGCTTCTTTTCCATTTAAGTGTTAAGAAGAAAGAAATTATTTCAGTTGGGATGGGCATCAGTTGAGTTCTCCTGAGATGTGGACTGAAAGCACACAGTTTATTTGGGAGGTTCAGGGATAGATGAGACAGGTGAAGTAAGGCAGGTGATAAGGGCACATAATTAAGTCAGCGTCCTCAGTGGGCGTCCAGAGCTTAATCCAACTGGGAGGCTCTGGGGAAAGGCATAAACACATACATATAAGAATTATCCTGCCGAGGGGCAAAGGAATTATCCTTATCCCTCGGCAGGATAATTTGTAAGGATGCCCCTATGGAGTCAGGAATTTCCAGGCATTTCAATAGGCAAAGTGGATTCTAGCAGCCCAAAAGAAGGTATTGGCCATTGTAAATCGGGCTGGCATGCATGGAAATGGTAAGGGATCCACAAAGATATGAGTAGAACAGACCCACAACATGTCAGAAGATCTCACATCCATGTTCTGGCTTAATCAAAACAAATCAGACTCAAGAGTCTGACAGACAAGAATTTCCAGCTGGTCTTTATGATTATTCTCTGTCAGTTTTGTTGTCTTAGATTTTATGTGGAAACTCCTTAGCTTTCTTAGAAGTGAAGAATCTGCCTACTGAGAATCCCATGCTATTTCATCTTTTTCCGAGGAAAGCAACTTCTCTTATCAATGAAAGAACTAACCTTTGGAACATTCGTGACATGGTTTCCAGATGTGTGCTTCCCAGATGTGAACCGGCCCGTGCCATGGCACACAACTGCAGATGCACAAACGCTTTAGAGATGTCTTTGATTCCATTAAGACCCCGGCTTTGCAGACTGCTTTGATATCATCTCTCCTGGTTTATTATGTGGTATTTGACTTTACAAGCAGGGGGAACATCTGGGCTATTTCAGCTGGCTTTGCTCTTTCAGGTAGTGTTTGGAATTTCTGTTTAGAGAGGGCTATGCTGGAAATTACCAGCGATAGCATATGTGCTGGCTTTGTACTTCCTAATGTTCTTCTGCATCACTCCGCCTCACGGCTGAGCCAGCCCCACTGCAGCCCATGCTCAGTATGACCCTTCTGATGCTGGTCTCCATATCCAGTCTCTTTAGAAGGCAAGGAAATTTCAAGGCAACTAATGAGTTCTGATGATGATGCTCTGGACTAGAGTGAAAACAATTATCTAATCATTATTCACTTGTAAGATGGCCTGTGGGAGGCTCCAATTATTTGGGCTACATTTCTTTGATTTATAAATCTATCCAGTTTACTGAATGTATATCATTTTCCTCCCCCACAGAAGCTCATCTTCTTTCTAAGCCCTTTCTATTCAGTAAGGTAAGGCCATAGTATTGAGATTTGTATGAATGATGGTCCCATGGACATAATGACATTGAAATAGATGGGATTTTATTTCTCCTTATGGCATTTTCACACTAGAGACACTTCCTATGTGTTTCTTAATGAATATGTCTGTTTGTGTGTTCTTCCTTTGCTTTGCCACAATCTGCCCTGCCTTATTCATTGAAGCTCTTCAAGTTCATATAGGTAGTCAGTAAGTCAAAGATAAATTAGAGTGTGTTTTCATGGAAGTGGACTGCGATATTAAATTTATTCCTCTAAATCAGAGAATGTAAACTAGAAGGTCAATGGTTAAATTTACTATAGAGAGATAGATAGAGATGGTGGGGGGGAGAGGAAGGTAGAGGGAGGGAGGGAGGGAGAGAGAGAGACATAGTGTTATATAGATATAGACAAGTACATATATAAAAAAATGTACATACATATAGATATATTTTGTTTAGTCTTGACAAAAATCTGAATTACCTATATAGATATAGATAGAAAAATCTATATTATTATGTAATTTTACTAATCATATTCTAATTTTTAATAAAGGAATTAATTAAAATTATGTTCTATTTATTCCTCACAAAAAGTTAAATTACCACCTACATTTCAAATATAATATATTTTGTGTAACAGTATAGATTTCCTACTTCTTTCACAGGTTAAAGATCTTAGCAATATTGAGCCTTCATTACACAGCAACCACATGCTAGGGTAAGTAACATCTGCCCCTTTTTACCAGATAAGTGTTCTGTACTTTGCCACTCACCCCACTACTCTGTGTCGTTTACCACTTTACTTACAACAGCACTCAACCACTCTCATGCATTTGTGTGAGCTGCCTAATCCCTGATGAGATTTGAAATTCCGGTTCTATAGACTGAAAGTTTCACAAAGACAGAAAATGTTTGTCTACCTTTGTTCATTCAGTACCTACCATATAGTAAATGCTCAATGAATATGAGTTAAAGGAATAAAGGAAAGGATAAATCTAGTCTAGCAAAATAAGGTACTTGGCTTAAGAATTCTGTCTCTTCTAATGATAGAATTTTATAGCCCAGTCACCAATAACTTTGCATAACCCACACCCCCTACCCTGACTGTGGACTAAAGTTACCAGCACCATGCTGGGGAGAGCATAAGGGGTGACCAAAGTGATCATGGGCTGAGTTTATTAACAGAGACT
>NW_011888837.1:8510496-8516423 GCF_000151845.1 Pteropus vampyrus
GTCAGTTTTGTTGTCTTAGATTTTATGTGGAAACTCCTTAGCTTTCTTAGAAGTGAAGAATCTGCCTACTGAGAATCCCATGCTATTTCATCTTTTTCCGAGGAAAGCAACTTCTCTTATCAATGAAAGAACTAACCTTTGGAACATTCGTGACATGGTTTCCAGATGTGTGCTTCCCAGATGTGAACCGGCCCGTGCCATGGCACACAACTGCAGATGCACAAACGCTTTAGAGATGTCTTTGATTCCATTAAGACCCCGGCTTTGCAGACTGCTTTGATATCATCTCTCCTGGTTTATTATGTGGTATTTGACTTTACAAGCAGGGGGAACATCTGGGCTATTTCAGCTGGCTTTGCTCTTTCAGGTAGTGTTTGGAATTTCTGTTTAGAGAGGGCTATGCTGGAAATTACCAGCGATAGCATATGTGCTGGCTTTGTACTTCCTAATGTTCTTCTGCATCACTCCGCCTCACGGCTGAGCCAGCCCCACTGCAGCCCATGCTCAGTATGACCCTTCTGATGCTGGTCTCCATATCCAGTCTCTTTAGAAGGCAAGGAAATTTCAAGGCAACTAATGAGTTCTGATGATGATGCTCTGGACTAGAGTGAAAACAATTATCTAATCATTATTCACTTGTAAGATGGCCTGTGGGAGGCTCCAATTATTTGGGCTACATTTCTTTGATTTATAAATCTATCCAGTTTACTGAATGTATATCATTTTCCTCCCCCACAGAAGCTCATCTTCTTTCTAAGCCCTTTCTATTCAGTAAGGTAAGGCCATAGTATTGAGATTTGTATGAATGATGGTCCCATGGACATAATGACATTGAAATAGATGGGATTTTATTTCTCCTTATGGCATTTTCACACTAGAGACACTTCCTATGTGTTTCTTAATGAATATGTCTGTTTGTGTGTTCTTCCTTTGCTTTGCCACAATCTGCCCTGCCTTATTCATTGAAGCTCTTCAAGTTCATATAGGTAGTCAGTAAGTCAAAGATAAATTAGAGTGTGTTTTCATGGAAGTGGACTGCGATATTAAATTTATTCCTCTAAATCAGAGAATGTAAACTAGAAGGTCAATGGTTAAATTTACTATAGAGAGATAGATAGAGATGGTGGGGGGGAGAGGAAGGTAGAGGGAGGGAGGGAGGGAGAGAGAGAGACATAGTGTTATATAGATATAGACAAGTACATATATAAAAAAATGTACATACATATAGATATATTTTGTTTAGTCTTGACAAAAATCTGAATTACCTATATAGATATAGATAGAAAAATCTATATTATTATGTAATTTTACTAATCATATTCTAATTTTTAATAAAGGAATTAATTAAAATTATGTTCTATTTATTCCTCACAAAAAGTTAAATTACCACCTACATTTCAAATATAATATATTTTGTGTAACAGTATAGATTTCCTACTTCTTTCACAGGTTAAAGATCTTAGCAATATTGAGCCTTCATTACACAGCAACCACATGCTAGGGTAAGTAACATCTGCCCCTTTTTACCAGATAAGTGTTCTGTACTTTGCCACTCACCCCACTACTCTGTGTCGTTTACCACTTTACTTACAACAGCACTCAACCACTCTCATGCATTTGTGTGAGCTGCCTAATCCCTGATGAGATTTGAAATTCCGGTTCTATAGACTGAAAGTTTCACAAAGACAGAAAATGTTTGTCTACCTTTGTTCATTCAGTACCTACCATATAGTAAATGCTCAATGAATATGAGTTAAAGGAATAAAGGAAAGGATAAATCTAGTCTAGCAAAATAAGGTACTTGGCTTAAGAATTCTGTCTCTTCTAATGATAGAATTTTATAGCCCAGTCACCAATAACTTTGCATAACCCACACCCCCTACCCTGACTGTGGACTAAAGTTACCAGCACCATGCTGGGGAGAGCATAAGGGGTGACCAAAGTGATCATGGGCTGAGTTTATTAACAGAGACTTTGGAGAGCCTCCCCCTTTCCAGGTCACTTAATATGTCGTTAATGAGGGAGAAGTGACCAACTGTGCCTTACAGAAGAAAAATACACCCACTTGAGATTCGAACAAATCATTTGGTGTGGCTCCAGATGCTAGGAAACTGAGATGTCTCCTACCCTCTCATCTTCCTCGCGCATCCCCTGAGCTAGCTATTGGTGCTGCTCAACTAATAAAGAACATTTCATTTATTTTATTTTTTAAAATAGGTCTTACTGGTAATGGAGAAAGTATGTGGCTTTGCTTTATTTTTACAGAAAGTCCTTGCTTTCTTGTGTTTCTTTGTGCTCAAAGAGAAATCCCAGGCGCTCGCACAATCAGGGAAACTTGTTAACCAGGACTTTGGCCCTGGACCAGCAGATATTAGAGAGCTCCTGACCTAAATGGTCCAACTGCAGAGTGTGGACCCCACAGTAGAAACCTAAACTGCAAAACAGGTGGAAGAAAATATAACATATTATCTATGACACTGAAGGAGAAAACATCTTCTTATGGCATAATAGCACTCTTCTTTTGCTTTAGAAGCAAATTCAAATTCTGTTCTGGCCTCTAAAGCCTGATATGATGAGCCAACCTCTGATATCATCTCTTGCCACTTCCCCCTTTTCCCACATGGACCTTAGTTCTGCCGCCAAACATAGCAAGCTCCCTCTGGGGCCTTTGTACTTGCCTGGAATGCTGCAACTGTGCATGAATGGCTTATATTCATCGTCATTCAGCTTTTGTCACCTCCTCAGAGAAGACTTCTTTGACACCCAATCTTATACACCTCAACTCTCACCTTTACCTGCAATTTAACCACTATCTTATTTGTTCATTCACTTGTCTATTGTCTGTTTTCTGCACTAGAGAGTATGTTTCATTAGAACAAGGCTCTGACTCCTATTCATCACTATATTCTCAATATATGACATACAGTGTGTCCTCAGTAAATATTTTTGGATGGATAAATAAATAAGAGATGTTTGTTGGCAGAATAAACAGTTTGATAAGCTTAGAAGCAGAACTTAAAGAAAAGAGAAGGGAGCTAGGGATTCCCAAGGGTAGTAAGAATAAAAACAGGAAGCGGGGATTTTCTCCAAGGCTGGGCAGGCCTGCTCATCTGTCCTCTTTCACCTTTCTGTCTTTGAAGCTTCAAGCTCGGCAGAGCTTTTTTTTTAAAAGCTCGGCAGAGCTTTTTTTTTTAAAGGGTAAAGGGGAATATAGTTAATGATATTATGATAAGTTTGCACAGTAACAAATGATTACTTACTAGACTTAGTGAGGTGATCATATTGTAAGGTATATAAATGTTGAATCACTATTTTGTACTCCTGGAACTAATATAATATTGTATACCAACTATATTTTTTAAAAATCATAATATAATTGACATAACATTGTGTAAGTTTAAGGTGCAGAACTTATTGATTTGATACATTTACACTGCAATATGATTGCCATTGTAACAATAGCTAACCCTTCGTTTATCACTATATATCATTCCTTGTAGTAGGGAAACAATTAAGATCTAGTCTGCTAGCAAACTGTTTATAATACAATGTTGTAGGCTATCATCACTGTGCTAGATGTTAGGTCTCTAGAAATTATTTATCTACTAGTTACAAGTATGGACCTGTAAACAATCTCTCTCCCATTCCTCCAGCTTTTGGAAACCACCATTCCACTCTCAGTTTTTTGTTTTTGTTCTTTTTGATTCTAGGATTTTGTTTTTGTTTTTGTTTTTGTTTTTGTTTGTGGTTGGGTTTTTGGGGGGAAGGGGGTTTACATATAAGGAATATCATACAGTATTTGTCTTTTTCTATCTGACTTCTCTCACCACTACATCAAACTCAAAAGTTTCTACACTGCAAAAGAAATCAATAAACAAAATAAAAAGGCAGCTTAGGAATGGGAGAGAATATTTGCAGATTAACCCATTCATTATTTGCAAGGAGCCTGGAGGATAAAGCCAAGCACTGGCAACCACAGTGTCCTGCCTGGAGCATGGCAGCCTGCAGGAGCCCCCGGGAAATGAGAATGTTGGCCACAATGTTTGCATTTTCACCTCTCCCTCCTTCTCCTGCTGGACTCATTTATTCTTGGGCCCTGTATCTCCCTTAGGAGCCTGAGCTTGGCATTTAAAAGACTTTGGAATGGCAAAGATTATTTCCAACAATAATCTGTGAGATCACTTCACTCATAGTCAGAGCTTACACCTATGAGGACTAAATAGCTGAGTTAATCTCTCCATATGCATTATTCCATTTAAGCTCACAACCCCTGTATGAGATAGTTATTATTATTATCCCCATTTCTCAGATAAGCAAACTAAAGCTTAGAGAATTAAACAAACTGCCCAGCATCACAAAGCTCCATAAATAATAGTGTTAGGTAGCTAGTCAGACATGAGGGACAGGGGAACAAAGGAATAGAGGCCCAGCCTAGAGACCACCCAAAGAACACCCCATTGGTAGTTAGAGAATCCCTTCTGCATCCCAGGAAACAACGGACAGGAGAACCAGAATCTATAGCTGGTTTAATCCCGCCATAGACACATGCGCAGAAGGTATTACCCTAACCTGCCCACAACCTCAGCCTTGTTATACCATCATTATAATACCATGTTTATTCCTATAAGTTCATGAATTCTGGGTAAGCACATACACACTAGGCAAAGAGTTATATAGCAGCCAAGTGTCAACCAAAATGACTACAAGTGCCAATCACCTAGGAATGCGTTTGTAACCACCCATCAAGGCCCTACTGTAAGGCAGACCTCCCCTTCCCCTGGGTTATAGCTCTCTATTTCCCCACTACAACTCGCTCCCCATCTGGTGCAGAACCTCTTTTCCATGTGGTTAGCCAGTTTAGGTATGACCCATTTTCTACCTCAAAACATGCCTTTAATAAATCATACCTCTCATGTCGCTGATTGGAAATTTATTTCTTCATCAGTGATAAGGGCCGAGACGTGTGTTACGGGAACTCTGATCACCAGACTGTTTTTTGGTGCTGTGACTCGGATTTCCTGGTAAATACCACAGGTTCCAGCTCTCTCTACTATAAGCTCTATGATTTCTCCTCTCATGTCGCCTCTCATTTTCTCCTGTGGTTGAGGGATACAGGCATTTCCCTTCCCAGCGCTGGTAGTGTGAAAACAGCATGGTACCCTCTGCAATTTGCTGGTCGCTGGTCGCTAGGACCCAGGATCTGAACTTCATTCACCTCTTCTGCGGGGAGGGGGTAGCGGGTAGTGGGAAGCAGGCCTAAAAGTGCTCCGCGTATACCTCTTTCCTTGCGCGGGGTGAACAAAATAGCCGCCAGTGCAAAGTTTTTTTTTTTAACTGGCGACAAATCCTCTTAGTGTCTTTCTCTCAGTTACTCTCAGTCTCTTCTATGGGGGTGGAATAAACATCCATATTTCTGTCCTTGGTTCAGCGAACCAGCACACCTCCGAGTCTCTCCAGCACATGCACTTCTCTCACTGAGTCAGTCAATCGGCAAAGCTCCACCGGAAAATAATCATAGTGATGCGCAGCTTCAAGTGCTGCAGGGCGCAGGCGCGCACCCTTCAGTAGGCGCGCTGATGCACTTCTAGGCCCAGACTCAGCTTTAATTGCTTTTTTCTCCTGCAGTTTCAATTGATTTCCTTTGTCTCCAGGCACATGACCATTGCCATTTTGTCTTTAGGCGCTACCTGTTCCGCATTATTTTCTCCTGGTACGCAGAATCTGTCCCCAGAAAGTGTCCAAGGAATTATATAATTACGGACGGTCTCAGAGGGAGGCCACTCAGAAACTTAAGGACTTACTCACCAAAGCCCCTAATCCATCTAAGCCTTTCCAAATTTATATCCATAGAAGGAATGGCATTGCTCTTAGGGTCCCTATCCAACAGTTAGGCTATTTGTTGAAGGGATTAGCTCCCACCCCTGGAA
>NW_011888837.1:8518003-8520617 GCF_000151845.1 Pteropus vampyrus
TAAATACTCTAAAGAGGAGGAAACTTAGACTGTCCAGAGAAGATGCCAACCCATGCCCTCAGGATGGCTCCAGAAGGAAGGAATCCTCTTCCTTCCCTGAAGTCTCCAATGAAAAGTAACAAAATCCCTACATGATACTACTCACTTAGAAAGGGAAATCCTTTCCTCCTTAATAACTAGGGTATTTAAAGGAAAAGGACTCTCTAAAACTATTGAACGCATTATGATGGCTTGTTCAACTTCTAACACTAAGACTCTTCAAGTGGCCCAAGAGTTTTCTTTAGTCCAAACAGCCCAATGTCGTGGGGTTTATCCAGGTGAAGACTGGCAAGTAGATTTCACCCACATGCCCCCTATCAGGAATCTTAAATATCTCTTATTCTTCATTGACACCTTTATAGGCTGGATTGAAGCCTTCCCTACTTCCACCGAAAAGGCTCCTGAAGTAACCGAGAAACTTTTATGTGAGGTCATTCCCAGATTTGGCCTTCCCTTGTCACTCCAAAGCAACAATGGGCCAGGTTTTACATCCTCTACAAATTCAAACAATCTTGAAGGTTCTAGGAATTAAATACTATCTTCACTGTTCTTGGAGACCCCAATCCTCTGGTAAGGTCTAAAGAGCTAACCAATTCTTTAAGGCCGCCATCTGGAAAATCCCCAAAGGTCTCTACAAGCTGGTTAGAGGCTTTGCCCACTGCCCTTTTATGCACCAGGGTGGCTCCCAAAATGGCACTGGGCCTAAGCCCTTTTGAAGCCTTATACGGGAGGCCATTCCTTCACTCAGACCTATTTTAGACAGTGACTCTGTAGCCTTAGGCTCTTATGCCAAGTCAGTTTCAACAAGCCCTTAAGGACTATAGAATTGCAATCAAACTCCAGGAGACAAAGAACCCTCCACTATATTCTCCTGGCATCCAAGTAGTAATCAAGGTAAACAAGGACAAATCTCCAGCCTCTTAGTTACAGCCAATTTGGAAAGTACGTTATCCTGTCCTTTTATCTTCCAAAACTGCAGTAAAGGTCCCTGGAATTTCCAGTTGGATCCATCACTCACAAGTCAAACCTTATCTTAAGACTCCAGAGATCCCTGCAGAGGATTCTACTTATGCCTACGAACCAATAGAAGATGTGAGGTTCCTCTTCAAGAAGGAAAAACCAGGATGAGTTTTATATTTCTTTTGACTTTCTCCTCATCTTTTTTAATTCTTGCTATGGCTTTTCCTATTCTACCTACTCCTTATCAATTAGCCAACTGAACTGTCTCCTTAAGTTTTCTCAGCTCTGCTGGCTCTGCTTATCTACTCAGAGTTATCTGCCTCCTCCTCTTCAACCTGGCTGGAGGAGTTAAAGCTAACCTAGATCTTCAAAAATATTTTACTTGCTACACCGATAACCTTAAGCCTCTTCTCACTAATCCAGTTTACTCCCCCTCTGGAGCTATATTTTCTTTCCTCCGTAACAAAGATTAAGTCTCTTTTCCTCTTTGTAGTCTCAGTAATTCTTCTTTGGGCCCTTTTCTTGGAGAGCTTTTCCCTTCGCAATGTGCACTGACATTCCTAATCCACGCCCAAAGATTTAGCGATCTGTCACCAGAGAATTCTTCCCCAAATAGCCAGGCCAAGGAGTCACCTATAATATCTTTTCCTCAAAGGCAACTCCACCCGTTCCTCTTTTTAAGCTTATCTCCTAAGACTGACTTTCCTAGAAGCGGTTTCGCTGTTCACACTTTTTCCAGCAAGCTACTTGAGATTGCTAACTCTGATTGTCTCTATATTCAATGAGAAAATCAATCTGATCTCCTTTGGAATCCCAAATGGGGAATTGTATTCTACAGGAACTTTTCCAGCCATGACCACCATCACTCTCTCCTTTCCCCTTTGCCTGCAGCAAACCTTGCCCCTCAGGGAAGTGTCCTAAAGGGACAAGAACTCACGGGGGGCGGGGGGGCAATACTCCTTAAACTCTTATCCAGACCTCCATTTCAGCCTAAATAGACCCCTCAAAGGGAATCTATTGAATCTGTGGGAAAAGAGCATATTACGTATTACCACCAGGATGGACAGGTCTTTGTTCATTAGGGTATGTTACCTTAGATATACCTGTCACATGGGACAGACTTTTCGATCCCACGTCCTGATCATTACCCTTTCTGTTTACAAAAACGCGTCTTTCATTTATTCATCCCACTAGGTATTGCCATTTCTCTCTCAGGTGTTGCGGGGCAACTACAGAAGGCACTGCACTCTGCCTTCTGAGAGAACTGTCGGAGGAAACTGCCAAGGCCATCAAGAAGGCAGCCTTTTTCCAAACCCAAGTCCAGGAACAGCTAGATTCCTTAACAGGTGTGGTACTTCAGAATCAAAGAGCTTTGGACCTTCTGACAGCAAGACAAGAAAGAACCTGGGTTTACCTCAAAGATAAATGCTGTTTCTATGTCAACCAATCAAGACAAGTTTCCACATCTATCCAAAATATCCTTAAATCCACAGACCAGATAAAACACTCTGGCATAGGCATCCTTTCTGGAAATTGGCAATTGTGGTTACAATCCATTCTCCTGCCACTTGTTGTTTCCCTAATCTTACTTTTTATTCTCCTTTTTCTGGAACCA
>NW_011888837.1:8520962-8523328 GCF_000151845.1 Pteropus vampyrus
ATATTTGAGGGGGAAAATGTTAGGTAGCTAGTCAGACATGAGCAACAGGGGAACAAAGGAATAGAGGCCTAGCCAGAGACTGCCCAAAGAACACCTCATTGGTAGTTAGAGAATCCCTTCTGCATCCCAGGAGACAAAGGACAGGAGAACCAGAATCTATAGTTGGTTTAATCCCGCCATAGACACATGCGCAGAAGGTATTACCCTAACCTGCCCGCAACCTCAGCCTTGTTATACCATCATTATAATACCGTGTTTATTCCTATAAGTTCATGAATTCTGGGTAAGCACATACACACTAGGCAAAGAGTTATATAGCAGCCAAGTGTCAATCAAAATGACCTCAAGTGCCAATCACCTAGGAATGCCTTTGTAACCACCCATCGAGTCCCTATTATAAGGCAGATCTCGCCCTCCCCTGGGGTTACAGCTCTGACTAGCTACCTACTAGCTCTCTTCTGTGGCTGTAACTTGTACCCACCCCCTCACTCCCCACCCCTACATACATATCCTCATTTCTAGGTGATTAGCCAGTTTAGGCATGACCCATTTTCTACCTCAAAACATGAACATGCTTTTAATAAATCCTCTATCATAATTGTCACTGACTGGAAATTCATTTCTTCATCGGTGATAAGGTCAGAGATGTGCGTGTTACCGGAACTCTGATCGCCACAACGGTAACGATAGAACTGGCATATACCAGGTCAATCTGCTTCTAAATGCTTTTAAGTGTCATTACCCCTAAATAAGTAAAATTCTACTTTAAACTTCCTTTCTGATTTTGGTACCTTGATCTCAGTTTGAGTAGCTGATTCCTTCTTCCGTTACTGGTATGAAGGATAATTACCTAAATAGAATCATCTATTTTTCTCTCGTTAGCCACCATGAATTCCAAAGAAATGTAGCAATCTTTGACTATCTGTTTAATTTTTTTCCACAGGGGTATTTGTAGAAGTTATTTCGGGGTTGTTTGTTTTTTGAGGACTCCCTCCTTGCCTGCCCTAGGCCTCCAGAAAGCTTCACTCGCTTTAAACCAGACAAGTCTCTACCTGAGCCACACTCTCTGTGCCTTTCTGCCCCCTAGTGGCTAAAGTAAATGCAGCTTCGGCTCAAGCAGCACTTAAATCTTAAGCTACCTCTCCTTACAGAGCCCAGAGATATACACATGTAGGGACAAACCTATACTCAATAATTTGCATGCATTTATTGCATGGCACAGGGGCAACCGTATGCTATCTCTGCCGAATCACCCGGGATTAGAATATGGGTTCAAAACGACCGAGAGACACTTTCAAATGAAACATGCTTCACTTTATCAGCTTCTGGTGCAGAAGCAGTTCTAGCTGAGTTAATCTCTTCCTCTGCATTATTGTGTCCCTCCCCATCTGTCAGAAATAAGGTAGAAGCTGTGCAGTGCATAGAGAAGACATGATGGTGATAAACGTGTGCTCTACAAGCAAGGGTTCCTTTTACATGTCACAGAGGGAACATAAATCACACAGCACTGTCGTTTTTACAATGAAATAAATGTAAGTGTGGCATGCAGCCCACTTTTTAGGAATTCTGGCATTTTCTTTTGAATCTGAGGGAAGGAGTGGGGGCTTTGCAGGAAGAACGGAAAGGCCAGTAATAATTCTGTAAAAAGTCTTGTGTTAGATGAAGTACAGGAGAAAGTTGTGGGTATGTTCAAAAGATGTTGTTTGTTTGCTTGTTTGTTTGTTGTGGCTCCTTTTAGAATTTGAGTATCAGAAAAATAAAAACTCTGAAGTTGTATCTACATAAGTTTACAAGATTGACCAGGATGGCTGAATTAACCCATGGTTCAGTCAAATAAGTTTAACTGATTATTTTCTTCACTGAATCCAGTTGTTTTGATGATTCAGACACAGCAAAACCAGCTCAATGAGTTAAGCCAGACCACAAAGTCTGGTCTAAGTTTGCAAGAATTCCAATTTGAACTCTGTTCAAGATTGCTTTCACTCCGGTTTTATTACCAAAACAGCAAACAGTGCAGAGATTATAGATGACATCACGGACACAACTGGGGAGAGGCCCATTCTGATGCCTCACATATTTATCCTCAAGGCATGTCCAGCATTGGGTGGTCAATACAGCCCATGTGGGGCTATGAACCTCCTGCACCATGTAATCACATATAGATCTGACAGAGAGATCTACATATCACCTGGACATCCTGGAAGAATGCAGTAGCAAGGGGAATTTGAGGGTGTTTCTCTTGGAGAGAGTATAAGTGCATTCCGTATAAAGTGTTTTTATGTGAAGAAGGGTATGGATGGATGCAGGTTGTCCAAGGGGCATAAAGGATTCAGAGATCCTTTAGTAGGGAAAACCTGCTAAAGGAT
>NW_011888837.1:8523378-8538448 GCF_000151845.1 Pteropus vampyrus
GACACAACTGGGGAGAGGCCCATTCTGATGCCTCACATATTTATCCTCAAGGCATGTCCAGCATTGGGTGGTCAATACAGCCCATGTGGGGCTATGAACCTCCTGCACCATGTAATCACATATAGATCTGACAGAGAGATCTACATATCACCTGGACATCCTGGAAGAATGCAGTAGCAAGGGGAATTTGAGGGTGTTTCTCTTGGAGAGAGTATAAGTGCATTCCGTATAAAGTGTTTTTATGTGAAGAAGGGTATGGATGGATGCAGGTTGTCCAAGGGGCATAAAGGATTCAGAGATCCTTTAGTAGGGAAAACCTGCTAAAGGATTCCTGAATCTATAGACAGACACAGCTTTCTTTACAGATCAAAGTGGTCATGTGACATAGTACTAGCCAATGAGAGGTAGAAATCCCTGATGAGGGCAACCCTTTGTAAATGAAACAGCAAAGCCTCATTAGGAAGGCAGGACAGACGTCAATCAGCTTTCACTCTTTTGCTCACACCTGGAACATAAAGAGAAGGCTTGGAGGTGCTGCAACCATCTTGTGACTACAAAATGAAGGCTTAAATGTGAAAGATGGTGCAGTGGTTCATTGATGGCACACTGCTGAGCCACCATGCCTGCTTGGACTGGGTACCCCTCTCTGCATTTTTTTTTTTTTTTTTGAGACAGATACACTCTAATATTTAAGCCACTTGTTATATCAGCCCATGCCTGTTGATGGAAATGCTCTTAGTTAGGAATGCCTGAAGCACTGTCCCATGCCATTTTACTCCTAGTGAGCCCTCACAGACATTGCCCCCACTAGAGACAAGGTTGTGGCTAGGCCAGCCCTTGTGGTTCTTATTCTAATCACAGGACAAACTTTAGCAAAAAAAACACAAGAAACTTTGAGGAACAAGATTTATTACTCATAACTTCTCGAGGGTACATGTCATATCCAAGGGCCATACAGTGAGGCCTAGGGGGTGGGGATGGGAGGTTGGGGGAGGTTAGGAGTGAGAATATGGGGTCTGCCTTTATTAGAGTTGAGGACGGGGTGTCTGGGGTTTTCTGAGGTCACTCATTATGGGCTAATTTGAAGCATAAGAGGGGAAATTAGGGCATCAGAGAGTGGAAGCAGGGTCATTCAAGCACTCAGTTATCTAGATGACTCAAGGTTTTCTGAAAGGGCACTTTATGGGTGTGGGTGGCCAAGTTCCTTGTCTGGTTGTTTTTCTATTAGCTGTGTCATCCAGCCAGCAATATGTTTATTCGAGATAGATGTCTTTGAAATGGTTGCCTCGGCAATCAAAAGCTTAGTGTCAGGCATTTATACTATAACACTCTCATAGAGTTTTCTGTTAGTTATAGCTGAATAATACATTCCTAACAGACTGTCTTAGTCTGCTCAGGCTGCCATAACAAAATACCATAGACTGGGTGGCTTAAACAACAGACATTTATTTCTCACAGTTCTAGAGGCTGGGAGCCCAAGATCAAGGTGCCAACAGATTCACTGCCTGGTGAGGCCTTTCCTCCTGGCTTGCAGAAGGCCACCTTCTTACCGTGTCTTCACACGGCCTTTCCTCAGTGCATGGAGAGAATGTGCTTTCCTCAGTGGACACAGAATGAGATTTTTCTCTCTCTTCTTAAAAAGGCACTAATCTCATCATAAGGGTCCCACCTTCATGATAAAACCTAAACTTAATCACCTCAAAAGGCCCCAGCTCCAAATATGATCACATTGAGGGCTAGGATTTCAACATATAAATTCGTGGGGAAACACAAACATTCAATCCATAACACAGATACATCTACAAATCAACATAAGTTATGGAAGTTTACCAATATTACTTTAACTGCTCTGTCTTTTTACTTGGGTTATATATAGCTGTCATATAAGTCATGGTGAATAGAGCAAGTACATAGGTAAGGGTATTCTTGTGGCCAAGAATCAAAGGTTAACATCTGACTCATTTGAAAATTTGGTAAAATTTATCTTATGAGGCTATGCTCACTTAAAGAAATAGAAAACTCTTTGATAAAAAGTATTGATTTAATTATTTGATTAATAAAATTTAACTTTTCTCTTTTTTAGATTCAAGTTGTGAGTAACCAAAAAATAACTTTTATTGGCCACCAACTTTAGAGACATATATCAGTTTTAAAAAAATACAATAGATATACAGAATTTTTATCTTTATTTAATATCCAGCCTATTTCTTGCTTCTCTCTATTTCTTATTAACACACTCATCTGAAGAATTGTGAAGAAATAACCCAAGCCGTGGATAGTCATAAAGTCATCAATCTACAGTGTATCATTAGGACCCTCGACTGTGAATTAATAAAAAGTTGTAAAGGAACGAATTGGGGTAGTATACTTGAAAAAAAATATTTGGTAGTAAAACACAAGATGTCTTTGTGTTCAGTCAGCAGAAAAGTATCTGGGTATCATTGAAAGAGCTATTAGCATCATGCAAGACACATAAATTGTAATTGTAGGTCATAATTTTGCCTTGTGTTATTGTGTTTTTATGTTTTCTAGTGCATGAGTACTTTTATTAAAGGATCAAAGCAAAAAAAAAAAAAGCAGTGAGAACATTTTAGAACATTGCATTGGACTCCTAATTTTTTTTCGTTCCTAACCATTACAGAGAGCCCTAAATAGAGAATACATTTTTTAAATTTCCTTTCACATCCATAAATCATTGAGTATTATATAAGAATCCCCTAGGTTTGTACACTATGGCTTTATATCCCACAAGAGGTTGTTTTTTTCTTTTCTCAGTAAGCTAACACCTTCCTGAAGTTTGAGCTGGGATCTCAGCAGGGATCTGAACACAGCGTAAGGTAATGAAGTGGGGAATATGTCTAGTTTCAGTGTTAGAAATTATGCCCAGGCAGAGAGACGGCTTTTTTGAAATTGAAAACATTTAAACGTGTTGCATTCTTTTTGAAAAAGTAAAAAAACACATTTTTTTATCATATTGGGAAGCAGGTCAAAATATGCCGCATAGATATGCCAAATGTGACCACCTACAGCCAATAAACAATGCTGAGCTTTGGACAATACCAATGAGCCATTGGAGTTTACAGTCAGAGGTCAGTGACCCTAGAAGGTATGTCCTGCCCTATAGGGATTGTGAGACCTGTCCTTTGCCTCAACTCCTTCTCTCAGACATTAGAGAGATTATCCAGATTTCCTATTGATATCTGAAGGCTGTCCTTGGGATCCAGGTCAAAGTAGGTTTTCTGTGACCACTCTACAAATATTTAGAGCTACATCTATGTTGAAAGGAATTAAAACTTCAGGAACTCTTTAGATATATAAACAATGCCGCCATGAATAGAAATCATAGGTGATTGAAAATGCACGTCCCCATCTCTTTCCCCACGTTCCCTTTGTTCCTTCTACTCCCACACATATCTCCAGTAACCAGAGATATTAATATAGACTCTCTATTTAAAAAAAAGACCTCTCTTATAGGACTTAGGCACTTAAGAATGAAGTAGTGGTCCATTTTGATTATCCAGAATATAGTCTCACTTTTATAAGTGTTTTAAGGCTATTCAAATAAAAATTAATAATCTGAAGTTGTGGGGGGAAAATAGGAAGAAGGGAGGAAGGGGAGGAAGGGAAGAGAGAGTTGGGAGGAGAGAGGGCACAGCAGGATATCCAAGCACAAATGACTTATATCATTTCACAATAGAAAATTTGAATTTTGTCAATTTATTTCTTGGTAGGAAGACATTCTTAATCCCATAATTTATATCATGCCATGAATCTTTGCATCTCTAAGAAAGTTTTGGTATCAATCCCCCCTGAATTTCTTTCTTATAGTCATGGCTGTCATTCTAAGCAGTAACTTTTAGGTAAAAGGAGCTATTAAGACTATTTCATAATTCACAAACTTGAAGACTATAGGTTCTTCCTGACTCTTGCTCTGAAAAGTTCATAACTTTAAGCCCTTGAAAGTGTGTACTTCTTCATTTATATCTCACCTGATTGTTATCTGACACTTCATCTTTATCTGATAGTAAAATTTTATATAATGTCCCCCTTCTAGGAAACATCTGAAAATAGAGTGATTTTAAAAATAATTACCTAATCTATGAAATTAACCTCGACAACTATTACATGGTTACAATTGAAACTTCAAGTAACAAATGTATTTTAGAATACTATTCTGTTTCTAAAAGAATTTCAGTTATACAAATTGAGAATAAAAACAAATATATGAAGTTCATTTTGCTGTATGTACATTTCAATAAAACATCTTTAAAAGAAATATAGGAAATAAGACAAATTGTAACTATTTGAGTTCGTTTCTGTTAAAAATATTATCCTTGTCTATTTAAATCTTTCCCAATTAAATCAAATTATTTGGGATTCACATGCCTCTGGTGTATGGTTTAAACAGATTTTCTTCATCTGCAGCTATGATGACCACTTTTTGAAACTATTAGGGACACAATTTTTATTCTGTGCTTGTGGAATACATTGTACTGACAACTATAGAGAGTCTAACCCATAATTTATTCTCATAACTAGTACCATCTGCAAAGTGGAAACACGACAGCCCCACCTATGGCTCTTTCCTGGATTTCACTACAGACAAGGACCCTGAGAATTAAGGAATTCTGATTTGCAACATACAAACATGTGATTTAATCACAGTAAGAAAAGGAACCCTTACCCATATGTAAAAGTCAAAAATGGTTATAGGGACTCCCAGTGACATTTTCCATGAAGTTATATACTCGTGAGTCTCAAAGTATTGATTCAGGCTTTCCTTATTTCTTCTCCTCTCTTACCTATGTGTGATGTGTGTATTTGTGCCTGTATATGTCTGTATATTTTTTTTATATACAGTCAAGAGGGAATTGCTGAAACTAGCATCACAAATGTGTGTTTAAGCAATTATGAACCAGAAGATACAGAAGCATACAAGGTAATCTTCCCATGGACTAGCCAGTATTTTTCAAAGTATGTCCCATCTCCCTAGATCTATTAAATGAGAATCTCTGCCATTGAAGCCTGGGCATCTGTATGAAAAACAAGTTACCCAAGTGATTGTTATTCATACTAAAACTTAAAGAATGGCTAGGTTTGATTATTTATTCATTTATTTATTTATTCAACATACATTTATTGAGCTCCTGTTAAGTACTGGAGGATATAAAATGAACAAGTCAATCACAGTTCCTGTCCTCATGGTACTTAGAATCCAGCATGTGCTGAACTATATTACAGACCCCCAGTGTCCTGCAAGAATTTAACAATTGTTACATCATACTGAGCAGACGTTTTGCTGAACAGGACTCAAACTCAGGAACAGTCCATATTCTAAAGAGTAAAGAAAATTGTAAGCTACTGGAGACCAGAATCCCACTATCTCCAGAGCTTAGTAAGTGGCAGGCAAACTATCTCTGATAACTCACAGCATCACCCAAGCCCAACCCCATTTTCTGTGCATGAAGAATAGGGAGGGAGAAGGCAGAAGAGGGGATGGCATAGATTTAAGGGCCTGAAGTACCAAAGCTCTTCCCATAGTACCATAGCTCTTTCCTCTCTTCTGTTTGAAGAGAAATGTTGTTTCCTCACCCCCAAAACCAAGTAAAGAAGGTGCTAGTTGAGACTCCCTTAGAATTTGGCAAGACCTTTAAGAAGGAAAGATAGACATCTAATTCCCTGGCTAAATGTCTACGTATGCAGTAGACTTGCTGGTCTACCACCTGGGGCTATATGAACCAGGTTGAAGAGAATTAGAAAGAGGAGGCAGGGTAGAAAAGAATGGCAGCAGAACCACCTAACCTACACACCCATGGAAAATCATTGAATGTGAGCCGTAGTGCCGGTACTCCACCTAAGACAGTAACTAGTTAATAAGGAGTCCCAGAAGCAAGAGTCTATAAGGTTCACCATGCAGGTGAGAATTGAAGAACATTGGGAAATATCAATACAGAGGCTCATCTGTGTGTTATGCAGTGAAGAGCCATGTAAACAAGGGCTCTGTGAGAGAATTAGAATTTGGATTTCTGTCATGTCATGTCACAAATAGGGCTTCACAGTAAACCAGATTCCCAGAAAAGTGACACACAATAGTGTATTGTATTGCATTTCTATTTATACAAATAAATAAATAATTAACTCCTAATCTTTGTGACCTTTAATTTTCTTCCCTATCCCAGCACAGTTAAAATAGAACCCAGAAAAAGTTAGAGAAGATAAGTGAACGGGCAGACCAAGCTCTTTCCCTACTTTTCCTGTGCTGGGGAAAGAGAATAGTCTATAGTACTGCACTGCATAGGAGATTGAAGTTTTTAACTGGACTAGATTGGACTAGAATGACCAAAAAGTTATGGGTTCTCACCAGAAGGCATGTAGTTAAAGGAGGTAATTGCGAATAATTATTTCATGTTTACACCACACTGCTATGGATTGAATGTACCGTCCCCCCAAAATTCATATGTTGAAACCTAATCTCGAATGCAATGTATTTGGAGGTGGGCCTCTGGAAGGTGATTAGGTCATGAGGGTAAATCCCTGATGAATGGGGTTAGTGGCCTTATAAAAGAGACCCCAAAGAGCTCCTTGCCTCTTCCTCCATGTGAGGATCCAGCAAATGACTATAAACAGAAAAATGAGCCTTCGCCAGACACTTAATCTGCCAGTGCCTTCATCTTGAACTTCCCAGCTCCTAGAACTGTAAGAAATAAATTTCTGTTGTTTAAGCCACCCGTCTATGGTATTTTTGTTATAGCAAGCCAAACAGTCTAAGACAGACACCAACTTAAGATCACTTAATAAATCACATACGTAGGTATTCTGTAGAAAACAACAAAAAAATGTGTTCTTTGTGCAAAGAAGATTGGGAAACAATGTAACAATAATCCCTACTGCTACTATCATCACGCTGAAATTTACTCTGACAATCAGGATATGAAAAAAAACCAGGAAATTTTGCAGGAAAGACTATTTAATTGTATTCAACCCAATATTTTTCTGTCTTGTTGAGAGAGAGAGGATGCTAATGTTCTATAGAGTTTAGGAAATGAACATGAATAGTGGGATTAACATTAATTTGTGCTGTATAGTATAGGATGCAGTGCTATGAGGTGATAGATCAAAGAGATTGCCTATGATATTCACATCGTAATAGTTCATTATATGATTATCATGGTTTAAAAAGTAACTTTGACTATATTATCACTTATAAAGATAATAATAACTAATCTTTATTGAGTGCTAACTACCTTCTGGAGATTTTTCATGCATTATTGTATTTAATCTTCTCAAGAGTCCTGTGAGGTAGATACTATTTATATCCCCAGGTTGTAGTCGAGAAATTGGAGGCCAGGCCACATAGCTAGTAGAAGGCCCTAACCCCATGTCTGTAGGATTCAAGCTCTGCTCTGGACCACTAAGATATATTGCTCTGTGTTCATATTTTTCTCTGCACTCTTATGAGAAATTATCCAGATTATGATTGTAGCATTACTCATGACCACATTGAATAATCAATCAGTCATAGCTGTGAACTTTGTGGCAATTAAATGATCCTCACTTTTCTAACCAACATTTTCAGGTTAAACAACAATGTAAGGATCTGCATAATAAGTGTAGTAATGATTTAAAATTGACATGAACTGTAAGAGAAAGGCCAAAGGGAGGCTGAGCAGCTGTAGACTTTGGAAACATTAAGGTTCCTCTGGGTGGCAGATTATATGAGTCTCTGTGTGTGCTGAGGGGGTAGGGTGGGTATGGGGATAATATTTATCTTCAGTACGCCCTGAGTATGAGAAAATTGGTTGCAGATGGCTCACAGCTGTGAGGAATACCTTTGTTTCATTTGAAACTTGTTATAAATCTGTTCCTTAAACTACCTGCTCCAATGACTTTTAATTTAGAGGATGTCGGGTAAGTCCCTGTATATGACCCTCATATATCATCATAAAAGGCAAGGGGGGGTGGCCTGGAAACCCATAGGAGAGCCCCTAGATTTATCGAAGGGCTTGGTTACCATGGGTACTCTGGGGAGTTTTACTAAAGGCTTTTATTGATTATCAACACTGTAAAGAAAAAATCAATTTTTACAAATAGTGAGATCGAAGGGGAACAATCCTCTTTGGTTATAATTTTTAAAAAGTTATTTTAGAATTATTCCTTTTTCTCTGAAAGCATTTAGGAAAGTGAAAATATTATTCCATAAGTTAAAGAAGTTTGGGCTGAAATAGAAAAGATATGGTTTTTTTGCGGGAAGCAGGGTAAGCATTTTAACTTGCTTTTCTCTATGAGGGCAACTAAGGTTGAATCAATGTCCTGTGGTACATTTAGCAGAGGTAGGGAGGAGTGATTGAGGGGTAATAAGTAGATGATAATCAAATGAGTTATTTGGTTTCATAAAGTCCAAATTAATGAATCTCATATTTGGAAAACAACTTTTTTTAATTATATATTTTGCATCATACAGTAAATTTCCATTAAATCCTATAAAGTGGCTTTATACTTTATAAAGAAAAAAACTTTTCTTAAATGTTGGGAGTTGCTATAATTTCTGTATTACTAGTTTTTTTAATTATTATTGAAATTTTAAGAGTCCTTTACACTACCTCTCTGAAGAACAAAAGCTTTGAATTTAGCAATTTCTTCTGACTCCTTGAAAGTCTGGAAAAGTCTTTAGTCAATGGATTCATACATTCTGCCATAGTTTTTCTTTTTCTTCAACAGAGCCAACTGGTCAGTCTTTCTCAGAGAACTGCCTTTGAAGTCAGTGGCCATTGAACTTCCCCTAGAGGTGGATCTATAAAAATCTCAAAATCCATTTGTAACTTTTCCTATCATACATAAGCTGTGCAAAGGGAAACCAAAACTCACCTTAAAGACTGACCAATGAGTATAAGGATACTACTTATCTCCTATCATTTCTCATTCAAAGATTTCTCCAACATTCATATACGTCAAATTGGCAACAATATTTTTAAGAGAAATTATCATCATTTCAAATAAAATTTAGAAGTCTGGAGCAATAAAAAATACCTCCATTTGCAATGCAAAGATTTCCCAGGGAAGGAAAAACCTATCATGTTCCTAACTTCACTGGATGTGTATTTTAAGAAACATTGCCAATGAAGTCTCTATAGAAATATCCTCAAAAGACAGCAAAAGATGCTTGATTTTACCAAATAAATATTTTTTCCTAATAATCTAAATTTTTTTTCTTTTTGTTTAATATCATGTTCCTTTTTTTTATGATCAAATTAGCCACAAAAATTTTGTGGTAGAAATGAGTTTCTATGGACAAATTTTAAAGTACATTACTGCACTATAAGTAATAAAGGTTTTATTATGATGTCCCAACTTATAATGATTATCCAGCGATTATTTAGTTGTATTTTGGAGAAAGGTATTATCAACCATCAATTCAATTCAAGGTATTAGTACAAGTTTTTATTTCCTCTATTATGACCATTTTAAAAAATGGCTACCGCATTGCAAGAAAAATGACCCAAATGTTTTAGGACAATACTTCTCAAATTTTAATGTGCCTTAAACTGCCTGGAGATCTTGCTAAAATACAGATCCTGATTCATTAAACTTGGAAAGGGCCCGAGATTCTGCATTTCTAACAAACAAACTAACAAGATGATGCTGATTTTGCAAGATTTTAGAATTCCTTGTATTTGGTTGGGGGAAGAAGGAATTTCTTAAATAAAGAAAAAGACACAACATAAAACTCTTAGCACCTTGATATCTTAGTGGTGGCCATCTAGAAATGTCTTAGAAGAAAATGGATAACAAATATAGTTAGAGCCATAATGATAGTAAACATAGTTGGTTAAGAAGCAGGTAAAGAATTATAGCAAAAGAGCACCAAACTGGAAGTCAGGAGAGTCAGTTTCTAACTCCAGCTCTGCCATGAATTATGTGAACTTGGGCAACTCAACTGCATGGTCTGGATCTTGATTTCTTTATCTCTGTAATGATATAGGCATGTGCTCAACTAAGTATCGTACCAGAAACAACAAATTTTACTGCTTTCATGAAGGTATTAAGTGCTTCCAGCAAGAAGGATAAATTGGCACCCATGTATGCTTTACTGAGTGTATTTTCTGGAAAGCAGATTAACAACTCCTATCTTTCAACAAGAATTCCACCTCAAGAAATTAATCCTGAAATATAATCAGAGGTGCACCAAAGAGAGATAATCCCAGCTTGATATATCATAATAAAAATTCAGAAAATATTTAGATGTGCAAAAATATAATAAAACTATTAATTATATTTCATATTATATAATTAATATGAAATGAATTCTATTCAGCCACATAATGGAGTACCATAAAACAATTAAAAACATTAAAGATTTTGTGATAAGATGTGTAATTAGTATACGAAAAAATTCTGGAAGTAAATGGACCAAATTTAAATAAGATTTTATCTGTATTCATTAAATTTTCTTTAATAAATATCTAATAGTTTTATAATCATAAATAAGTTTTATTTTAAGATTAATTCTCCCCTTGGGAATTGGGAAAGCATCATAGGTAATGTGTCATTTGCTCACGTACTTGAAAAGTGGAATGAAAATATTTCTCAGGTTCTTTCCATCTCTAAAATGCAACTATTCTCTCAATGAGACACTTTTTACTAAGAGCAAAATGAAGAATTAAAACAACTATCCAAATAATCATTTAAAAGCCAGAGTAAAGTTTTTGTTTATAATAGAGTTTTTAGTGAGTAAACAATCTCCTTATGAAGTTTATGTAATACCTGCTGTTTTCACTCATTCGACCTTCTAGATATTAATCTTTTGGGAATTAAATTTTCATAATCTTGTATGTGCTCCAAAAGTCTCAGTTTTTTTTCTCAATTTTGTACTTACATGAGTGTTATTTGATTAATACAAATATTGAAATTTGTATTAAATATTTAAATATTGGTAAGAATGCAGAATGAATCTCAAGTGTTAAAATTCAGAGTATCTCGAACTACTGGCACTGGGCTATAGGATGAATTAATATAGGCCAACAGAGGTATGTGTAGCAAGCTTTTACTTGTGTAGTAATCTATGAAGGCATGTTTTTGCGAAATGTATGACTGTCAATGTAACTGAAACTGTGCAGTAATGAAATTTGTTATGAACAAGTGTATATTTTTTCAAAAACCCATTGAACTGTAAATGTACTATAATTAAAACTAAATCCTAAGATGCCATCTGACTTAAAATGGTTATGAATCAACGTTAACTTCTCCCTTTGACCTGAAATACAGTATAATGTCTATAATAATTGTTAGTTTGGGGCTGAACGATACTAGGCTTGTTCACTTCCCTGAAGTTAGGTATGCAATTAGTCTCTGCACTGACCACATTATTGGGGTTTCTCGAACCTCAGCATGTTTGAAAGATAGTACAGGTGAATAGGTTGAGAAGTAGTATAGTTAAAATGTTCTAAATTTGCATGTCATTTAATGTTTGCCTATTGTTTTTATTTTTCCCTTGACTAGAAAGAGGCCAAGTAGAAAGTTGTTGGGTGGGTAAATCCAAGACCTGTTTTAAAAAGCTTAGAAAATTAGAAAGATGATTGACATCTATTTGATTTCCTGTTGTTATAAAATTAGACTTCAGTTTTCACTTTTCAGATGGCACAATCATGTGACTTGGCCTCAGAGATGAAAATGTTTAAAAACTGTTGCAAAGAATTTATCCTAAAGACTTTGCCACTGTCACACAGAGTCATTGTCAGTCATCAGAGGGAGCATTGCCTATCTGTGACCTGCATGCTATGTGGCACATATAACTCGGACCATCATTTTGCAACTTCCTTTCAAATGATGTTACATCTATGATTTTTTAGAGTGATGATTTTATTATTTTTAATAAAAATAATACATTCATGATTAAAATTTTTTAAGCAATGAAGTACAAAAAAGAAAACCACAGGTGATCCTAAATCTTACCACTTGAAAAAAATTTTAATATTTGACGAACATTATTCTATATCTCTATACTTATATAAAATAGAGAGAGAGAAGGAATGAGAATGAGAGATCATACTGTACAATGTTTATGAATTTAAATTTAGGACTTCTTTTAAGATAAATCCTGATTTTAATTTTTTTTAAATCTAAGTCCTATTCCCAAGTTGTCCCAAATAGTTTCATAGCTGCTTCTCTCACTAGTTTCCCCCCAGTCCCCTCCATTTTAGGCAAAGTGTTTAGAACATTCTGTCGAAAAAGGTCCATGCCTTTTTGTCTTCTGATCTTTAATGCTGACCTCTCCCCGGAACCGATTCAGCCCACTCAGAGCAGAAACACTCTCCTCCTTCTCTGGTCTCTAAAAACATCTAATGATCACCATCTCTCTATTTGCACTTGCTGTCTACTGCCTTTAATTGTTAGTCACCTTTTCTGTGTCTTGGTAGTGTCCATATTAGATTGTAATCTTCCTTGGAATAAGACCTATGTTTTATTCTTTCATTCATTCATTCATTCATTCATTCATTATTTATTTATTTATTTATTTATTTATTTTTTGCAGGGTAGGGTAAGTCACGACGGGCTTTCCACAGAGTGCTGAGGATGATATAGGTAAATGCTTTATCAATAGTTGTTGATTGATAATTCCCAGACCACAACTATTGATGAAAAGTCTGCATTTTGCAATAGCTGGGTGGTTGTGATGTGCTGCCTACATGCTCTGCAAGGCCGATGAGGGATCTGGAGATCACACAGAGTGGTGAGGTGTCACTAGGAGATTCGGCAATGAGAATTTCTAAACATGTTTTAAAATGCCGCCCGAGGGAGACTGGGAGCTTAGTCCGGGAATGACAGAAACGTGCCTAACAACATCATGGCCAAATTACATCCCTGAATTGCTTTATACAACTTCTAATTAAATGAGGTTAAATAACTAAGTGTAACATTTATAGGGAAGCTAATACATTATGACCCCTTGGGTTATAAAAAAAGAAGAAGAAAAAAGAATGAAGAATAAAGAACAAAACATTGCAAAGATGAGAAATAAACAGGAGAAAATTACCAGTTGAGAGAGGGAAAAGTAATTAGAAGTTCTTCTAAGGGAAATATGAGAAAAGAGAGGAAACTGAGGGCAAAGCAAAGACAGGGAAGAAGGTGGAGTTTTTTGTCTAGCAGAATGTCACAATCCTGCTAAAGAATCTTGTTTACGTAAAAGGGAGAGAAACCTTCAAGTGAGTAAGATCCATAATTGAAACCATATGCAACCCTATTTTCAGGCTTTTCAAGGACTGAAGAATGTATGTACCGTCAAGACCACCTTAAGAGCCCACTTGCATGGTTAAATAATACAAAGCAGTTCTATTTTGTCTATATATGAAAACAGATTTTGTTCAACATGGACAAAAAAAAATTAGGACAATTTCTGAGCCTTGACTTCCGGATGATATTTTTTAAATGTGTATATATATTTAACATGCTCCTGAATATATTCATGACTCAACCACTCTCAGAGCTACAGGAAGCTTCTGAAATCAGAAGGTTCTATGGATATCTCAAAAGCGTTACCCAAGTGCCTGCCACTCTGAGCCAAGGGCTCTGCCATCTCCTTTTGAAACAAGTTCTAGAAAACATAATCTTTATTTTCTTCTCATTCTACTTTGGGTTGAGATAGGGGACAAAAAAGTAGGGAATGACAATTCTATCATGACAACCCTTATAACATCAAATGAGCAATCAGTCTACTTTGCCCAAGTATGTTACTGTCTCTCATTGGAAGCAAATCGTTTTTTAACCAGGAACTGAGAGAAAATAGATGAGGAGAACAGGTTTTTAGTCAGACTCAATCTGCAATCTTGACTTTGTGAGTTAGAGGAAGTCATTTAGTCCTTCTGAGCCTCAGTTACCTCTTCAATAAAATGGAAATAATAATACCTGTCTCATCGAATTGCTGTTTTACTAAATGGTATGAGATAATTGTAATAGACAAGTTTTGTATTTCTTTATTCCATCCACACAGGAGCAAAGAGGCTCACAGTAGCCACATTTGTACTGTGTGGCATTAACTCCATCTCCATTACTGAATAGAAAGTAACATATCCAAACAAATCTTTCCACAATTTTGTCCTAGAGTTAAGAAACACCAGGAGAGATTTTTCTTTGTCCTCAGGATGGCAAAGTAGGTAAATGCTATGCTTGTCTCCTCTCATGACCATATCAAAATTACAACTAAACTACAGAACAAACATCACTGAGAATAACCTGAAGTCTACCTAAACAGAAGTCCTATAACTAAAGATATACAGAAAAAAACACCCAGTTGAGACTGGTAGAAAGAGTAGAGACATAAAACGGGCTGGTCCCACACCTGTATGTGGGGATCAAAAATTGGGAGAAATATTTCGGCTGTGGAGGACCCTATGAGAAGCAAAAGGTCCCTACCCCACACCAGACTCCCCAGCCCAGGGTTCCAGTGCTGGGAAGAGAAGTCCTCAAAACTTCTGGCTGTGAAAACCAGGAGGGATTGTGAGTGAGTGAGAGAGAGGGCTGCT
The DNA here is from genome assembly GCF_000151845.1 of Pteropus vampyrus. NCBI lineage: Eukaryota > Metazoa > Chordata > Mammalia > Chiroptera > Pteropodidae > Pteropus > Pteropus vampyrus. Next base: position 8,537,895 of record NW_011888837.1, read on the forward strand.
GGAGACCCAAGCATTCCTCTTAAAGGGCCCACACACAGAACTATGCAGACAGACTAATTTGCTCGAGCTCCAGTGCTAAGACAGCAGCTCGAAAGATGCCAGGGACATATAGGGAGGAACTGAACTGTCTGGTTTCAGGGCAAGGGCTGGAGGAGCAGTTTTCCCCCAGACAGAAGTACTGGCAGAAGCCATTGTTCCTTTGCTGAACCCTCCTCCAACCCAGCATCGGATACAAGTGGGCACCATATCTGCGTCTCCATCAATGTGGCTAATACCATTTGCCCTGCCCTGGTGATTCCCTGAGACCTCACTCCACCCAACTTGCAAGCCCACCCAAGTAGCTTCCAGTGGTTTTTTCATAGAAAAAGTCTTGGCTCGTGCTGCTGACTTTCCTAGAACCTCCCAAAGGTTCATAAACTCCAAACAAGCAGCATCTGATCTCGGGGGGCCCCGTACCTCTTGCTAAACAGCCCCAAGCCAGGCAATAGTGGCAACTGACCTCAGTTCACAGCTTGCCCTCCCCCAGGACCTCCAAGCCCAGCACAAGTAGTAAA
>NW_011888837.1:8539498-8561836 GCF_000151845.1 Pteropus vampyrus
ATCGGATACAAGTGGGCACCATATCTGCGTCTCCATCAATGTGGCTAATACCATTTGCCCTGCCCTGGTGATTCCCTGAGACCTCACTCCACCCAACTTGCAAGCCCACCCAAGTAGCTTCCAGTGGTTTTTTCATAGAAAAAGTCTTGGCTCGTGCTGCTGACTTTCCTAGAACCTCCCAAAGGTTCATAAACCCCAAACAAGCAGCATCTGATCTCGGGGGGCCCCGTACCTCTTGCTAAACAGCCCCAAGCCAGGCAATAGTGGCAACTGACCTCAGTTCACAGCTTGCCCTCCCCCAGGACCTCCAAGCCCAGCACAAGTAGTAAACATCTTCCGATCACTTTGTAGCTCATACCAAGTGGCCCCAGGCAAGACACAGGCAGCAGCTGACCTTAGCCTGAACCAGTGCCCCTACCAGAGGCCCCAGAACCAACACACCTGGTGGCCAGTTTCAGATCACATCAGAGCATTACCCGACCACCTCCACAAATGACACACCCAAATAGCAAACACAGAGGCACCAGAGTCTCAGTAAAGTGGATTGTGCTCTGTAAGCTCAGCCCCCAAACAACAGTCCTTCCTCTGTAGTCACAGCCAGTCCTTACAACCAATCGGCCTAAGGGTTAGTCCCTCCCATTGACATGCCAACAGCAATCAAGGCTCAACTAAAATAAAAAGGCACATAGAACCCATACAAGGGACACATCTGGAGTATCCGGCTCAGGTGACCAGGAGGACTGTGCCACTGGGCCCCACAGGACACCTACTACATAAGGCCACTGTACCAAGACAAGAGACACAGCAACTCTACCTAATACATAGAAACAAACAGTCAACATGAGGAGACAAAAAAATATGTTGCAAATGAAAGAAAGGAACAAAGCTCCAGAAAAAGAACTAAACAAAATGGAGACAAGCAATCTACCAGATGCGGCGTTCAAAACATTAGTTATGAGGATGCTCAGTGATCTCAGTGAGGACTTCAACAAAGAGATAGAACACATAAAAATGGAGATAGAAAACGTAAAAAAGAAGCAGTCAGAAGTGATTACTATAATAACTAAATTGAAGAATATATTAGAGGGAATTAACAGTAGATTAGATGAAGCAAAAAAGAAAATCAGTGACTTGGGAGATATGGTTGCAGAAAATACCCAGTCAAAACAGCAAAAAGAAAAAAGAACCCAAAAAATGAGGATAATTTAAGGGGCCTCTGAGACAACATCAAGCATACCAACATTTGCATCACAAGGGTACCAAAAGAAGAAGAGAGAGAACGAGAAATTGAAAACCCATTTGAAGAAATAATGACGGAATACTTCCCTAACCTGGCAAAGGAAATAGACATATAAGCCCAGAAAGCACAGAGAGTCCCAAGTAAGATGAACTCAAAGAAGTCCACACCAAGACACATTATCATTAAAATGCCAAAAGTTAAAGACAAAGCAGCAAGAGAAAAGCAGTTAGTTACCTACAAGGGAGCCCCCATAAGACCATATGTAAAGTGATGAAAAGCAAAGACCTACAACCAAGATTACTCTACCCAGCAAAGCTATCATTTACAATTGAAGGACAGATAAAGAGAGCTCCCAGACAAGAAGAAGCTAGAGTTCATCAACACCAAACATATTACAAGAAATGTTAAAGGGACTTCTTTAAAAAGAAGAAAAAAAAAATAAAAATTATGAATAATAAAATGGCAATAACTACATATCTATTAACAATTACTTTAAATGTAAATGGATTAAATGCTCCTTTCAAAAGAATAGATGAGGAAACAAGACCCTTACTTACATATACTGCCTACAAGAGACTCACCTCAAATGGAAAGGCACACAGAGACTGAAAGTAAGGGGATGGAAAAATACATTTCATGAAATCAAAATGGGAAAAAAAAAACTGGGGTAGCAATACTTATATCAGATAAAACAGACTTTAAAACAAAGGCTATAATAAGAGACAAAGAAGGACCCAGCAATTCCACTTCTGGGTGTTTATACGAAGAAATACAAAATACGGTTTTTGAAAAGACATATGCATCCTTATGTTCACTGCAGAATTATTTACAACAGCCAAAATATGGAAGCAGCCTAAGTGTCCATCGATAGACAAACTGATAAAGAAGAAGTGGTACATGTGTACATTAGAATATTACTCGTCCATAAAAAAGAATAAAGTCTTGCCATGTGCAACAACATGAATAGACCTACAGGGTATTATATTAAATGAAACAGACAGAGAAAGATTAAAATACCATATTATTTCACTTATATGTGGAATCTAAAAATGAAATAAATGAACAAACAAAACAGAAACAAACACATAGGTACAGAGAAATTTTGATGGTTGCCAGATGGGAGCAGGGTTGGGGAGGTGTGAAAAAGGTAAAAGGATTAAGAAGCACAAATTGGTAGTTACAAAATAGTCATGGGATGTAGAGTAAGCATAGGGAATATAGTCAATAATACTATAATAACTATGTATAGTACCAGATGAGTACTAGATTTATCAGAGTGATCACTTCATAAGTTATATACGTGTCTAATCACTATGTTGTACATCTGAATCTAATATATTGTATGTCAACTGGAATTGAAAAATAAAAGTTATTAAAAATGAAAAGAAAAACAAACCAGGAGCTCTAAGTTGGTTACTTGACCTGAGGAGATAAAACATGGGTGGTGGTATTTCGCCTTCTGCTTGCAAAAACAGTAAAAGCTTCCTGAAGGGGAAGAACATGAAGGAAAGGAAAGAACAAAAAAATTAGAGAACACCTCACCTTAATTCCTGATAGCTGTCCAGTTCCTAGTCCCTGTTCTTCACAATATTTAACCAACTTCCTGATCTTGCAACCATGAGTTAATTCAATGTGCTCACGCTGTATTTCCTGTACACGTGAAATAGTTAGAAATGGATTTCTGTCACTTGACAAGCAAAAGGAATTTGACTACAACCATATCTTAATGTCTCTAGGACAGCACCTAACATGTGGTAATTAGCTCATTTGGTGACCACTTTATGTGCTTTGAGTGTGAAGTCTTTAGAAATCCTTAAGAAGCTTCTTAGGAAGTCCTAAGAATGAACTGAAACATCAATTTACAGATACTCGGTGGGCCTGCCAAAACAATTGCTGGAGATATATCTTTCGGATGATAAAAATCAACAAAATAATAAAATCAAGTTTACAATAAGAAATATTAACTCATCCAATTTAGCATTTATCTTTCTCTTGTTTTCCCAATTCATGTTTAGCCAAACTTGATCAGCCAAATGACATGGACAAAATATAACAAATGAAGAATAAAATTATCCAAAAATATTTTTAGTCTCCAAAATTATATCAGATTCTCATGATGCAGATAATTATAGTACTTCTCTTTCAAGAACACATTAACTTTCTATTATAGGGCACTACACATTGTGCCCTACATATAAAGGGCATCACCTAGCCCTTTCGAAGCGTTCCAAAAGGAATATGGCAAGAGAAGCAATAAACAAATAAATAAATGAAAAGCAGATCAGATGAATGGGGACTTTTCTTAACTCATTTTACAAGTTATCTTAAGCTTATACACCATATAAAGTATTGAGTGAGTATATAAAAAGATAGTCAAGACTCTGCTCTTAAAGAGCTTGTAGTTTAATAGCATACAAATATAATACTTGCATACAAATATACAAATTTTACACATACTTGTATACAAAAAAAAAGTATACAAATATAATACTTCTAAGAAGCCTATGGGAGTATACCCTTATAAGAGAAGTACTCTGGGGGTATAAAATATGCCCCCCCCAAAATATACCCCTTTGGTATACTGATTATTTTAAACTGAAGATATTTGCAGGCAACAGATGCAGGGAGAGGCTTTCTCTGTACCCCATGCCCATTTGCCTAAAGACAAATCCTCTAAAAGGAACTCAATTATCATAGATACCCTCCCCAGGAGTTCTATCAACCAGTGAAGATTGACTCTCATTACAAGAGAGGAGACTAGAAGTCGACAGACACTATACCCAGCCAAACTTTGTCACAAACTATTATACCTCCCACCTATTCTTCTAAGGATATTCTTCTATTCTTCTATTCTTCTATTCACCTATTCTTCTATTCTTTCCTAAAAATCATTTACTCTTCCCTAAAAGATTGACATCCCTATTAAGGTCTACATCTCTCCTCTTTCCCTATTAAAATGGTATTTGATTCTGAATTCTAAGCCACCTTTGCAAGTTACTCATTTTTCCATGGGTGTTTCCCATGTATACACAAGGTATGTGAGTTAAAAATTTTATCTTTGTTTTTCTCTTGTTAACATGTCTTTTGTTACAGGGTTCTCAGCTAAGAACTCCAAAATAAGTTCTCCTTTTTTTCCCTCCTTTGTCAAGGTCTACAACAGTTGAACACAGCAGAGAGCCACCACATCCGGTTGAGGGTATAAGAAAATTTAAAGCCAAATACAGCATTTGAGCTGGGATTTCAATAGTAGGTGGGTTCTGAGGCAGGAATATGAGAGGAAAGACAATAAGACGCAGAATTGAGCTCAGAATACTCTTTTCCCTCTACCTGAGATGCCCTTCATCCAGATCCTACTTTAAGAAATGGCTCACATGTCTCCTCCGTCAGAAAGCATTTTAGGATCAGTCTCCTCTTCCTAAGTCCAGCTGAGGTGCTCAGCTCCATGTTTTTCCCCATCACAGCATTTATTCCTCACATTACATCGGCCGTTTATTTACTTGAGTCTCCCAACAGACCAACACTTTTTAACATATTGACATGGATCAATTGCTTCTCAGATGTGTCACCAACTTGTTACTAAAAATCATTCAAATACCAAACTTTATCCTTTTTATTTGTTCTTACTTTTAGAGACTATTCAAGGTATTCCCACAATATTCTCCCCTCATTACTTACATTATGCTGTATTTACTTGGCTGGAAGAAATAAGGTGCCTAAGTGAAAATTTAGGACATTGCTCTAACATTCCAATTCCCCATTTGTACAATGGTCCTGATGTTGCTAAACTTGATGTGCCACCCTAATCTGTTTGGCTTCAGCAATGCTATGATACATAATAGCGAGAAAGACATTTCTTAGTAGACTATAAAATAGATGCACTCATGCTGAAATCTAGATAGTAATATTCAAAATATTTAACAAACCCATAGGGTATGGGAAGTGACTAGTCAGAATACACTCTGGGAGTGCTGGAGCATAATCCTAGAGCCACTTCCCCCCTAATCCTCAGCAAAATATCCTTTATTTATTAAAATGAGCAGAGTCTGGAAGATCTCAGGGAAGAAGCCAGGATAGCCAGGGCTGCAGGGGATATTTGAGGGCTCAGAGAAGCTGCTATTTGCCAATTGGTAGAGAAGTATTTCAAGACATTTAACAAGCTGGGCCCTGGCTCTATGGCAGTTGGTTTCACCCTCTGCCCAGTGATATACAACAGTAGACTGAACGTAATTTTACCTGAACAGGCTAGGCTTCCATTAAAGATCGGGCACACTGTACTGTTGTGTACCCAGCAAATATCAGCACTGCCAGCTAGAAAAGAGAATTGGAACAATTAATACTGAAAAAAGAAAACACTCAGATTTCATGTGTATTGAGACCCTGGAGAGAATTTCTAGACTGTATTCCACAAGAAAACGTAGCCCATAAGCTATTTCTAGATGTTCCAAGAGTTTCTATGGTCAAATAAGATTGAGAAATGCTGTGCACATTATACCCCTCTCGTATTCCACAACACATTAATGAATTACAAGTCCTGGAGTAAAGAAAGATCTTGAACTTTGTTTAGCCAGTATTTAATACACTTGTTTCCCAGACAGAATTCCTTTGTCATGAAATGATTTAGCTTTTGTAGGAGACTAGAATTCTATGCAAGAATGTTTGGGAAATATTGTCCGAAATATCGTCGTCTCCATGTTTAGATATACCTAGGGCGGTGAGTTCTCACAGACATCTCACCACTGATATATACAAAAGCCAGATTTGTCCTGCTGCCATCATTTTCAAGAGGTTTATCTTATACTTTGTTTCAGAGGTTCAGGAGTCTTGGCCACCTGCTTCCTTGTTTCCAGCAGCCAAGAAGGTCCTCAGATACTAACCCCTAGTGGTCAGAGGTCAGCAAATGTTTTCTTAAAAAAGCCAGAAAATTAACCTCTTCGGTTTTGTGGATTGTCACAACCTCTTAACTCTGCTGTTATAGCTTGAAAGCAGCCACAGACACTGTATAGATGAAAGAGAATGGCTATATTCCAATAAAACTTTATTTAAAAAAAAATAGGGAAACTGCCAGATTTATTCTGGGGTTTATAGTTTGCCAAGTCTCCATCAAGGCTGAAAAACAGTAGCCTCCTGAGCCTCCCTTCTTTTGGCTGCAGAATGGTCTTTGCTCCCTCTATTTGAGTTCTGTGAAGGAAACGATCTCAGAGATGACTCAAGATTTACAAATTAATAGAGATAAATTAACTGAACAAGTGCTTGTTACTACTTCAACCCATAGGAGAAATGAAGGTGTGTTATAGAGGGCAAGAAAATTCCCAAAAGCAATATAAACCATGCTCCAGGGAGTATAAGTAAGAAAGTCCTTTCACTGAGCTCCCTGAGATATTTAAAATTAGCCTAACTTTAACTACATCCATGAAACATTTTGGGACTAAAAGCCTAATGACAATTCTTTGGCTGAGAATCAAGTAGCTGTCACTTCAGTGATCCTGCTGCTTGCTACTATTTTTATTTGATAAGCAGAACCTTACACTTGGTCGTAGATTTGAGGCAAGATCATCAATAATTCATGATTTAGAGATGAGAGGGCCCCATCTCCAGGTTGGCCTGTATTCGGGTTTCCTTGGCAGAAGTATTGTAGATGTTTTCAATTAGATGAAAAACAAAACCTCCAGAGAGTATGGCCTTAACCCAAATAAAACCTCCCCTTGAATATAATTTCTCTCTCTCTTTCTGTATGTGTGTGGGGGTGTGTATGTGTGTGCAAAATGGTTGAGACAGCTGCATTACACAGGTGGTATCCTAGGCAGTAAATAATATGGCTTTTATAGATGGCTTGAGACACACAGTCTCAGAACAATTAATTTTACCACTACACATTTGACCTAAGAGCACTTTTTATCACAGCAGGAATTCCTTATCAAATTCTCAGATGCAGGTGCCCCATAAACACTTTGGAGGCATATGGACCTCATAGCCAAGATGGCTAGTAACTCGAGAACAAAGTAAGAGGTGGCCTGGGAAGAAATAGAAATATAAAACACTGATTCCAACTCAAAAAGGCAAACCCAAATAGTCAACCCTGCCTTTCTGTGAAGTCTGTATATCCCATACTCGTTCATAGTGCCAGAAAACCTTGAGAACTTAGAAGTCAGCCATAATAGGAAAAGTTCTGTTTTGTTGCCGTAAGGCATGCACACTCATATAGTTACAAATAGGTATATTTATTTACATTTTGAAAGAATTGACAAAAATTTCCAAGTAGAGGACAAGGAAGTCATCTTACTTGCAAGTCAGGACTATGGAGTACTCACCAAAACAGCTAGTCAGAGAGAATATTTCACAGAAAAAAAACTCATGTAATTGGAAATATATAAATATTTATGTAAATATATCTTTAAATACTTATATATTTATAAATGGTTGAAGGAGGGTCAAAGTGTACAAAATTCCAGTTATAAAATAAATAAATCCTGGGGATGTAATATACAGTATGGTGATTATAGTTAATAATACTGTATTGTATATTTAAAAGTTGCTTAGAGAGTTGATCTTAAAAGTTCTCATCATAAGAAAAAAAAAATTTGTAACTATGTATGGTGACAGATACTAATTAGACTTACTGTGGTAACCATTTCACAACTCACATCCAATCGTATTGTATACCTGAAACTAATCTAATGATATAGATCAGTTATATCTCAATACAAAAAAGGAGTAAAAATCACATATGTTGATTTGGTAGTTCAAGGTACTGAAAGTAAAGTTCAACCCAATCTTCCTGGTTGGTGGAGCTAAGGTTAAAAAAGACAGAGAAACAAAGGACTAGACGATTCCAAATTGTTCACTTTCGCAATTTTGTTCAGAATATCAGTAAATCCATACATGATTGTTACTCTTAATCATTGCGGTTGATTAGAAGATGCAGAAAAAAACAACTCATCCCAAAGACTCACATTTGAACAAATGGAGAAAATTTTATACAAGATGAATCCCGGCATAGTGATATCTATGGTAAGCCTGGGTGACTTCCCAGTCCTCACGAACCGTACCCATTCAGGTATGGATTTACCAGCATATTCAGGGCAAGTCTCAGTGGTGCAAAAATAAAATAGGAAAGAGAGAGAGGAGGGAGGGAGGGAAGGTGGGAGAAAGGAAAGAGGGAGGAACCCCTCTATCTCTGATACCAGTGACAATTAGTTTTATCTATTTACAAATTCATTTATTTTTTATCTGCAGAAAACTCCTAGTCCAATATTCTCTACTTGATTAGCTAAACAGAAAATTATTCAACTCAGACACACAATCTACAAATTTGAGATTCTACAAGAACTTACATTTCAGGATTTTTTGTTGTTTCTTTCTTTCTTTTTTCTTTTCTTTCTTTCTTCCCCTGCCCCCCCCCCCTCGCCCGGTCCCCCCCCCCACACTCCCCGCCGCCCCCACAATAAATGGCTGCTGGGACATGACATTTAAAAAAAAAAAAACAGGGGGGAAAACTAGTATTACAATTATTTTTGAGACTCATCAAAATCTTGACACTTTTCCAAGTTCAACAAACATTTTTAATAGACTAACAGCACTGAATGACAGTTAAATGAACAAGTCATTACTGTTAAGACAAAGGTACAGAAAAGCATTCATTTACTAACCATCCTTGAGCCTCTCCTGAGACAGAGATTCTTATCTTCTGGGAGACAGGAGAGAGGTGGAAGGACAGGGAAAAGCATTAAATGAGAAAAACCTGACAAAAATTATTCTTCTGAATCTGAGCCCATATGTAATTTTCATGCAGAATCATAAATTTATAGATTTAAAAATGCTTTTTCGGCTTAAAAATGCTAAAGAGATTATATTACACTTCTCTAACTCTCTTACTCAAATTCCTCTTTTTTATTACATCTTTTATATCCACTATGTCACTATGTCATTATAAATAAAATTGTTTCAGTTTCTTCCTGACCAGAGGATCCTGACTTTTGATGACTAAAGGCCTGATCTCATGGGAGGAATTGAGTGGTGACATAGAACACACATAACATCAACCCATAACTAATTAGAAATAATTAGGAAACAAAAATCCCAAAGGCATCCTTTAACCCAGGTCTCTTTCTAAGAAAAGTTTATTCTCCTTTTAAATGCCTATTTCAAGTACTGTATCATTATTTGTCTCAAAGTCTGTTTTGTACCTTGTAGGCCTCCCAGTGATTCCTTTCCTTTCAAAGGACAAAACATAACAGACATTCACTTTTAAGGAAAAACTGTAAATAAGATAAAAATGACGGAATTTTTAAAATTTAGTTGGTACTTAGGCATCTCCCTTTTCCCCACAAATAATGGGGAATGTATATTTGAGAGGACCACAAATACAATAACCTTTAAATTTATTTGATCAAAAGCCAAAAAATAGTTGCATGTCTGCCATGTGAGTGAAGTAACTGAACACTCCAGATACTGAGACTTACAGCTCAATTCTACAGATGTTCGCTGGAGAAATAAACCACTCTCCATTGAACTATGAAGTCATGAGAACACCCCATAAATTTTTTTAACTTAAAAAAAAAAAGTAATGGTGAGACTACAACTCGGTGTCCATTAATACTTAAAAAACTAGGAAGAAAAATCTTTCCTGAGGCAGAAGACACATTCCTTAAACATAGCTGCCCTCCACAGACTTGAGGAGCCACAAAGCCTTTTCTTCTCCCGCCTGCACTTTAACATCTTTGTCTCGTGAAGAGTTTTCTCAGATTTCACTGTATTTCTTCTGTCTCCCAAATAATCAGAGAAACTTCTCCTACACATTAGGGGTATGTGGGAACTGGCTCCTCCTACCTGCTCATGTGAGCTGATTATCTGACTCTCTTCCCAACTCCACATTCAGTGACATTATGATGTAGCCAGAAATTGGTCATAGTGTGGGTATTTACACAATGGAAATTGGCAAATGCTATAGATGAAGGCTTTTTTTCTCCCTGGAGATCTAGCCAGTTGTTAAATATGTACCAGCATACCAGTTCCTCGGACACATCGCCTCGTCTTTTCTTCCTCCCCTTTTCCCATATCAAATCCTGTCCTCAGATAACCACACATTTGAAATACTCCAAGAAACTAATTTACTAAGTTATTCAAGGGGAAAGAGGTAGTTACTATACTATAGCTGTCAAGCATATATTTAACAACATCCGATACCTTAACCCACAGTAAAGAATTTCTACCTATTAAAGTCTGGATATCGATGAAGGGTAATGCTTTTGTCTCAGACAAACTTCTCAGCATCCTTCAAGTTATACTATAAAGACAGCGAGTGACTCTACCTAAAATCAGTGTTGACAAAGGGATGGGTTGACAAAACAACTACTCAAGTAGATGTCCAATGTTGCTTAGAGTGCAGAAACAGACTTGTTGAGACAAAAAGGAGAAGCTAATTTTCAAATAAATATCTTTTTATCACAGCGGGAAAAGTAAAGAAATAAGTGTCTTTCGTTGAAACTGTTTATCTCAGAATCTACAGAAAGAAGGCTAGACAAATCAGTTTAGCGTTTAGAGCCCAGGTTCCTCATATAGAGGATAAGTCTGTCATTACATGAACACACTAAGCCAGGGATCAACATTCTTTTCTATAAAGGGCGAGACAATAAATATTTCAGGTTTATTGGGCCATACCATCTCTATCACAACTACTTAACTCTGCCATTGCAGCACAAAAGCAGTCATAGATAATACTTAAAGGAATGAACGTGGTTGTGTTCCAGTAACATCATATTTACAAAAGCTGGCCTCAGGCTGGATTTGGTTCATGTGCCTTAGTTTGTGACATCTGCATTAAATCACATTAAAGCACCATGGAGGTGGAGCAACCAGATATCACCAACTTCCCAATGTCATGCAACAGGAACCACGTAGCACTGCTTATAAAGTAATTTTACACCACCACCAAAAAAAGTATGACTTAATATGATTAAAACTAACTTCCAGTTTTCAAAAAACACAAGAGGTAAAGAAGTAAGTTAAATGATATGATGAGAAACTACACAGACAAATCTAGAGTGTGGGACATTCGAGGTGTGCTAGGGACTGCTCCAGATTCAGAGGGATTAACATTCAATACCATGGGTGGACTTTGTTTGAAACCTGAGTCCAACTAATGCTAAAAAAAACTTAAAAATTTTTTAGACATCAAGAAATTTGAAAATGTTCTTGTTATTAAATTGATATCAAGACATTAACTATGTTAGGCATAATAATGACATTGGATTGATATAGGAAAATATCTATATTTTTTATGAGGCATCTTTAAGTATGTATGAGCAAAAAGGCAAGAGCTCTAAATTTTCTTTGAAATAATTTCTTCAGAAAAAAAATTAAGATAATGAAGCATATATGGTATAATATTTTCTACATCTTAGTAAACCTACCTCTGGAGTTCCTTTCATTGAATCAGCTTTTTTCTCAAAGCAGAGCTAAAATTATTTTGACCCTTGAGTTAAATTGCAATACAGTTAAAATGCAGAAAAATACAGTTGATTGGAGAAATTGGAGAGAAATTTTGGTGCAATGATTTCTTGAAAACTGGCTCTGACATGTTACTTATTTTTATAGTTGTCTCTATTTTAGTTCCACATAGATATGCAGACCTAAAGATTATAATGAACGCATTTGCTGGCATATGCACACACACAATGGCTCTGGAAGCATGAACAAAAAAATGGTGACATGTTGTCTTTGAGGAAGGTAACTGAGTGGATTAGGATCAAGAAAGTGAGGGAGATTTTTTGCTGTGCCATTCATATTTTTATTTTTAAAATTCATATTTGAATTTTTAATCTTGTGGATGTACTACTTATAAAACAAATAAATACAAATTTAAAAATAAATAAGATTACCTTGTACATAACTTGGTACTTCAGGTTTTGTTGCCACATATGTGTCAAACATTCTGCTCTCAAGTAGAACATCCATCAATGGTTTCATAATGGCCAAATGGGATATTGTAATATTCTAATTTATAATAAGAAATGTATATTTGGTCTTTATCCTGTTTGTGGCACAGAGCTTCTAAAACACTTGCAATTTCCTAAGTGATGAGATCTAAAAGGGTGTATTTTGTTATATTAATGAGATGACTTTGGAAAGCACCTAAGAAAACTGGCTGGTTGCCAGGGGAACCAACTTTCAAACTTATCCCTCGACTTCCAGAGAAGGGCCAGGCTGGAAGTTGAATCAATCACCAACGGCCAAATCATGCTTATTATAAATCAATCATGCTTATGTAATAAAACCTTCGTAAAATCCCAAAAGGCCATGTTTCAGAGAGCTTCTGGGTTGGTGAACACATAGAGTAGCTGGGAGGGTGGTACACCTAGAGAGGGCATAGAAGCTCTGCGCCCTTTCCTGATGCCTTGCCCTGTGCATCTCTTCCACTGGATATTCATCTGTATTATTTAATATCCTTGATAATAAAACAGTAATCTAGTGAGTAATTTCCTGAGTTCTGTGAGCCACTCTGGCAAATTAATTGAAAACAAGGAGGGAGTCATGGGAATCTCTAATCTATTTCTGGTCAGTCAGAAGTATAGGTAACAACATGGGCTTCTAATTAGTACCTAAATTAGAAGGAGATCTTGTGGGACTGAGCCCTTAACCTGTGGAATCTGATGCTATCTCCTGCTATATTCTGTCAGATTGTAAGATATCCTGCTGCTGTTAGAAAGTATGCTGTTGCTTGTTGGAGGTGTGGGAAAATCCCACATACACACACATTGTCAAATCCTGTCCTCAGATAACCACGCATTTGAAATACTCCAAGAAACTAATTTACTAAGTTATTCAAGGGGAAAGAGGTAGTTACTATACTATAGCTGTCAAGCATATATTTAACAACATCCGATACCTTAACCCACAGTAAAGAATTTCTACCTATTAAAGTCTGGATATCGATGAAGGATAATGCTTTTGTCTCAGACAAACTTCTCAGCATCCTTCAAGTTATACTATAAAGACAGCGAGTGACTCTACCTAAAATCAGTGTTGACAAAGGGATGGGTTGACAAAACAACTACTCAAGTAGATGTCCAATGTTGCTTAGAGTGCAGAAACAGACTTGTTGAGACAAAAAGGAGAAGCTAATTTTCAAATAAATATCTTTTTATCACAGCGGGAAAAGTAAAGAAATAAGTGTCTTTCGTTGAAACTGTTTATCTCAGAATCTACAGAAAGAAGGCTAGACAAATCAGTTTAGCGTTTAGAGCCCAGGTTCCTCATATAGAGGATAAGTCTGTCATTACATGAACACACTAAGCCAGGGATCAACATTCTTTTCTATAAAGGGCGAGACAATAAATATTTCAGGTTTATTGGGCCATACCATCTCTATCACAACTACTTAACTCTGCCATTGCAGCACAAAAGCAGTCATAGATAATACTTAAAGGAATGAACGTGGTTGTGTTCCAGTAACATCATATTTACAAAAGCTGGCCTCAGGCTGGATTTGGTTCATGTGCCTTAGTTTGTGACATCTGCATTAAATCACATTAAAGCACCATGGAGGTGGAGCAACCAGATATCACCAACTTCCCAATGTCATGCAACAGGAACCACGTAGCACTGCTTATAAAGTAATTTTACACCACCACCAAAAAAAGTATGACTTAATATGATTAAAACTAACTTCCAGTTTTCAAAAAACACAAGAGGTAAAGAAGTAAGTTAAATGATATGATGAGAAACTACACAGACAAATCTAGAGTGTGGGACATTCGAGGTGTGCTAGGGACTGCTCCAGATTCAGAGGGATTAACATTCAATACCATGGGTGGACTTTGTTTGAAACCTGAGTCCAACTAATGCTAAAAAAAACTTAAAAATTTTTTAGACATCAAGAAATTTGAAAATGTTCTTGTTATTAAATTGATATCAAGACATTAACTATGTTAGGCATAATAATGACATTGGATTGATATAGGAAAATATCTATATTTTTTATGAGGCATCTTTAAGTATGTATGAGCAAAAAGGCAAGAGCTCTAAATTTTCTTTGAAATAATTTCTTCAGAAAAAAAATTAAGATAATGAAGCATATATGGTATAATATTTTCTACATCTTAGTAAACCTACCTCTGGAGTTCCTTTCATTGAATCAGCTTTTTTCTCAAAGCAGAGCTAAAATTATTTTGACCCTTGAGTTAAATTGCAATACAGTTAAAATGCAGAAAAATACAGTTGATTGGAGAAATTGGAGAGAAATTTTGGTGCAATGATTTCTTGAAAACTGGCTCTGACATGTTACTTATTTTTATAGTTGTCTCTATTTTAGTTCCACATAGATATGCAGACCTAAAGATTATAATGAACGCATTTGCTGGCATATGCACACACACAATGGCTCTGGAAGCATGAACAAAAAAATGGTGACATGTTGTCTTTGAGGAAGGTAACTGAGTGGATTAGGATCAAGAAAGTGAGGGAGATTTTTTGCTGTGCCATTCATATTTTTATTTTTAAAATTCATATTTGAATTTTTAATCTTGTGGATGTACTACTTATAAAACAAATAAATACAAATTTAAAAATAAATAAGATTACCTTGTACATAACTTGGTACTTCAGGTTTTGTTGCCACATATGTGTCAAACATTCTGCTCTCAAGTAGAACATCCATCAATGGTTTCATAATGGCCAAATGGGATATTGTAATATTCTAATTTATAATAAGAAATGTATATTTGGTCTTTATCCTGTTTGTGGCACAGAGCTTCTAAAACACTTGCAATTTCCTAAGTGATGAGATCTAAAAGGGTGTATTTTGTTATATTAATGAGATGACTTTGGAAAGCACCTAAGAAAACTGGCTGGTTGCCAGGGGAACCAACTTTCAAACTTATCCCTCGACTTCCAGAGAAGGGCCAGGCTGGAAGTTGAATCAATCACCAACGGCCAAATCATGCTTATTATAAATCAATCATGCTTATGTAATAAAACCTTCGTAAAATCCCAAAAGGCCATGTTTCAGAGAGCTTCTGGGTTGGTGAACACATAGAGTAGCTGGGAGGGTGGTACACCTAGAGAGGGCATAGAAGCTCTGCGCCCTTTCCTGATGCCTTGCCCTGTGCATCTCTTCCACTGGATATTCATCTGTATTATTTAATATCCTTGATAATAAAACAGTAATCTAGTGAGTAATTTCATGAGTTCTGTGAGCCACTCTGGCAAATTAATTGAAAACAAGGAGGGAGTCATGGGAATCTCTAATCTATTTCTGGTCAGTCAGAAGTATAGGTAACAACATGGGCTTCTAATTAGTACCTAAATTAGAAGGAGATCTTGTGGGACTGAGCCCTTAACCTGTGGAATCTGATGCTATCTCCTGCTATATTCTGTCAGATTGTAAGATATCCTGCTGCTGTTAGAAAGTATGCTGTTGCTTGTTGGAGGTGTGGGAAGATCCCACATACACACACATTGGGAATTAGGTTACCAGAACCCAATTAGGTATCATAAAAAAATTGGGGGTACTAATTCATTTCTTTGTTCATGGGGTCATTACATGTTTCACCTGGGCACATTAGCCTTTCCCCAGTCTACTCACCAAAACCAAAGTCAGAGTCCTGTGAAACATAAGGGTATCAATTAGAGAACGGATATGTTACCAGGGAAGAAAGGGGATTACCAACAGAAATATACTAGGATGAATGTGCTCATCTTCTCTAAACTCTCTTTTCCTTTTCATCTGTACAGTGAGCTCTTTTCATGTCTTCACTCCCATATGAATGACCCGGCAAGACCAAACCTAAGAACGTCTTCTGATCGGGGTTCCTCAAACCGAGATAGCAAGGAGGAAACCAGCATGGACCCTAGGACAAAGCAGGGCATGAGGAAGAGAATTGATGTAAATCTCCCACATGCCCCTCAACTGCAGTATATTGAGAACAAAGACCATGATGTGGGCTATTCCCATACCTGGATCCTGCCCTTCAATAAAATTCATTTATTTAGTGTTCCCAGAATATACCTTTTATTTTTCCACTTATCCAACTTTACTTGAATTGTTTCCCCTGGCTGGAATAACTTTTCCTACCTTCCTACTTTCCCAAAGTCCATCCATCTTTCAAAACTTATATCAAGTCTTCTCCTGTCCAAATGCCTGTGCCAACATTTCCCACTCATCCCAAGGGACATGCAGGACTGCAGGTTCTGGGCTAGGGGACAGCAGTCCTCTCACTCACTGGCTATGGTCTGAAAGTGCTCCCTTACCATCCTGGCTCTCATGGCTAAAGTGTGAGGATTCATGTGGTGCAGAGGAGTAGAGCAACAGGAAAACAAGACTGAAGTAGATGATTTTCTAAGTCCACTTTGGCTCAACCATCTCCCCCTTGTCTAAATTCATAGAATGTATTGTCTATTTACTCATTTTTCACTTTACCTAGCATTCTATGATTTGCATATTCATAGTTCCTAGCACATAGAAAACGATAACTGTCACTGATTAGATGGTTGACATGTCTCTTTCTCTTAAGAAAACACTTTTTAAATTATTTCTTTCATTTATTGTTTTACTGGCAGTTTATTTGTGTAGAGTTGATATTGTGGAGTTTATTTTAAAAGAAGTAATTTCACTACTTTTAAATAGGTTACTTTTAAAGACAGGGAAAAACTATTTTGAAAAAGCAGAGGATTATGGAGGGGTGGGTAAGCACTGACCCCTCTGTGGCCTTAGCCTTGTTGCGTGGTCTTTACTCTTCTGTCATTAAGCCTGGAGCCTACAGTTTGCTTTCTAGCAAAGGTGGGAGCCTGTACGTCCTTGGCGGCATAAATCCTGGCTGCCAATCCTGCCCATCATGCCCTCGAAATGCTCCTGCTTTCAGTTTAGAATTTCACTTTTCCGTCTAAATAGCAAACATATTAAACCCCGATGACTCATGGACCATTAGCAAGCTTATTTAATGGAGCAAGTGACAGCTCCTCATTACTCTAGATTGATCTCAAGCATATCTAGAATCTTGTATTAATTTTCTTCACTAAGCTTGCTGAACTTTTCCACTAAAAAAATGGGATTCAATTATATTTAACAAATAATTGTTGTATGTCTCCAATATTCCAGATACTCTATTAGGTATAAGATAAATAATATTTCATTTATGAACTTTAATTATGAGCCAGAGTCCGTGCTAAGCATTTTATCTATATTATCTCATCTAATTATTATGATGTTTATATAGTGATTTATTATCCTCATTTTGCCATTGAGGAAACTGAGGTGGGGCTATTAAGGGCTGGATTGATAGCTTTCTCTCAGGCAGAAGTACTAACATTATCCGTGATTCCTTTGTTGAGCCCTCCTGCCTCCCACCACACAGACATAGGCAGCCACCATATCTCAGTCTCCATCAACATGGCTGACACAGGTTGCTCCACCCAACTGATTCCCTGAGACCCTGCCCCTTTCCACTCACAGGCCCACCCAAGCCACCTCCACTGGTTTTTCTGTACAAATGACCTGTCTTGGCTCATTCTGTGGACTGTCCTAAACTCTCTCAAAGGCTCACAAAACCCAAAGAAGCAGCATCGGGGCTCAGCATCCCTGTACCTCCTACTGAGAAGCCCCAAGCCCAGCACTAGCAACAGCCAGCTTCAGTTTCTGGCTCAGCCTCTTGAGGCACCTATAAGCCCAGCATGGGTGGTGGTCATCAAGATTGCTTGATGACTCTTACCAAGTGACCCTGGAAGTGCACAGGCTGCAGCTAAACTTGGCCTGCAGTTGGACCCCTCCCGGAGGTCCTTAGGCTGGCACACCCAGTGGCCTACTTCAAATAGAGCCAGAGCCAGAACACCACCCAGGGCTGCATCTGAGAAGGACACACCTAAAGGGCAGACTGGGCAGGCACTAGAGCCCTGCTAAAGTGAGTCCTGCTCCAAAGGGTCAGCCCCACATGGGCTAGTCCTCACAACCCAAGCCCAAGGAGCAATCCCTCCTATCGATGTGCAAACAGCAACCAAGGCTCACCTACGCCAGAAGGGCACACACAATCCACACAAGGGACACCTTGAGCACCCAGCTCCGGTGACCAGGGAAGATTGCGCCACTGAACCCCACAGGACATCTACTACATAAAGCCACTCTACTAAGACTGGGAAATTTAGGAGCCCTACCCAATACATAGAAACAAACATAGGGTGGCAGCCAAAATAGGAGACAAAGAAACATGTCCCAAAGGAAAGAACAGAACAAAGCTCCAGAAAAACAAACTAAACAAAATGGAAACAAGCAATCTACCAGATGCAGAGCTCAACACACTGGTTATAACAATGATCAATGAACTTAGGGGAAGAGGAGATGAACTCAATGAGAACTTCAATAAAGCAATAGAAAACATAAAAATGGAGATAGAAAACATAAAAGAGAATCAGTCAGAAATGAAGAATACAATATCTGAGATGAAGAGTACATTAGAGGGAATCAACAGATTGGATGAAGCAGAGGATCAAATCCGCAATTTATATGATGGGGTAACAGAAGACACCCAATCAGAGCAGCAACAAGAAAAAAGAATCCAAAAATAAATAATGATAGTTTAAGGGGTCTCTGGGACAACATCAAGCATAAGAAGATTTGCATCATAAGGGTACCAGTAGGAGAAGACAGCAAGAAATTGAAAACCCTTTGAAGAAATAATGATGGAAAACCTCCCTAACCTGGTGAAGGAAATAGACATACAAGCCCAAGAAGCACAGATGAACCCAACAAGGCCCACACCAAGACACATCATAATTAAAAAGTCAATGTTTAAAGACAAAGAGAGAATATTAAAAGCAGCAAAAGAAAAGCAATTAGTTACCTACAAAGGAGCCCCCATAAGACTGTCAGCTGATTTCTCAACAGAAACTTTGCAGGCCAGAAGGGACTGGCACAAAATGATAAAAAGCAAGGACCTACAACCAAGATTACTCTACCCAGCAAAGCTATCATTTAGAATCAAAGGACAGATAAAAAGCTTCCCAAACAAGAAAAAGCTAAAGGAGTTTATCACCACCAAGCCATTATCATGGGAAATGTTGGAGAGACTTCTTTAAGAAAAAGAAAAAAAGATGTACCAAAAATATGAATAATAAAATGGCAATAACTACTTATACATCAACAAGTATTTCAAATGAAAAAGAATTAAATACTGCAATCAAAAGATAGGGTAGCTGAATGCATAAGAAAACAAGATCCTTACATACGCTGCCTGTAAAAGACTCAATTCGGGAAAAAAAGACATACACAGACTGAAAGTAAAAGGATAGAAAAAGATATTTCATGAAAATGGAAATTAAAAAAAAATCTAGGGTAGTAGTACTTATACCAGACAAAATAGACTTTAAAACAAAGGCTATAACAAGAGTCAAAGAAGGACCCAGTAATCCCACTTCCAGGTATTCATACAAAGAAACCCAAAACACTGCTTTGAAGGGACATGTGCATCCATATGTTCATTGCAGCATTTTTTACAGTAGCCAAGATATGGAGGCAACCTAGATGTCCATTAACGGATGAATGGATAAAGAAGAGGCGGTACATATATACGTGAATGAATGAATGAATGAAATCTTTTCATCTGCAACAACATGAACGGACCTAGAAGTTATCGTGCTGAGTGAAATAAGTCAGATAGAGAAAGACAAATGCCATGATTTCACTTACACGTGGAATCTAAAGGACAAAATTAACATGTAAAACAGAAACAAGCTCAAAGATACAGAGAACATTTTGAGCGTTACCAGATGGGAGAGGGATGGGCTGGTGGGGTAAAAAAGAGAAAGGGATTAAGAAGTACAAATCGGTAGTTACAAAATAGTCATAAGGATGTAAAGTACAGCATAAGGATTATAGTCAATAATATTGTAATAACTATGTATGGTGTCAGATGGCTACTAGATTTATTGGAGTGATCACTTTGTAAGTTATATAAATGTCTAAGCACTATGTTGTACAACTGAAACTTATTATATATTCCAACTATAATTGAAAAATAAAGAATATTAAAAAAAGAAAAAGAAACATGAAATTTGAGAGTTCTGAGAGCTGGGTTTATATCCAAGCAACTTCCTGTTAACCCCATCCCAGGAAGTGGTCAAGAATCAGATTATTCAGTCTCCCTTGGTCTCACCTATTCTAATTGTTGCTACCGACACTTACCTTCATTAAAGTTTGATAAAGTGCTCCTAAAAGATATTAGATTCCCAACAAGGGTCTCTCTTTGATTCTAAACATCAAGACCCCATTTGTATGGAGGCACCTACGATGTGGGGGAGGGGTGGGGAGGAGTGGGGAGAATGAAGCAGAGCTCTCCTTTTGTCGCCTCACCTTCCTGGGACCCAGTGCCTCAGCTCAACTAAGGTAAGATTACGATGTTTCTGAAAGAATTTCACTACAAAACAACAGCAGGAGCACAACCAAAGATAAGAAAGGAAAACACAAAAGCAGAAAAGGATGAGTTCACAAAGCATGGGTTACTTGTGCTAATGAAGCACCAAGAGGCTTGTGTCCTTTCAAGTACAGATTCTGGTTCCTTCTTATCAACCATGGCAGGACCAGGCTGGGCCATTAGTTTGCATTTAGCACCCATGCTAGGCAAGATCGGGGCAGGTTCTCAGACCATTCAGGAAGCTGTTTTCTCTGGCATGGCTCCGGGCATCAGTATTGAGGCTACGGTTGGGGTGGGAGTTGGGGAATGGGACGTTTGTCCAAAGTGGGCCTTTCCTAATAAATGTTTGAAGATGTGTGCTGACGTAACTATTCTTAAGTCAATGATAAAGAGATATTAGAGAAGTAAAAGTAAGACCTGTGGGCAAAGGGAATCAAAGGATTGTGCCACTTTTACTTGCACTCTCTTTCTCTAACCAACTGTTCAGACCTCAGTTTAAGTCGGTCCTTCCTGGCTTAGTTCCTGCATGTTCTGTCCACTGACCACCTGCATCTTCCCCCTACTTATCTCCTGGGTGAGAAAGATGCTTTTCCTTCCAGCCTACAACAGTCCTCCTGTTGCCTATGAAATCACCTTCTTCACTCTTCATAATGTGCCTCAGAATCTGGCTCCCCAGTTTTACTCATTAATCTTTTTTTCTTCCTTCTGCTCATTTGTTTAATATCAAGTGTCTGCAGTAGCTGGTTCTACTTTCTGAGCAAGCTTAGATTCTTTGCTTGTTCTAAGAGAGCATCCAATTCTAATCCAGTTAAGACATATGTTGGCTTCGGGAAAGTCAACCGGGATGCAGCATGGACAGTGAAGGCAAAAAGACAAGCTAGATGGTGCTGCAGTGCTCAAGAGAGCAATAGCAGGAGGGGGAATAACACAGGACCAGTGGGGCTCAGAGACAGTGCTATCTGGCAGACGAAGTTACCTTTGCCACTTACCTCATAGGACCGAACTAGGACTGACATTTAGCACACCTAGAAATGTGTAATAAATGTTAGCTCTCATTTTCATTATATATACTGAGTTTGCCTTTGTGGCTGAATAATGCACTCTGTTATTGGTATTCATTGTTCAGTCTGGAAATCACGTCTTTGTTTCCTGAAAAAGCAACAAGTAATTTTCTGTAAAATGTGACTGTTCCACTCACTGCATCTACTTAATATTGTACCTACTGCAAACCACAAAATTAATTCATATTCGGGGACAGATTAGAAAGACAATTTGCTATATTGGAGCAGAGTCTGTAACACCAAATTTGTTAAGAATGAGTACAGGATGGGGAAGTGCTTCAAAATGGCATCAATGATAGAGGCTCTGTTCATTCCTCTGTCGACCAAATCAAAGTTGTGACAGAAACAAGGAGTAACAGCAAAGAAAAATCGCCTAGGATCTAGATGAACAAGCCATACAACTAGGGAGACATTCAAGAAAGCACCCTGCAATGGCAGAAGGTAGTTCAGGGCGAGGAGATGGGGCTGCCCGGTCCCGAGCAGCTGAGCGAGACCAAGGTGGCAGCAGCGGCAGACGCCTCTTAAAGGGGCCGAGCGGATTTTCGCAACAATGGACCTGCTCGCTCTGAGCACGAGTGCCAACCGGGCTGCACGCAGAGGGCATGAGGGACTTACAAGAAGACATTGTCAGAGAGAGGGC
>NW_011888837.1:8562391-8582878 GCF_000151845.1 Pteropus vampyrus
TGGAGGCACCTACGATGTGGGGGAGGGGTGGGGAGGAGTGGGGAGAATGAAGCAGAGCTCTCCTTTTGTCGCCTCACCTTCCTGGGACCCAGTGCCTCAGCTCAGCTAAGGTAAGATTACGATGTTTCTGAAAGAATTTCACTACAAAACAACAGCAGGAGCACAACCAAAGATAAGAAAGGAAAACACAAAAGCAGAAAAGGATGAGTTCACAAAGCATGGGTTACTTGTGCTAATGAAGCACCAAGAGGCTTGTGTCCTTTCAAGTACAGATTCTGGTTCCTTCTTATCAACCATGGCAGGACCAGGCTGGGCCATTAGTTTGCATTTAGCACCCATGCTAGGCAAGATCGGGGCAGGTTCTCAGACCATTCAGGAAGCTGTTTTCTCTGGCATGGCTCCGGGCATCAGTATTGAGGCTACGGTTGGGGTGGGAGTTGGGGAATGGGACGTTTGTCCAAAGTGGGCCTTTCCTAATAAATGTTTGAAGATGTGTGCTGACGTAACTATTCTTAAGTCAATGATAAAGAGATATTAGAGAAGTAAAAGTAAGACCTGTGGGCAAAGGGAATCAAAGGATTGTGCCACTTTTACTTGCACTCTCTTTCTCTAACCAACTGTTCAGACCTCAGTTTAAGTCGGTCCTTCCTGGCTTAGTTCCTGCATGTTCTGTCCACTGACCACCTGCATCTTCCCCCTACTTATCTCCTGGGTGAGAAAGATGCTTTTCCTTCCAGCCTACAACAGTCCTCCTGTTGCCTATGAAATCACCTTCTTCACTCTTCATAATGTGCCTCAGAATCTGGCTCCCCAGTTTTACTCATTAATCTTTTTTTCTTCCTTCTGCTCATTTGTTTAATATCAAGTGTCTGCAGTAGCTGGTTCTACTTTCTGAGCAAGCTTAGATTCTTTGCTTGTTCTAAGAGAGCATCCAATTCTAATCCAGTTAAGACATATGTTGGCTTCGGGAAAGTCAACCGGGATGCAGCATGGACAGTGAAGGCAAAAAGACAAGCTAGATGGTGCTGCAGTGCTCAAGAGAGCAATAGCAGGAGGGGGAATAACACAGGACCAGTGGGGCTCAGAGACAGTGCTATCTGGCAGACGAAGTTACCTTTGCCACTTACCTCATAGGACCGAACTAGGACTGACATTTAGCACACCTAGAAATGTGTAATAAATGTTAGCTCTCATTTTCATTATATATACTGAGTTTGCCTTTGTGGCTGAATAATGCACTCTGTTATTGGTATTCATTGTTCAGTCTGGAAATCACGTCTTTGTTTCCTGAAAAAGCAACAAGTAATTTTCTGTAAAATGTGACTGTTCCACTCACTGCATCTACTTAATATTGTACCTACTGCAAACCACAAAATTAATTCATATTCGGGGACAGATTAGAAAGACAATTTGCTATATTGGAGCAGAGTCTGTAACACCAAATTTGTTAAGAATGAGTACAGGATGGGGAAGTGCTTCAAAATGGCATCAATGATAGAGGCTCTGTTCATTCCTCTGTCGACCAAATCAAAGTTGTGACAGAAACAAGGAGTAACAGCAAAGAAAAATCGCCTAGGATCTAGATGAACAAGCCATACAACTAGGGAGACATTCAAGAAAGCACCCTGCAATGGCAGAAGGTAGTTCAGGGCGAGGAGATGGGGCTGCCCGGTCCCGAGCAGCTGAGCGAGACCAAGGTGGCAGCAGCGGCAGACGCCTCTTAAAGGGGCCGAGCGGATTTTCGCAACAATGGACCTGCTCGCTCTGAGCACGAGTGCCAACCGGGCTGCACGCAGAGGGCATGAGGGACTTACAAGAAGACATTGTCAGAGAGAGGGCCTAGGCGAGACTTGCTCAGTACAGAAGAGCCAGCAGTATCCATTGTTCCATCGAGCCCTTCCCCCTCCCAGTGCGCGGACATAGCGCTGCCATAGCCGTGAGGTCATCAAACTGGATAACAGAGGTCGCTCTACCCAGAGGATTCCCTGAAACCCCACCTCCCCCAACTCACAGCCCCACCCAAGCCACATCCAGGTATATTCTCAGAGAGTGAGATGTGCCTAGCTGAACAGCACCTAGGCTCACACTGGAGGCAGTTGGCCTCAATTTCTGGTGTGGCCTTTTGAGGCAACTATAAGCACAGCATCTGTGGATTGCTTGCTAAATCTTGACAGGTGGCCCCAGAGGGGCAGAGGCTAGGGCTAAATTTGGCCTGCAGCTGAACCCTTCTCAGGACTGTGCCACTGGACACCTATGTCACAAATCCGCACTAATAAGACCGGGACACTTAGAAACTTTGCTTAGTACATAGAAACAGACACAGAAAGACAGCCAAAATGGAAAGACAAAGAAGCAGAAACCATGTGAGAGAACAGAACAGAAACCCAGATATAATGGAGTCAAATAATTTAACACATACAGAGTTCAAAACACAGGTTATAAAGATGCTCAATGAACTTTTGGGAAATGTAGAGAACTCCAACAAAGAGATTAAAAAAAAAACATAAAAATGGAAGTGGAAATTGTAAAAGGGAACCAATCTGAAATGAAGAACACATTATCTGAAACGAGCAGTATATTAAATGGAATAAACAAAGTGAATAAAGAAGAGGATCGCATGTCCTATCTAGAGGACAGGAATCAGGACACTCAGACAGAATGTCAAGAAAAAAGAGGCCAAGACTATAAAGATGATTTAAGGAGGATATGGGACACTCTTAAGGCTCCAAATATCCGTTTCATCGGCATACCTGAAGAAAATCAAAGTGTTGAACAGCTGTTTGAAGAAATAATGATGGAAAACTTCCCTAATCTGGTGAAGAAAATGGACATAAAACCCCAGTAAGCTCAGAGGACTCCAAAAATCAGGGATCCAAAGAGGCCCACACCAAGACACATCATAATTAATGCCAAAGGTTAAATACAAAGAAAAAAATTTTAAAGCAGGAAGAGAGAAACAAATAAATATATATAAGGGAACAGCCTTATAATCAACTGGCAGCTGATTTCTCAAGAGAGACTATGCAAGACAGAAGGGCTTGGCAAAAAAAATTTCGAAAGAATGAAGACTCAGGATATGTAACCAAGAATAATTTATCCATCAAAGCTAGCATTTATAGTTTAAGGACAGATAAAGAGCTTCCTAGACAAAAATAAACTAAAGGAATTTATCACCACCAAGCCAGAATTACAGGAAATGTTAGAGGGACTTCTTTAAGAAGAAAAAACAGGTATCAAAATCAGGAATAAAGAATGGTAACAACTACATTCCTATCAATAAGTACCTTAAAGGGAAAAGAATTAAGTGTTCCAACCAAGGGATGGAGTGGCTAAAAGGATAAGAAAACAAGACCCCTACATATGAAAAGGAAGGGAATGGAAAAAGATATTGCTGTGATGAACCTAGAAGGTATTTTAGTCAGACAGAGAAAGATAAACACTATATGATTTCACTTACATGCGGAATTTAAGGAATAAAAAGAACAAACTAATCAAAAACAGACTCACAAATATAGTGGACAATTTGGTGATAGACAGAGGGGAGGGGGTGTGGGGGCTGGGAGAATGGGGTGAAGGGTTAAAGAAGTACAAATGAGTAACTGAGGGATGTTCACGGGCATGGGGAGCACGGCATAAGGAATGCAATTAGCATTAATACGTTGGCTAGGTGGAGGGTCAGGAGAGGGAGGGAGCAACTGAGGGGATCATTTTACTAACTATATAGATGTCTAACCAATGTACTGTATACTTGAAACTAACAAAAGAAATTTTTTAAGTTATATAGCAAATCTTCTAACATCGAATATTTTATTTTCAGAATAATTTTTTATAATTGTAAAATGAATATAGGATCAATAAAATAAAATAGAAAATAGGAAAGAAAAAAAAAGAATGAGTACAGGATGGTTATTTGGGAACTAACTTTCCACATTCCTGGCTTAAAAATTTACCCTGGTCCATATCTCTCGTCACCTCTGCCAGTTATTCAGCTCCAGTCTTTATAATAACCATTACACCACACTCCCTGATTCTTCTATCTGCCTATTTTCATGAGTTCATGTCATATCCTCAGGCAGGTGACAGAACTGCCTACATTTCCTACAGAGGTGAAAAGGATCACATAGCTATTGCCACGCAGTGCTTGATTTCCAACAGCCTTTTGTTATCATTAAGAAGAATTAAAACTGTGACCTTTGCCCAAGGAATAAGGAAAGGATTCGTTCTTCATGTTTGACTTTTGTCAGCTTCGGGTCTGTCTTAGTCAATATTTACCTGTTAGCCCAAAACATGTCGATGTTGAGCTCAGAGGAATTAAATCGATCTATTTTTCATCTACCTTGTTGGATGTTTTGTTAGCCATCGCTTTTTGTGAGCTGAATATTTGTGAGTGACAGACACAGTAGAAACCCTTTATACCACAGTCAAAGGGGCTGGATCCACACTTAACTTAGGAGCTTAACCATTATCTACAGTTGCAGTGATTCCAAAAACATTTTTAGAGCTACAGGGTGTTGAACCTATATGATCAATAACTGTTATGACAAGATCCTTCTGTACCTAAAAAAAATTGCTTAAAAACAAACACATTTAGGCAACCATAACTACTACTATGTAACCAAACAATCGTATTGATTTTTTTTCTCCTCTTCCTCTCCTTCCTCCCTCTCCTTCTCCTTCTATTTCTTCTTCATTGAAATGGCATATATTTGACGGTAGTATGTTCCCTCAGTAATGCAGTACATCTTTTCGGCATGAATTCGATGATTTCTTTAACGTACGTGGTGACTTCGGTTGGGGCTTTAACTTTACTTGTTCTCTCTTCCCTTAGAGGTCAGGTCTTCACCATTTTTTCCAGCATGAAGTTGTTTTCTACCTGCTCGACCTCTGCCTCTCACCGTGCTCACACAGGGACTATTTGGAGAGCAGAACACACCAAAACTCACGGTCTCTTTCCCGAACCTCCCCTTCTCAGTGTTCTGAAGGGCTCAGCGGAGGACCTTCCCATCAGGAAGCAAGAACAAAAGTAGCATATACACGAAGAACAGATTTTCCCGTAAAACCTCAGCAGGGATATTCCGAGAAATCATGTGTCGAGGTACAATCATCTCCAACAATACATATGTAAGAAACTAAACCAACACAGACTTTTTTGGGGGGAAGAGACTGTATCAATTATATCAGTCTTAGTAGCCCTTACTAGTCTGCCTTAAAAAACAAAAGCAAACAAAACATATTGCACCTTTATCTTTTTATGATAATCATCACGAGAGTTTCACAGTGAGGTCCTCTAAATGATTTTTCCCTGGTGCACTTAAATGATTATTTGATAACAATTTAAGTGACAAAGAACTTGAGAAACACATACCATTTGCCTAAGGGAAGGCTCACCCTATTGCAGTTCAAGATGAGAGACCAAGCCAATCTGGAACAAAGGAAACCCCACAATGTCTAAAGTCCTAGCGACAAGTCAGTTCAGTAGTTAACAGTCCTGTGTTGGGTGCCTGCTCTGTGTCAGACACCACTCTTTATCCATGTGTGAATACAGCAAGAAATGAAAGAGGCAATGTTACTAACCTCAGGTTCACTGGCTATATTTAATTTCTCACCCTTGGGTTGCTTCATTGTATTTGGTTTTCCTTTGAAGAACAATAGTGGATCATTTTGCATAACTAAGCTGGTCTATAAATAAAGTGTTTTGTTTCAGTTTTGCCCAGAACAAAAGGATAGTATGCCCCAAAGGTAAATTCGGTGCACCATTTCTAAAATGGCAGAAAATACTTTTAGAAAATTTTCTTGGATTCTCCTCAATCGGAGTTTAGAAAAAACAAAAAGTAAGGTCCAAGTCTCCTTCAGGGTATCCTATTATGTTACCTCTGAAGAAAGAAGAGTTGGAGATATAGGAAATTAAAGTGAGACAAATTAGGTAGCAAAAGGGCCCTTGTTAGAAGTAGTTTTTGAAACGATGGATTTAGTGTCAAAAAACTACTAAACAAACACTAGATGACATTCGCCACTCACTCTGAAAAGTCTTGCTCCGGGGGCTGGCTGAGAGCGTCGGATAGCCTGATCATGCTCACAACCAGGCTCCGCCTTTCCTGGAACCAGCTCATACTGTTCAGTTGGCCTTGCTTAGTTATGTCTGCTCCAGGCCACCTGTCCCAGTTCCTGCTCCTAGGAATAAAATCACAGAGAAATCCATGGAACGATCCACATATCTGCCTATCCAGTGGGGCCTCACTTGAAGAGACAAGTTCGTAGTCTTAAATAAAGTCCCAGAACCACTTGTTCTGTATCATTGTACCACATCCATATCTTCTTACCCATTCGCCTGAATAAAGGAAGCAATTTAAAGATAAATGTTAACTAAACTGTCATTGCCATTCAAAGCTTCACCTTTTTCCACGTTCATATTAGGTGATTCTCCTTCCTGTTAAAGAACTGTCATCCCAAAACTCATGCATCGGC
The DNA here is from genome assembly GCF_000151845.1 of Pteropus vampyrus. Lineage (NCBI taxonomy): Eukaryota > Metazoa > Chordata > Mammalia > Chiroptera > Pteropodidae > Pteropus > Pteropus vampyrus. The sequence goes on from NW_011888837.1 coordinate 8,568,857, forward strand.
AAAGTTCTAGGTAGCTCTCTGGGGCAACGTGGGGCAGAATTAGTTACCGTCAAGCCTGTTCTATGGCAACAGTCAACTATATACTCAGCTGGCCTTGAGCTGGGGGAAAGCTGTTTCCACTTTGGTTGCTGAGCAGATTAAACCTTGAAGAATGTGACGCAAGCTGGCCAGATCTCATTTCTGTGGTGTGGAGGCATTTGGCAAGGCTTGCAGCTGAAACAAGTGCTTCTCAATCCCCAGAGCAGTGGCTACAGGTGTTCCAACCCAAGCAGCCTTCTGGGTACCCAGATCTTGGTGGGTCTGATCTCAAGAATGCCACATCTAAAACTCAAATGAATCTGCGTTGGGTCTGGCAGTAACAATGGTCACCGGGCTGCACATCTAGCAAGTAACGTCTCCTAATTGAGAGTTAAAAGTGGAATGTGTCTATAACACAGTTATAATTGGTTTGTTTTTATTGGGCCAGACCTTTATTCCCTGAACACAGTAATAACTCTCTCATAGAGCTTCAGAGGATAGGAATCTGGAATCTGGCCTTGGGTTTAACCTGTACTGAGCCTGAGTATTTAGTTCCTTACAAAATGTTGCAGTGAGACTTCTGAAATCCTTCACTCCCATGTTTGGGGGATGGTGTTAACTTTCCCTTAGGTAGCACAGGCAGGACAAGCCCAGGTCAGCACTGACTCCTCGAGGAGTTGGCTATGTCACTGAACACCAGAAAGGGCTAACTCATGGGTAGGCAGGGTGGGGTAGACTAGGGAAGTTGCACCAGTGTCTGATCCTTGCAGCTGTTGGAATGTTTACAGCTCCCTGAATATCTCTGACCCAACATTTGCTGTGAAGTGTGACATGGGTTTATCCATTAATGTCAGAGTGTCCTCATAGACATCTGTGCAGCTTTTAATTCAGAATTATAAAAGAGGTTCGAGCTGTAACTATGGTAACAAACATTACCAATAACGAAGACCCAAATATAACCCCAAATAATTTTTGCATTTACCATTCTTCCATAGCCCTATGCTTTTTCCTCTTGTGCAGAATCTAAAGACTATTCCTTGAATTGTAATTATTGTACATGCGCTATTACGCTGAAAGCTCCTTGGGCTCAGTAACCATACTCCAATCATCTATCACAAACACGCAACGATGAGAAGGCCATAGCCCTCGATACCAAATTGACTTGTGTTTAAATGCCAAATCTTCCCTGGTTGGTGGCCTTGTGCAATGTACTTAGTTTCTCCAAGCCTCGGTTTACTTATGTGTAAAATGGGGACAACATCCTTGCCATAAAGTTCTTAGTTCTTTACTTTGCATCTCCTTCCCTCCACCCCAATGTCTACTACCGTGTTTTACATGCACGTGGTAGATATTCAAAATATTTCAACTGAATTCCTTAAAATAAGCAGCTAACATTTTCAAAAAAGGGGGAAATGTTTTACTTAGAAGTCCTACATGTGAATGAGTGAGAGAGAAAACCGACGAACTGTCCAAGACCGTAGAACACACATTGGTGGCAGGTCCTAGGACAAAATCGAGACTCTTAAATCTTAGATGAGCTCTTCAAGGTCATGTAAAGCCTTCCAGAAATGCCTTATTTCACAGTGAGCAATGATCCATCAGGAGACAGAACAGAGCAGGCAGATGGCAGATGTCTGGAAATTTTATCAGAGCTAATGCAATTCCTGGATGCACTACACACCAGCTTCGTGGCCTCAGTCAAGGCATTAGGAGAACAGAGACAGGCTCTACATTACTCGAAAGTACATTTTATTAGCTGGAAAGGTACTGTGCATATCGTGGTTTACAAGCCAAGGGAAGGGAGTTAAGAAGAAACCACAGGACAGATAATTCTCCAATCCCACCTGCTCCTCCATACATTGTGCTTCCATTTTCATACCACAGTGGAAAATAAAGAGAAGGAAAACAAGAAGCACTTTCAGACAAATACCACAAAAGATATATGGTAGACGCATTAAAGAGGCTGCTGCCTAAGGATTCCCCAATGGGATCTTCTCCTGGTTCAGGTGACAGAGTACTCAGGAGGACCTCCTGCTGGGAGAATGGGTCCCACCGTGACATTGCTATGTTCTTACACAAGATTGGCCCATCCAAGAGCTCCCACTTGTGAGGATATATTATGGTATCTCAGTGATCCTCAACCTCTTTTAAATCTAAAACATTATCTTTTAAGTCAATACAGGCAGTGCAAGTGCCCTGGCCTCGTGCATCAACTTAGCCGCTTTCAGTGGTCTCAGGTCTTAAGGGTTGAAGTCATTGGATGAGCTGATTTCTTTAAACGTATGAAGTATATCCACGATGAAAAATGTAACAAAAGAATTGGTATGGATAAATAAACTTAGAAGCAAGAGCCATTCTCTACTATAGATCTTCCAGATACTCTAATTAAACATTTCTGAAGTAAGATGCTCATTTCCAGTAAGGGGTGGGAACAGGAGGGCATGTGCCCCATCTCCTCAGCCCCAGTCTGCATTTATCAAGAGAGAAAGTGAATCTTCTGTTTTTTCCAAAGCAGTTTTAAATCCAAACTTTAATGTGAATTAGTCTAGTTCCTAAATATTGGTAAAGCACTCTTCATCATAAAAATACCTGCGGGGCAGATTTGACCCAAGGGCCACCAGTATGTGACCTGTGTGTAAGCAAAGAACAGGTGAGGAACGGAGCAGACACCTGTCAGAAATGGATTGCTTTTCTCAAAGCAGAAGGATGCTTAAAGAACAAGAATCAAGAGAAGGAGAACTGGCAAAGTCACTGAGCAAGAAACAGGATAATCAGTGCACTGGGGTCACTGCTGGGTCAGTGCTGGGACTTGCATCCTGGAGCCTGGAATGTGCTTTTGAATGCCAGGTTTTGCTGGGCAAGTTACCTGGCCTCTGTGGGTTCCACTTCCCCACCTGTGAACAGGGGGGTGATGCTGACCTTCATTGTTGAGATCATGAGATGAGCTACTCCATACAGACATACCTGATAAATGCTGGTTAACTTTCTTTCAGCAGATGGAATAGATGAGTCTCAAAAAGATAAGTCACTGTTCTAAAAGACCAAATTCTTATACTCTGGAAAGCCATTTAGTTGGCCACTGAGGAGTTAAGAATCCTTTTGAAAACTCTGGAAAATATGTGGACTTTCTACTCAGAAAAAATAGCATAACACATACAAATACACATACACATATGGTTTACGTTCTGTTTCAGGAGGTCACAGGTCCTCTGAAGCCTATCTGCAAACTCCAGGTTAGGATTACTCATTTATAATAATTCAGTCCCAAAGTATCAGAAAAGAGTAAGTGCCATGATCATTGGTCTCTCGTGATCATGACAACAGATTCAGACCCAGACCCCAAATCTAGGATACGTGCGAGCGCTTGCGTCCAAGTTTATGTGCCTTGCTGACCTTCTGGCCCCGGCATCATAAGAAAGGAATGATCTATACGCCCTGCTTGGATAACCCACATCTGACTGAAACGTTTCTAGGGAGCTGGGAGACCCTTGGGCCACAGAGAGATGGAACCAAGTGGAAGGCAAACTTCATGAGTCACTAATTAAAAACGGATGCTCTAAGGAATGCTTCCCCATTCGATTCGTGAGTGACTAGGGCTGAAGGCAAGCGGGCACACCGAGATATTCCGAAGCATCTTTTGGAAACGTGGGAACCCAAGGCAATAATGGAGACCAGGTCTCTTCTCCCTGAAAGTAATGTCGTCTACGTGTGCTAATGAAACACTATCAGGTAACAGGTAGCATCACACTACCACAGTATTCACCCACCTTATCTATTGCTCTAAACTCTGTGAAATAATTTTCGGAGACTTCTTGGAAATCCCACCTAGACACATTCCTCACCTCTCAGTAAGTACTACACTTGACACAGAAATGGCTGTAATATGTAACTGCCCTTTCTTCTGCATTTACCTAAAACTCCAGGCTGAGGCCTTCTATGTGTTTCCTAAGAAGTATATTTGCAAATACGACTGGTCTCTCTCAAGCTGAAAAATCTATGATTCTATAGTCTTCTACAATGTAAACTGAAGATAAACAAAGCTAAGAATCAAATGGAGAAAGTTCTGCGCAAACGAAAAGGAGGTAGGTCTTAGATCCCCCGCTGAGGCTCAGCAGTCCTCTCGCCGAGCAAGCCACAGTCCGCCCCCTGCTGGCCACGTGTGAGGTGCGGCACACTTGGGCGGGAAATCCAGAGCCCTCACCATCCGCCAGATAGGTTTGGGAATTTGTTTCTCCTTAACTACAGTACCACTAAAGATGGCAGGAGCACTTGGGACCTGCAGAAAATGAGCAAACTCTTTCGGGAAATTGAAGTCATATAGGACCTTCCTAGGTTTTCAGTATAAGGGTTACCATCTTTCGAGTTGTTTACTTTGGAAAATGAAAATCGATGGCCCTGTTTCTTATTTATTGTTAAAAATATGACTTCATAAAAAGTATTTTTCCAGTTTTATTATCTACTGCTCCCTTTGCCACTGTAAAGAAACAGGAAGAAAGGTAATACATAAGCAGGTGTTCCACATCTTAAGTAGATAAGATTTAGACAATGTCCCTGGACTCTTTTCTGGGAAATACGTGTTTTGTGGGTCCTTTGGGCTCCCCTGCATTCGAGATCTGCCTCGAATGTAGGACGAGTACCGAAGTCAGTGATGAGCTACGCAACATGGCCTGTGGGAGGAAGCGGCAAGAAAGCCTTGGAACAGGAACCGAGATAAATAAATCTTAAATTTGACGGGAATTATAGCAAAACGAACTGGAAAAACCAGGAATTGCTTGAAAATTGTGTTCAGTTATAAAAACAAAAACTTATTTTCGTTATCCTTGCGTTTTATGGACTGCTATAACTGTAAAACAGCATAAGAGTTACACATGCTTTAGTGTGAATTTATGTAAGCAGGGAACTTTCTTTCCATCTGGGGGGTCGAAAAGTACGAGAAGCACTTGTGGGGAAAGAGGCAAATAATAAATGAAAATAATTAATATTTATTGTGTTCTATATGTGTTAAGTCCATTTTACAGATAAGAAAACTGAGGCTAGCAGATTAATTTACCTATAGTCACACGGAAGTGACCACATCACAATTCGAAAATAGTGTTGCCCTTTCCTTACAAAAAGGAGGATGGAAATGTCAAAGATGAATTCTGCTGACTTCACAATTTTGCTTAGGGAGAAATTCCTACTTTAAGGATGCGGATTTCTCTTCGCAAAGTTAAACCTTTTTGTTTGTTTGTCCTCAGTGCTTCTCTTCACATCTCCCACTAGGTGGCAGCATTTCTCCAATGATACAGTGGTCAGCAACTAACGCTAGAGGAATCGGGCAATAGAGCTAGAAGTAGAAATTAGGGAACTGATACAGAACTGATACAGGTTCCAAAATTGTGATGGTGCCCTAACAGAATAAAGGCTTTCAAACCCAATCATTACTTTGAAATTTTGTAGCTTCCAGCCTCTCCGCTGCTTAGAAAAATGAATTCCTTTTGGATTATTTTAGAGCTATCCCAGTGTTCACCGCTTGATGGCAATAAAGACCCCTTAAATATAAAATACACCTTTTTTTTTTTTTTTTTTCTTTTTGAAAGCTGGCAATTGTGTTCCAAAAGTTTGGCAGGCTATGCCTTTATCCATAGTTCACGGTTCCATCCCATTCAAGAGGGTAGGCCTAACGTTAGGCGTAACGCCTCTGAGCTGTCACTGGGAACTAGTGTGGGGATCCACAGATTCATGCTTTCTCTTGCTTGGTCCAAGAAGCTAGCAATTTTTCACCTCTTCTTTCCATTCCTCCACAATTAACTCAGCCTTCTTGAGTTTCTCCTTTAAATAGCTTCTGAACAACCGACTCCCTCCTGTTTGGCTCTATCTCACCTAGTCACACAACTCCTATGATCCTCCATTACCTGTCGTTCCACACAGGACCTTAGACACTGACACTTTATAACATGCGGTTCCTAACTCATTGTACACAATGGCACCCCGACAGCTCCTTGAAGCTGAGACCACTTCTTAGTATACTTTGTGATGCCAGCTTTAAGCTTTCATTCAGCAAAGAGCCCAGCACAATGTCTGCACTCCGTGTGAGGTTATTGAATGAATGGGTAATTGAGAAGTTGTGAGCTGCTTTGCTTCAGTGATGCTGATGATAAATTTCCTAAGAAAGGACACTGTCAATACCTCTACTTTGACGTGGGCCTGCTTCTGGGCCTGGTGATCCATGAACGTGATGGTAGTAGGGGTGAATTAATGTCACATGAGAGAAAGGGAGAATTAGTGAATGAGGGGAGAGTACTGTGAGCACAATGTGCTGACTCGAGTCCATGACACAGCCCCTGGTGGCTTTCACAGTAGTGGCAATGGCCCACACTGAAACTTCATCTCGCTAGGCTGGTGTCCCTCCAGGACCAGCGTCAGATGGAACACAATCTCAGGCCAGCTGTGGAATTTTCTGCATAAGATGAGTTAAACTATACATCAGGATGCTATTGCTCTGGCCTTCTTAGCAACAATTTCTTGGCTAAACTTTGTTGGAAAGAAACAATGGAGAGGATTCTGTCACACAGGAAATGAAGGAAAGGCTAGAGGCTGGGACCTCTGCAGTGTGAAAGGGGAAAGCTGAACAGATGGCTTCTTTATACCTCCTCAGGTACTTACAGTTTGCTGGAAAAAGACATGAATGAATGAATGAGTAGGAGTTGTCCTTAGAGAAAGGAAGTAGTCTTCATGAAATCATTTCGATCTCTACCCTTCTTTTTCTCTGTAACTGTAATTCAGGATTCATTATTTCTTTTGCCAATCATGTTACTGCTCAGATCGTATCTTCGTGCCGAATGAAGCGATGACTTCTTGGCATTCACATCATACACGCTTGGTGTTTGTAGACAGTTACCATATCATTAGTCATCGCCTGGTTAGTTCTACTTTCATGTTTCCACATAAATGAATCCCTCCCACTCCCTCGGTCATGTCTATCCTTATTCTCTGATCTTCTTCCAGTATTTCCATCTCTTTTCAGGCCCCAGAGCACCTCACTGACAATACCAGACAATACTTCTGGGTAAAATATCAGAGGTACCCGGAAGAAAATATGATGTGCCGACTCAGGGGAAAATTAACCCTTTTCGTACAGCCCCAAAATTGGAACCAGGGACAGAGAAATTTTATTACTTAGACATCTTGTTTGTATAAAATGTCTCAACTGTTTTGAAGGGCTTGACCCTGAGAGTTAGCCCCTCCTTAAATTGTGTGTCTTCGGTGCCTGACTTGCCTTGCCCTGGGTCCTGACCGTGTGTCGTTGGTTACACAGCCATGGATAACTGATACAAGGATCTTCTTGATTTGGCTCCTGGAAATTTCATTCTGGACGATCACAGCACCAGTACTGTGGCCAGCTCTCTTTTAATCTCCCTGCTGTGTCCTATGACATGTGTCCAGGCAGCTGCGTCCTATGACATATTGTCTTATATATTTCAGTGACAGCTGATGGGCATCAGGGTCAGGCACCTGCCCAAAGCTTTACAGCAAATTAAGAAGTGTGCTGTTGCAAAACCTTGTGTTCAGACAAGGTCAGTGATGTTTAGCTAGACCAAGAGACTCCTGACCTTGGATTTTTGCTTAGGGACCGTTAAAAAAAAAAATCTGTCTGAGAACTAAAGTAATAATCCATTGATTTCTGCCTATGAGCTCCCCAGAGCACCTTTGAATCCTGGACCGCCTTCCAGAATCAGCCTCCATGAAGCAATGGCATTCTACAGTTCTTTTTCTTAGATTTTCTTGAGATTCCTGCCTCTCTTGAACTAGCCTGCTGGAATTTTTCCCCTTGGTACCACTAAAGTATACCACTCTAGCTTTTTAGCCTTTTCTTCCTTATGTTCTATTCACCCTTTTCGTTGAGTGATGCTGCATCTTGTCCTCTAACCACATACCATTTTTCACACCTTTGCTCAACTAATTCTTTAACTAGAAGGCCCTCCCTCTCATGCTTCTGAGAGAGGACGCTGTTAGCGCAGAACCAGGTCCCTTTAACCATATGTGATCCTTCAACGATATCTTGCACCTTTCCTTCAACTTGTCCATGCTCTGCTGCTTAATGGCTCACACCGGCACCTACAAACCTCAGAAGATTGGACTGGAGATGCCCTGCCTATACCTGCTCCTCTCACTCTTCCATCAGGGGAGCCCATAACCAGTGGCAGACTAGTGTATAAGTACAAAAGCATAGCTCTTTTGCCCCAAAGGGGACACACTCTGAAGTGTAATTCATGCTCCAGAGCAGCCCATGGGATCAGGGCTCAGGCTGAACCAGAGACTTCACCTGAAATTACGGTCTTGTTTGGCTTCTCCGCATCCCTACATGCTATCCCTAACTCCCTCGCTGGGAGCACATCCCCAGCCTGTATTCTCTGCAAAACTCACACCTGTGCTTCTAAGTTATGCTTAATTATCCTTCTGTCCACCTAGGGAGGGTAAATCAATCATTCCTTCCTCGGTGCCACTGCTGACTTCTTCAGCATTTAAACAAGTCACATTTATAAGTCAGCAAACTGTCTGTCTCACTGGTCAGTGTGCACCTTCAAGGTAGGGGTATGGTTTCGTTACCAGCCCACTGGGATCTCTCCTTTAACCATAGGGACACCGTACATATATGTGGGTTAGAAAATTCTTTGCATTGACTTGAAATCCACCTCCTCATACTTTTCACTTTTTGGCCCTAATTCTTCCCTTTTATACAATAGAGTCAGCCCCCTGACAGTGGTTATTTCCCACCAAGTCGCCCCTTCAGGTTTAGTAAGTCTCATATGCCTTTGATTCCTAAGGCTTCACTATCCTTATCACTGTCTGCCTGGTGCTCCTGAATTTGTCAATATCCATCTTAAAATCTGGCAGTTAGAACTGAAAACAATAGGATGATGGGATGAAATAAAACAGACGCGGTTTAGCAGTTGACGATCAACTTCTAGTTTTCTTCCATCTGAATACAGGATTTTTCTAAATGAGCCGAGATGGCTGCTAAAAACACGTGTATAATGTCACACTATTGGTCCAGCAGAGAAAGGGGTGAGTTAAAATCACTAGAGTCCTCCACATGAACTTTTTTGTAAGACCTATTTTCTTTCACCGAAATTCCCAAGAGTAAGTTTTGAACCTCACTTCAGTCCATCAAGTTTCATCTGATTTGTTTTAACTGGTAATTGCAGCTAAACAAAAAAAATTTGAACATTGATGCCACATTAGTTTTGTGACCTTTCCAGTCTTCGTCCTGGTCTATGATAAAATGAGAGCAAGACCAGGACAGAGTTGGAGGGCTGTCATTCCATCATAAACTTGTATCCAGGCAGACATGGACTTACTTACCCATATTCTATGGGAACCACTGCTCAGCCAGCTGGATTTTCCTGTGCTATGATCCAATCTGAATTTGTTGGCCAACAGGATGACATAAATACTTGTTTATAAAATAGCCAAAATCAAGTTTTAACATGTCTTTAGAGTCTTCCTAATCTATGAAGCAAAATTACATAGGAATTAAGAGGATGGTTTTTAGAGTCTGACACAGATAAATCTGAGTTGCACCACTTAGTGGTTTGTGACTAAACAAGTTTCTGACATTTCTATGCCATGGTTTCTCTACCCCTTAAATAACAATAATAATGGTTTCATTTCATAGGATAATTGTAAGGAAATGAGTTTATATCTATCAAGAGTTTAACAGAGAACCTAGCAGGGAGTAGTACATTCTTAGAAACTATTGGAGTTATTGGGTAGGGGGTTGCTGCTTTAAGGGGGATCAATCAAAAGGCCTCGCTGGGAAGGTGACATCTCAGTAGAGCTAATGAAGAAGAGGAAATGATCTGTGGTGCTGCTGGGGACAAATGCTCCAGACCAAGGGTTGGGCAAGGCTCAGAGTGTGCACAGGCTAGCGAGGAGAGCGAGACTGGATCTGAGTGAATGAGGGGGAGGGTGGTCGGAGACAAGGGCAGAAAGGCAGCAGGGTTAGGTCTTACAGGTCCTCAGATTTCACTCTGAGTGAGATGAGAATCCATTATAGGAATGAGTAATGGGATGAGTCACATAAGCAGACTCGTATTCTAAACAGCCACCTAGCTGATATGTGGCATATAAGCCTAGGAAGGCAAGGGTTTAGGAGACTGTCACAATAATCCCGCAAAAGATGGATTTAGTTTGTAGATATATTTGAGGGTGCAGTCTACAGGACTGTTGATGTGCAGCGAAGGAAAGAAGAATCAAGGATGATGCCAAGAGTTTTGGCCTGAGCAACACAGAGGATTGAACTGGTGTTTATTGAGATAGAAAAATGGGAAGAGGCAGAAATTTGGGAAATGTATCAGTTATGATAGGCTAGGTTATGCTTTAGTAACAAACCGACCCCAAGTTTTACTGGCCTAACCCACAAAAATCTCTTTCTCACTCACAGTACACACCTGTTGCCGGTTGGCAGAGAACATCACTCAGAGTCCTCACTCAGGGACCCAAGGGGACTGAGGCTTCATCTCGACGCCCTTCCGCCATCACCGCAGCAGTCGGAAGGAAGGAAGTGAAGTCACTTCCACTCACAGTTCCTCAGACGAAGCTCTGCCTAACTTCAAAGGGGATGGTGGGAACTGCAATCCTAGCACATGCCTAGAAATCAGAGAGCTGGAAATATTTGGTGATTAGCACCAGTGACCGCCCCCGATGGGAAAACCAGGAGCTCTTGTGCTTTCCTTTTTTGGACAAGGTCGTCCAAGTGGAGGTGTAGTGTGTAAGTCTGAAGTCCAGGAGATGACAGCAGTAAAGGGTGGATCCAGGCTTGTAGAATTCAAAGCTTATATCATTTTAGGGGAAGATTCTTTAGGACGAAGATTTCACGACTCAGTACAAAGTTAGGTACTGGGTCTTAGAAGGGTTCGTACAAATGAGGGGCCCTAAAGTTTAAGTTTTGCAAACTTTAAGGTGACTCTACCTCTGGGAAAGAAGTCCTAGAGCTATAAATGGAGAAGTCACCAGGTAGTAGAGGCTTTTAAAGCAACGGGACTGAAAGAAGTCACCTGCAAAGTGAATATAAATAAAGGAGCCCTGACCCCTGACGTAATCCAGCGACACAAGGGAAGACTGAGAAGCGATCAGCAGAGACTGAGAAGTAGCCAGTGAAAGATAGTCAATAAAAACATAATTTCCTTTCTCTTTATATTTACTTTGTGCTTGCTCTTCTATAAGATGCTATTTATTTTTATTACCTCTCTTTTCTCAAATGACTTCAGGATGGAGAGTCTCAGATGATTTGACTTTTAACATCTGCATTCAAAATTCATTAGAATTAGACCAATTCCATTCAAAGGGAAAGTCAGCATTGTATCAGCAGTATAAGGAGAAAGGATTGACTATAGGTCAAGAGATTAAATCTTAACTTCTGGCCCTGACACAGATTTGTGAATCACTAGCCCAAGGTCACACAAATTCTCTGGATTTTAGTGTATCCAGAGTCCTCTCCAGTTCTACTATTCAGCCCACATATTGCATTTCACCATGGGCTGGGCCTTGGGCTAAGTCGCATCAGTTTCCACTATATATACTTAATTGCATTCACTGATTTGTGTAAACATTTCAAGTTCTCTATTCATTTTACATTGATTAAGATATGACACAATCAAAGGTAATAAATGAAATATGGAACTTGAGAACAATGTTTGGAAGTAAAATGGAATGATTATGTTCGTGGAGTTCAAGGTAAACTATAGGAAGTATTACCTAATTCTTTTATAAACCTCTTTATTAGAGTGACTTAATGGCAGACTTCAGCTATTAAATAATTTAATCATAAAAGAGACAGACTGTTCGTTTTCTAGAAGAAACAAAGAAGCACAAACTGAGTAGCCTAACCAACAGAAATGGATTGTCTTTGAGGTCGGGAGTCTGGAATTCTGATGTGTAGGTGTCAGCAGGACTGTTCTTCCTCTGAAGATGCACGGAAAGGATCCGTCCCAGCCTCTCTCCTGACTTCCGGCAGTGCTGTGGCTTGTGGCGACATAACTCCATCTTCACTTGTATCTTCCCTGTGTGCATTTCTGCCTCTGTGTCCACACTCCCCGCTTTTCAAGTAAACCAGTCATGTTGTTTTACAGCCCTGATTTTAACTAGATTATCTCTGTGAAGGCCATCTCTCAAAATAAGGTCACACTCTGAAGTACTGACATTAGGACTTCCATTTTTCTTTTGTGGTGGGACACGATTCAGCTCATAACGTAGACCTACTTACAGCTGCTGCTCCCCAGCACATTCAGTCACCCCTGCCCTGGGCTTTCGTCTGTCTTCTTAATACTTTACAAATCCATGTCCTCCTCTCTGTCCTCCCTGTTTGGGCTCAGGTCTTCCTGATCTAGTGTCTGGTCTAAGACAACGCTCTCCTACCCAGTTCCTCTAAGTTATCCTCCTGATCATCACCCACCCCCGCCCCCCACATTCCCACACCAATCCATCCTCTACTGAGTAGCCGGTGCTATCTTGCTACAATGCACCCCTGACCTTGGCACCTCACTGCTAAAAATCCTTCAGTGGTTCCACGTAGATCTTTAGTGTAAAGTGCAATTTCTCAGCACAGAGCCCAAATCTTTTCTCCATCTGGAGCCTGAATACTTCTCAAGTCCCAGCTTAAAACCTAACTCAGCTATAACAAACATGAGGCGGTTCTTTGAAAGGGCATTTGTCTGTGCCCTTTGGCAGGTCTGCTGTCAGCATATCAAGAGCCTCTGTGCCAATTAGGAAAATATACCTTATCAGGGACGATGAATAACAACAAAGCACCCCTCCCTCCAGGTAGAGGCTACTTCAGTGCAAACTCCATACATAGCTTGGTGCGTGAGAGCTGGTTGGATTTCAGCCCCAGGGCAAAATAAAATGATACATCCATATATGGCTGCCTGGGCCTGCACTCGCATGCAGTAGGCGTTCCCCTGGCAAACATTCGTAAAATCTAGGTTTGCATCTACCATGACAAATTCTCTGATCTCCTAAGCTGATTAGCTAAGAATAGAGGGCTGAATGGTAGCACGAAGGACAGACAGACCTACTCTCAACACCTGTTGTGCTACATGGGTGATGTCTTTAGAAAGTAAGCTCCTTCAGTGTAGGCGCTGGGTCTTATTCACACCCCAGTATCTCTGGCACTTTGCATAGTGTGTAGCACACATTTTTTTTCTTGACAATTAAAGAATCTGTGAATTCAAAAGTGCTGGGATGGCTGAAAATACCATGACTAACTGAGGGGTATGAACCCAGGCAAAGTCCCAGGCAGGGTGACCTGCTTTAGAAGGGATCTGCTTAGTGCAAAAGAACAGTCCTAGATTGTGCTTCTAGTCCCAGGCCAGTCACGAACCAGTTTGATGGTTGCCTATCTTTTTCGTTCTATTTCCGCTGGAACCAGTGGTTCAATTGAGGAGAAAGTGTCAGTGAAGTAAAGGCCCAACGGCCCACACCTGGGCCTGGATGAGGGCCGAGTAAAACTCCTTCAGGGTCATTTCACCTTGACAGAGCATAGACTGAAAAAATAACTCAAGAGAAAAACCAGAAGAACTGTTTGCACCATACTCTGAACTCTCTGAACACAGGAAATTCTATTAGTAAGAATATCCTGGTAATAGGCCTGCACCCTTACCTTCTTTCCCATTTGTTCCTGGCCATCACAGCAGAGCTGGATTTATCTATGAGCCAAGAGAATATCCTGAACGAAAGAAAGTATTTTATAATTCTTGAGCCTTTTGGGGGGTACCTAAGGACCTCTTGGGTTATCCTTATTTTTTGTCTAAATCTTAACTGGCTGAGACAGCAAGCACTCCAGCCAGCTCCTCTTTGCTCTGCACAAAGGGCTTGTTAATTTTTGACTAAGTGGGAGGGGTCGGTGATGCCTATTTTCCAGAATTGTATAAAATTTACTTTACGGAGTTAGTTCAGTAAGTTACTGTCATTGAAAATAATCTTCATCGTTATCTAGTTCTATTCACTTACTCGATATCTATT